>NW_026706007.1:0-326389 GCF_029867415.1 Vicia villosa | reverse complement strand
AATGCAGTGGCGCAGTTAATCACAACCAGCCAGGCAAATCCCAAAAGTAGAATTGTGAACCAAGATTAGAGGGCCTTCACCGGGAAGACATCCTCCATCCTATCTTATGTTGCACTCAAATCCGGGTATAGGATTTCTCACCACAAGGGGGAATCAAGCCCTTTCCCGATACAGAATAAATAAAATAAACAAATATATATGCAACAAACACATGAAATGACACAGAGGTTAGGCAGGACCTCTCTTGTTTGAGGGGGAATTTGGCATCCCTAATTCCTCATTGGGGCTGGACCAGCAACAGGTCAACCATTGGTTTGGATGAAAAACCAAGGTTTTTAACACTTATATCCCCAGCAGAGTCGCCATTTTTCTGTGGTGTCGTTTTCTTTTACCTCCCCGTTTCACTTGGGAGGACGGCACGCTAAACCCTTCACGCAAAATTTGGAAGGAGAATGCGCCCGTGGTGGGATGAATTTTATTTCAGTTCTTCCTACGATATCACACGAACTTTCTTATTTGTCCTACGAGTAGGAAAGGGGAAAAAAGATCTCAACTAAACCCTAGGAGTTTGCTAAGTGTGGGGATTTCACCTAGACTAGAAATTCTGGAGTCCGGGAGGTCGGTTATACATAGGGAAGTGTTTAAACACCCTACATATCTGTAGTACTCTACAGGAACCTTCTCTGTGTCATTGTGTTTGTGTTTATTGCTAATGATTGGGAAAGTTTCTCCTTTGCGTTAGGAGAAGGAATTGAATTGATTTTAAAAGACAGACAGATAGATAGACTGACTATTTTTGGTATTTTATTAGCTCGCTGAGATTCCTTGTGAACCTCATGCCTACATATCCCTAGTGGAAGTCAGAGCTTAATGTAGTTCGGGGAACTAACTAGGGAAATTAATTGTTTTTGGTGCCTTGTTTGAAGCTCAAGGTTGAAGCTTGGAATTAAATCTCTGTTTACAGTAAAGTGACATGAAATCATCTTTAGAGAGAGGTATTTGTACTATTCTACCACAAACATTTTGAAAGAGTGACAGAATAACTGGATTCATTTCATTCAAGAGGGGGACCTTACTTGTGTGTGCAAGTATGCCAGTCAGATGCCTCTTAAATGAAAGAAAGATGCTCGTCCAAATTAGGGAAAGTGTACAAGTCTGGGGATGTGCCAGAGCATGTCTTTCAGAGTCCTAAATGGGAGACTTGATTGAAATTGAAATTGAAATGTTTGTTTGTTTGAATGTGGTAGAGTAGTAAAAATATCTCTCTATAGAGATAAGCTATGTCTATCTACTGTATAAAAGATTTGACTTTAGCTGGCTTGTATGAGGCCCAAGCTTGAGGCTTTTTGATTGATTAATTATTATTGACTCTGGGAGATGACTCCATTGAGGATTAATTACAGGGTATTTTTGTGTTCTGTACAAAGCCCAAAATTGAGGCTGACTCTACTTGGAGAATGTTTATTTGATGGATTTTATTTGGTGTTCTGTACAAAGCCCAGAATTGAGGCTGACTCTACTGAGGGAGACTCTATTTATGTGCCTTGTACAAAGCCCAAGGTTGTGGCTGACTCTAGCTATGAAAAACATTATTTTCTGCCTTGTACAAAGCCCAAGGTTGTGGCGGACTCTTAAATAAACTGAGTATGGATGACTCTATGGGGAAAAGATCCTAGGTGTTAGGAATTTTTGACACATGAAAGATATGGTTTATCTGCCTTGTACAAAGCCCAAGGTTGTGGCTACTGAATGATGAAGATCTCACTAGGGAGACTCTATTATCTGCCTTGTACAATGCCCAAGGTTGAGGCTGACTCTTGACAGGGGAGTTTTATTGTTTGGTGCCTTGTATGAAGCCCAAGGTTGAGGCTAACTGTTTTTGTTGGTTTTAACTCTACTGGAGATTAAAAAAAAGACTGTTTTTCTTTGGAAGCTAACCCTTTCCAGGGATTTTGACTCAGCTGGTGAATTTGTCTATTAAAAGACTGACTTTTATCATGTTTTTTGGAGGCTGACCCTTTCCAGGGGTTTTGACTCTTTTGGGGAAATTATCTCCTAAGGGAAATGAATCTTTATTTTTTTTGACTTTTTATTAATTGACTTTGGAGGCTAACCCTTTCCAGGGGTTTTTATTAAAATGAAGGAATGTGTGGAAGCTAACCCTTTCCAGGGATTTTGACATTTTAGACAGATGTTGGAGGCTAACCCTTTCCAGGGGTTTTGACATTTTAGACAGATGTTGGAGGCTAACCCTTTCCAGGGGTTTTATGAAATGGTAAGGCAGAAAGATTATCTAGTGAGACTTCTTGTTTAAAGCCCAAGATGAAGGCTGACTCAATGCTGAGGATGATCAAACATGGATCCTAGACTCTGCTAAGGAAGATTGATGAAGATAAGGGTGACAGAGACTATCCATGTCTCTCATTCCAAAAAGTGTACTCAATGCAAAATTGAGACAAACTTAGCTTGTTTAAAGTCTGGTTTAAATTGGAAGAAACTCACCAGGGTAGGCTAAAAAGGTGACTAAAGACCTGTTCCTATGTTTATAAGAAACCTGATGGGTCCTTGTATACAAGCTCAAGAGGAAGCTGGAAATGCTTTTAAGAAGCCTGTGGGTCCTTGTACAAAGCCCAAGAGGAGGCTAGTCGAGGGTCCTTGTTATAGCACAAGAGAAAGCTATGTAGTTTTGAACTTATTTTGGCTCTAAGCAAATGGGTAAGAGGTTTCACCGAGAATAATTCCTCTTTGGGTGGATGTGTCCTATTATTTTTGGATTCTAAGGTTTTTGCCAAGATGTTTCACCGGGAATAATTCATCTTGGGGGTTTGAACTACAGATCTCTAATTAGGAAAGAGCCTTCACCGGGAAGACATTCTCAATCCTAGGTCATATTCCTATAATATATATATAGTTTAACTGTCCTAAGGTTTATACTCAAACGTAGTTCTATACTAATATATATATGCACAGTTTATATTTGACAGTAATTTAAATAAAGACTGTAAATTGAAAGCTTGTAAAGCCTAACCTGGATGGAGTGGAGGCCATTGAAGAAGTATGTACAGAGCCTCAACAGTAATTTTTGTTGTTTTGTTGATAACAGTTGAATATATATATGATAAACAGTTAATGGTTTTTTGAAAACAGAAGAAGTGAAGATGGACAAAGGTCACATAGGTATCTGAAGAGTTTCACCGGGAATAATGCCCTTCAAATACCAGAAGAATGTTTTGAAAACAGAAAGAAGATTTTGAAAATACAGTTTTGAAAACAAGCTAAGAAGAGAAGATTTTTGGGACTTACACTCTATTAGAGGCCCAGTACTTTACAGTACTGGTTATAACAGAAATTTGAAAATGATTTGGAATGATATGAGGTTTCGCTGTTTGAAAACCTTAATCATTTGATTTTATCAGAGATTGAAAATAGTTTTGAGATTTGACAAAAGTCAACTTAATTAAAGTAAAAATAAAGATTTTTACTTAATTAAGACCTAAACAATTAGGGTTTTATCATAAAATTATTTATAAAATGATTAGGTTAAATCAAAGTGAATATATATATTTAAAGTATTTAAGAAAACACTTAAAAACATACTATTTTAAACCTAATTAAAATATATGAAATAAATAATATTTTTATGATTTTTTTGATTATTCACAAAATAGATATGTTAAATAAAAAGTGTGTGAAAAATGAAGTGAAAATGATTTAATTTGATAGGTTAAATAATTGTGTGAAGTTGTGAAGAAATTTAGTGTGAAAAGTGATAAAAAATATGATTTTGTCACCTAGAGGGGTTGAACTCACGCCCTTTAGGTCACATACCCAAAACCAAACCACTGGGCCAGCGCGCGCTCAGTGTTAGTAACTTGCCTTCAATTCATTATATTTTCAAACAAGTAGTAAAACCATGAAAAAATAAAAGAAACAAAAAGTCTGGGGCGAGGGGGATTCGAACCCCAGACTTTGGGCATGAGGAGTCTAAGAGCGCATGTGTGGCCACTGGGGCAAGTTGTTCAGTCGTTTATAAAACGCATACCACTCAAAATAAAATAAACTCTGCCCTGAGATTTGAATTTTGCGCGCCACCACCATCTTCGTCTTCAACCTCAAGCTCCATGAATTTGAATTTCTGAACTCACTCGTTTCTCAACCATTTGCCACGATGTAAACATGAAACTTGCTCTAAATTCACTCACGATTCTAAATATGTAACTAACATGAACTAATATTAACTATATCTAACTAATTTACCAGAAATCGTGAAGAACCCTAAAATTTCAAAATCAAATTAAATGACTATACTGAAAGATAAATGGATGATGATAGAGGGTTTTCAATCCTCTGATGATGCTGAACAAGATAGAATCGAGCTATTTCACAAAGAGTACTTAAATTAGAGAGGTGAAGTTCAGAAACTTACCTCTGAAAATGGAGGTCGTGAGGATGATTGAGAGCACCTGGGTGTGTATGAATGATCCCAAAAGCTTCCTTGTGGCTCAGTGATGCTAACTGAATGCTTGTAATGACTTCAAACCTCCTGAATTGTTCTATGGACCTCCCTCGATTTCAGCTTCAAGTGAACATGGAGGGTGTTGATTCTCAAGTTACAGATGAGCTGCAGCCATCTGATTAGCTTCACTATGACCTGAGGAGTGTGTCTGGATGACTGGCTTGCCTTGAAACCTTCTGAATCACTCCATGGACCTCCAACTGCAGATGCTCCAAAGTGAGAGCAACAATGGTGTTCCTCCACCTACAGAAGTGATCCAGGTGCTTGGATCACCTCAAATGACCTCCCTTGAGATGTTAGAATGCTCACTTCCCAAAGATAAGCTCTGGTTTGAAGAAATCGATTCTTCTTGCCAAAGAACTTTGAAAAACAATGAACAAGAGAAGAGAAAGAGAAAGCAAGTAATATGGTTGCTTTGGTGTGTTTTTGAATGAGGAATGCATCTGTATTTATAGGCAAATGGATCAGTATAGCTGCAGAGGAGTGAGCTTCCTTAGTGAAGTTAATTTGGTTTCTTAGTCATGAAGGAAATTTGCAAATATCTCTTATGCAATGATGAGAATTTTGATTCCATTTGATCAATCCCCTAGCCCTCGATTTTGCTTGATCTTAGGGGACAATTCTGAGCCAGAAATGAGCTCTAATTGGTTGGTGAGAAGATTCCTTGGGTGATTCATCAATTTGCCATAAATTCACAAATGTAATCATTACATAATCACATGTTCTTGTTTTTAGAATCTTCTTCAATTTTTATGGCATGGTGAAAATGAATGCATGGCATGTTTTCAGATGTGTTATGGGTCGTGTAGCATCCATAAGAGAGGTTATTTGCACAAAATTTGCAAAGTCCAAAAGTGTCCATGACCTATAGTTTCACTTCATGAGGCCAACTTTGAACAAGCATAACTCCTAGCTCAAATTGAATTTGGAGAAGGTTGAACACAATTTGGAAAGCCCTAAACATCTACTTTAAATCATTAGTTTATGTCTTCTTCAGAATCATTTGGGAAATTTGTGAAAAATGAGCCCAAAGTTGGATGAAAACTAGGTTAAAACACTTAGAAAAATTTCTAAGTGTTTATGACCTAATCTTCAAAATTTCCAAAACTTCATAAATGGTTGATCTTTTGAAAAAAGTTCCTTTGTAAGATGTTGTTTTATTTTGCAAGATCTACAACTTTCATGTTGGAAGTTTTTTGAGTTGTGTAGGTGAAATTTTGAGTTCTCACCATGCCTTCAAAAACCCTAATTCCCGACTTTTTGCTCCTTGATGAATTTCTTTGAATTTCTTTGGTCAAATGACTTTAATATCCATATATTGATGATATTGATCTTTGAAAGTCATTTTTTGACCAAAAACCTTAAAAGTCAATGATGATCCTTCACAGTTGACTTTTTCCTGACAAAGTGAATTTTTGGACTTTTGTGTAGAAATAAGATCTTATCCTCAAATGAATGATGTAAATGGATTATATTGAGGTAATGGAGATTCTTGAATCATGTATTGAGTTTTGGATTCATGCCCTGATCAAAAGTCAACCATCTTGGTGAATTAGGTCAAAACCCTAATTTGTCGACCATATGAAAATAATGACTGTAGGCTTTGAACTGAGATGTAATGTCCAGTGGATCTTGTCATATGAGTTATTTGAATATGATTGATGTCTTTGAATGGTTCCCTGGGGCTTTTTAGGGTTTCCCAAAAGTGATCCCTGATTTTAGTCCTTGATAGGCTCAAAACCCTAGTCTGGTGACCTGAGTAAACCTGTACTCAGATGACTGGATGTCTAATCAATCATAGATGAGAAAAATGAAGTCCTTGAGCTCCCATGATTGTATTAGGGACTAATCCTTGTACTGATTGATCCTTTGCCTGAGTTTTCTTGTCTTTGAGCATCCTCGATTGGATACCAGATGGAGAAGTGACTGCTCTGGGAACTTGTCTTGACCTGATGAAAAATCCTGAAGATATGCCATCTCAGGGGGGTCAAAAATTAGGGTATGACACTTGCCATAACTGTGTTTGATGAGTATGCGTGATGATTATTGTACGAAGTCCTACACTCTTTTAAATTTAGTTGAGATGATAACTTGGCTTTTGAATGAGTGTTTCGTGATTATGCGTTTTAGATTACGTAAGAATTACATTGATGCACCTGTTTTTGAGTTTCGTCATAGATCTTGTAGGCTAGGGCTTTAGATCCGTATTCGGTTTCAAAGTTTGAGGAAGAATTATCAAAAACTAATGCTGGATTTGGACTCTACGCAAAAAACCGAGTGGAACAATGTCAGTCTTTTAAAATTCTGGAAAGAATGACGCGTAGCGCCGCCGCGAAGCCGTCGGAGAGGGTGACCGGAGCGAATCCGGCGCCGGCGATCTGTTCTGAAAGTCATGTTCCAGGCGGTGACGTGGCTCTCATGTACTGGTGTTCTCCTTTTGTTATTATAATGCTTTATCCTATTACAATGATTGGAGGCATGGCGTGGTGATTTGTGATTGGCTCAGGTTTTGGTTTTTTGTCATTTAGTCACTTAAGATGAGGGTGACCTATTGACATTATGTTCATCTTATTTTTGGTCACGTTTCAGTGTGCATGCTGAATAAAATTTGGATGATGAAATAATTAATGTGATGGATCTGGGCTTTAAAGGCTTTCTGAACAATACCCCTGCTTTGACTGATACACCATGCGCCCCATTGGACTGGGCCTATACGTAGATTGCTATTCCCATACCCCTTTTTTTCCAGTCCAATCTGCCTTAGTTGATCTTTAGTGCATTATTAAATCACTACTGATACACCCCCTGCTGACTAAGAAAAAGCAAGTGAGAAATAGTTCTTTTTTTTTTTATTATTCTTTTGATTGTTAAATGATTTTTTTGCCTAAATAAAATTGATAAAAAACCTTTTCTAACCAATTAGGCTTGTTTTAGAATTTTATTTTCTTTAATTGTTTTTTTGATGATTGATTTCTATGATTTGTGATTGGTTGATAAACCATAAAAATAAATAATAGTTTCTTTTTGAAATTCAAAAATAGTTTCTCCCATGAATAAAAATGTCATTGCTTGTGAATATTCTCATAAATAGTTTAGATGTTATTTCCTTTCTTTTTTGTGAATATTCTCTTATATTGTGCATGCTTGGTTTCTTCTCCCATTTTCTTGTAGAATTAGAACAACATAGAATGTAGAAATTAGGACTAGTTCCCCTTTTCTCATTTCTTTTTCTTTTACAACATAAAACACTAATAAAAATACTTGAATAAAATCCCCATAAAAAATACAAAGAAAATACTTAAAACACTAATAAAAAAAGTGAAAATCATTAAAAAGGGAATGGAAGCTTGAACGTCCCTTGCTTTAGGGAACGTTCGAGTGCTTGGACCTCCCTTGCTTTAGGGTTCCGTTCGGGCGTAAGTTCCCAATTAATAAAAAAACACAAACCATAGAGTAACTCGAGTTTCCCTTGCTTTAGGGATTTTCTCGAAACACTCAAACTCTCTCTCTTTCTCTCCTTTCTTAAGGGCATTGTTATCTCCGCTCCATTGCATCCTAGGCTGTCCCCTTATGCAAGAGCGCGAGCGTTAACTCCGCCCAACTAAAAAACACAAAAACAAACAAAACTATGGAGCCGAGCTACGGTAACTCTGATTCCTGAAAAGGATACGTAGGCAGCGGGGTAGGGCCCGTGCGAGTACAATTCTTTATTTTCCCTACATTTTGCATTCATTCGCATGTAGACATAGACATAGTACACACCCTTTAGATAGAAACAAACATAGGTGGATACCATCGAGTACGATGGGCGCGAGGGGTGCTAATACCTTCCCCTTGCGTAACCGACTCCCGTACCTTGATTCTCTGGTCGCAAGACCCTGTTCCTTCCTTTGCTAGGTTTCCTAATATTCCTTTCCCTTATGGGATAAATATATTGGTGGCGACTCTGTTCATTTTTCGCGAGCGTGCGCCAATCACCATTGACTTTTGAGATTTTTGGTCAAACCATGACTTTTAAGGATCAATATCATCAATATATGGATAATGAAGTCATTTGACCAAAGAAGTTCAAAGAAATTCATCAAGGAGCAAAAAGTCGGGAATTAGGGTTTTTTAAGGCATGGTGAGAACTCAAAATTTCACCTACACAACTCAAAAAACTTCCAACATGAAAGTTGTAGATCTTGCAAAATAAAACAACATCTTACAAAGGAACTTTTTTCAAAAGATCAATCATTTAAGAGTTTTGGAAATTTTGGAGTTTTAGGTCATAAACACTTAGAAATTTTTCTAAGTGTTTTAACCTAGTTTTCTTCCAACTTTGGCCTCATTTTTCACAAATTTGCCAAAGGATTCTGAAGAAACTCCAAAATAATGATTTGAAGTAGATGTTTAGGGCTTTCCAAATTGTGTTCAACCTTCTCCAAATTCAATTTGAGCTAGGAGTTATGCTTGTTCAAAGTTGGCCTCATGAAGTAAAATTATAGGTCATGTACAATTTGAAACTTTGCAATTTTGTGCATTTTGCTTCACTAAGTGATGCTACACGACCTCTAATGCATCTGAAACCATACCATACATCAATTTCCATCATTGCATAAGGATTAGAGAAGATTCCCAAAAACAAAGGCATGTGATTATGTAATGATTGCATTTTTGAATTTATGACAAATTGGTGATTCATCAAAGGAATCTTCTCCCAACCAATTGGAGCTCATTTCTGCAGCCATTTGGTCCCCTAAGATCAAGCAAAACCGATGGCTAGGGAGTGGTATCAAAGAGCTCATAATTGCACTTGGAATATTCTTTGAATTCCTTCATGGCTAAGAAACCAAACTCACTACACTAAGCAAGCTTACTATGATCAATTGCTCTGAACCAATTGCCTATAAATAGAGGCCTCTTTCTCATTCAGAAACCACACCAAAGCAACAAAATTCTTGCTTTCTGTGGTGTCGTTTTCTTTACCTCCCCGTTTCACTTGGGAGGACGGCACGCTAAACCCTTCACGCGAAATTTGGAAGGAGAATGCGCCCGTGGTGGGATGAATTTTGTTTCAGTTCTTCCTACGATATCACACGAACTTTCTTATTGGTCATACGAGTAGGAAAGGGGAAAAAAGATCTAAACTAAACCCTAGGAGTTTGCTAAGTGTGGGGATTTCACCTAGACTAGAAATTCTGGAGTCCGGGGGGTCGGTTATACATAGGGAAGTGTTTAAACACCCTACATATCTGTAGTACTCTACAGGAACCTTCTCTGTGTCATTGTGATTGTGTTTGCTGCTAATGATTGGGAAAGTTTCTCCTTTGTGTTAGGAGAGAGAATTGAATTGATTTGAAAAGACAGACAGACAGACTGACTATTTTTAGTATTTTATTAGCTCGCTGAGATTCCTTGTGAACCTCATGCCTACATATCCCTAGTGGAAGTCAGAGCTTAATGTAGTTCGGGGAACTAACTAGGGAAATTAATTGTTTTTGGTGCCTTGCTTGAAGCTCAAGGTTGAAGCTTGGAATTAAGTCTCTGTTTACAGTAAAGAGACATGAAATCATCTTTACAGAGAGGTATTTGTACTATTCTACCACAAACATTTAAAAGTGACAGAAAAGCTAAAAAAATGATGTTTCATTAAGAGGGGAGTCTACTTGGTTGATCAAGTATGACAGCCATCGTGCCTCTAAAATGAAAGAAAGATGCTCATCCAAATTAGGGAAAGTGTACAAGTCTGGGGATGTGCCAGAGCATGTCTTTCAGAGTCCTAAATGGGAGACTTTGAATGAAATTGAAATTGAAATGTTTGTTTGTTTGAATGTGGTAGAGTAGTAAAAATATCTCTCTATAGAGATAAGCTATGTCTATCTACTGTATAAAAGATTTGAATTTAGCTGGCTTGTATGAGGCCCAAGCTTGAGGCTTTTTGATTGACTTATTAATTATTATTGACTTTGGGAGATGACTCCACTGGGGATTAATTACAGGGTATTTTTTGTGTTCTGTACAAAGCCCAGAATTGAGGCTGACTCTGTTTATTTGATGGATTTTTATTTGGTGTTCTGTACAAAGCCCAGAATTGAGGCTGACTCTACTTAGGGAGACTATATTTGTGTGCCTTGTACAAAGCCCAAGGTTGTGGCTGACTGCTGAGGATAATTGAATTTTTGAGACTATGAATGACTCTATTTTGTGTGCCTTGTATAAAGCCCAAGGTTGTGGCTAACTCTAACTAGGGAAAATATTATTTTCTGCCTTGTACAAAGCCCAAGGTTGTGGCGGACTCTTAAATAAACTGAGTATGGATGACTTTATGGGAAAAGATCCTAGGTGTTAGGAATCTTTGACACATGAAAGTATGGTTTATCTGCCTTGTACAAAGCCCAAGGTTGTGGCTACTAAATGATGAAGAACTCACTGGGGGAGACTGTGTTATCTGCCTTGTACAATGCCCAAGGTTGAGGCTGACTCTTGACAGGGGAGTTTTATTGTTTGGTGCCTTGTATGAAGCCCAAGGTTGAGGCTAACTATTTTTGTTGGTTTTGACTCTACTGAGGAGATTTTATTTATTGAAAGACTGTTTTTCTTTGGAAGCTAACCCTTTCCAGGGATTTTGACTCAGCTGGTGAATTTAAAAGACTGATTTTATCATGTTTTTTTGGAGGCTGACCCTTTCCAGGGGTTTTGACTCTTTTGGGGAAATTATCTCCTAAGAGAAATGAATCTTTATTTATTGACATTTTTATTAATTGACTTTGGAGGCTAACCCTTTCCAGGGGTTTTATTGAAAATGAAAGAATGTGTGGAAGCTAACCCTTTCCAGGGAATTTATGATTGAAATGGATGGCAGAAAGATTATCTAATGGAGACTTCTTGTTTAAAGCCCAAGATGAAGGCTGACACATGCTGAGGAGAAAATAAACATAGATCCTAGAATCTGCTAAGGAAGATTGATGAAGATAAGGGTGACAGAGACTGTCCATGTCTCTCATTCCAAAAGGTGTACTCAATGCAAAATTGAGACAAACTTAGCTTGTTTAAAGTCTGGTTTAAATTGGAAGAAACTCACCTGGGTAGGCTAAAAGGTGACTAAAGACCTGTTCCTATGTTTATAAGAAACCTGATGGGTCCTTGTATACAAGCTCAAGAGGAAGCTGGAAATGCTTTTAAGAAGCCTGTGGGTCCTTGTACAAAGCCCAAGAGGAGGCTAGTCGAGGGTCCTTGTTATAGCACAAGAGAAAGCTATGTAGTTTTGAACTTATTTTGGCTCTAAGCAAATGGGTAAGAGGTTTCACCGGGAATAATTCCTCTTTGGGTGGATGTGTCCTATTATTTTGGATTCTAAGGTTTTTACCAAGATGTTTCACCGGGAATAATTCATCTTGGGGGTTTGAACTACAGATCTCTAATTAGGAAAGAGCCTTCACCGGGAAGACATTCTCAATCCTAGGCCATATTCCTATAATATATATATAGTTTAACTGTCCTAAGGTTTATACTCAAACGTAGTTCTAAACTAATATATATATGCACAGTTTATATTTGACAGTAATTTAAATAAAGACTGTAAAGTGAAAGCTTGTAAAGGCTAACCTGGATGGAGTGGAGGCCTTTGGAGAAGTATGTACAGAGCCTCAACAGTAATTTTGTTGTTTTGTTGATAACAGTTAAATATATATGATAAACAGTTAAGGGTTTTTGAAAACAGAAGAAGTGAAGATGGACAAAGGTCACATAGGTATCTGAAGAGTTTCACCGGGAATAATGCCCTTCAAATACCAGAAGAATGTTTTGAAAACAGAAAGAAGATTTTGAAAATACAGTTTTGAAAACAAGCTAAGAAGAGAAGGTTTTTGGGACTTACACTCTATTAGAGGCCCAGTACTTTACAGTACTGGTGTAAAAGCAATTTGAAAAAAATGATTTGGAATGATACAAGGTTTTGTTGTTTGAAAACCTTAATCATTTGATTTATTCGGAGATTGAAAACAGTTTTGAAATTTGACAAAAAGTCAACTTAATTAAGGTAAAGATGAAGATCTATGCCTAATTAAGACCTAAACAATTAGGGTTTTATCATAAACTTTATTTACAAAATGATTAGGTTAAAACAAAGTGAATGTATATATTTAAAGTTTTTAATAAAGCACTTAAAACATATTATTTTAAACCTAATAAAAATATATGAAATAAATAATATTTTTATGATTTTTTTGATTATTCACAAAATAGATGTATTAAATGACAAGTGTGTGAAAAATGAAGTGAAAATAAATTAGTTTGATAGGTTAATTAATTGTGTGAAGTTGTGAGAAAATTGAAGGAAATAAGTGATAAAAAATAATGTTTTGTCACCTAGAGGGATTGAACTCACGCCCTCCAAGTCACTAACCCAAAATAACACCACTGGGCCAACGCGCGCTTGGTGTTATTGTCACACATCCAGTTCATTATATTTTCAAACAAGTGGTTAATCATGGAAAAATAAAAGAAACAAAAAGTCTGGGGCGAGGGGGATTCGAACCCCAGACTTGAGGCATGAGGAGACTAAGAGCGCATGTGTGGCCACTGGGGCAAGTTATTCAGTCGTTTATAAAACACCTATCATTAAATATAAAATAAACTCTACCCTGAGGTTTGAAATTTGCGCGCCACCACCATTGTCATCTTCTTCCTCAAGCTCCAACAATTTGAATTTCTGAACTCTCTCAATTCTCAACCATTTGCAATGATATAAAGACCAAACTTGCTCTAAATTCACTCACGATTCTAGATATGTAACTATTATGAATTTATATTAACTATATCTACTGAATTATCTAAAATACGTGAAGAACCCTAAAATTTGGAATTCAAATTAAATGACTATACTGAAGCATAAATGACTGATGATAGAGGGTTTTTAATCCTCTTATGATGCTGAATAGAATGGTGTTGAGTTTTAGCCAGAAAGATACACGAATTAGAGGGATGGAGTTGAGAAACTTACCTCTGAAAATGAAGGTCGTGAGGATGTTAGAGAGCACCTGGGCTTGAATGAATGATCTCAATAGTTTCCTTGAGACTCAATGATGCTAACTGAATGCTTATTGGAGCTTGAATCCTTCTGAATTGCTCTATGGACCTCCCTCGATTTCAGCTTCAAGTGAACATGGAGGGTGATGATTCTCGAGTTACAGATGAGCTGCAGCCATCTGGTTAGCTTCACTATGACCTAAGGAGTGTGTCTGGATGATTGGCTTGGCTTGAAAACTCCTGAATTACTCCATGGTCCTCCAACTGCAAGTGCTCCAAATGAGAGGTGAAGGTGATGATTCTCCACGCCCAGAAGTGTTCCAGAGGTTTGGATCACTCCCAAATGCCTCCCTCAATGTGTTTGAATACTTATTTTCAAAGAGAGAGCTTTGGTTTGAAGAATCCGAGTCTTCTTGCCAAAGGACCTTTGAAAAAACTAAGTATGAAGAAAGAAAAGAGAAAGCAAGAATTCTGTTGCTTTGGTGTGTTTTTTGAATGAGAATGAGGCCTCTATTTATAGGCAATTGGTTCAGTACTGATTGAGAGAGTGAGCTTGCTTAGTGGGAGAGTTTTGGTTTCTTAGCCATGAAGAAATTCAAAGAATATCCCAAGTGCAAAGATGAGAATTTTGATTCCATTTGATCAATCCCCTAGCCCTCGATTTTGCTTGATCTTAGGGGACAATTCTGAGCCAGAAATAAGCTCTAATTGGTTGGTGAGAAGATTCCTTGGGTGATTCATCAATTTGCCATAAATTCACAAATGTAATCATTACATAATCACATGTTCTTGTTTTTTAGAATCTTCTTCAATTCTTATGGCATGGTGAAAATGAATGCATGGCATTGTTTCAGATATGTTATGGGTCGTGTAGCATCCATAATTGAGGTCATGTGCACAAAATTTCAAAGTTCAAAAATGATGCATGACCTATAATTTTACTTCATGAGGCCAACTTTGAACAAGCATTACTCTTAGCTCAAATTGAATTTGGAGAAGGTTGAACACAATTTGGAAAGCCCTAAACATCTACTTCAAATCATTAGTTTATGTCTTCTTCAGAATCATTTGGGAAATTTGTGAAAAATGAGCCCAAAGTTGGATGAAAACTAGGTTAAAACACTTAGAAAATCTTCTAAGTGTTTATGACCTAAAACTTCAAAATTTTCAAAACCCTTAAATGGTTGATCTTTTGAAAAAAGCTCTTATGTGAGATGTTGTTTTATTTTGCAAGATCTACAACTTTCATGTTGGAAGTTTTTTGAGTTGTGTAGGTGAAATTTTGAGTTCTCACCATGCCCTCAAAAACCCTAATTCCCGACTTTTTGCTCCTTGATGAATTTCTTTGAATTTCTTTGGTCAAATGACTTTGACATCCATATATTGATGATATTGATCTTTGAAAGTCATTTTTGACCAAAAACCTTAAAAGTCAATGATGATCCCACACAGTTGACTTTTCCTGACAAAGTGAATTTTTGGGCTTTTGTGTAGAAACAAGATCTTTTCCTCAAATGAATGATGTAAATGGATTATATTGAGGTAGTAGAGACTCTTGAATCATGTCTTGAGTTTTGGATTCATGCCCTGATTAAAAAAAGTCAACTATCTTGGGGAATTAGGTCAAAAACCCTAATTATCGACCAGATGAGAATGATGACTGTAGACTTTGAATTGAGGTGTGATGTCCAGTGGATCTTGCCATATGGGTTATTTGAAGATGATTGATGTCTTTGAATGATCCCCTGGGGCTTTTTATGGTTTCCCAAAGGTGATCCCTGATTTTAGTCCTTGATAAGGCTCAAAACCCTAGTCTGTGGATCTGAGTAATTCTGTGTTTAGATGACTGGGTGTCTTAATCAATCATAGGTGAAATAATGAAGCTCTTGAGTCTCATGATTGTGTTAGAGACTAATCCTCCTATTGATTGATCCTTTGCCTGAGTTTTCTTGTCTTTGAACACCTTCGATTGAATGTCAGGCTGCTCTGGGTACTTGCTTTGACTTGATGAAAATCCTGAAGATATGTCATCTCAGGGGGGTCAAAAATTAGGGTATGACACTTTCTCTCTTCTTTCTTCATACTTAAGGTTTTCAAAGGTTCTTTGGCAAGAAGACTCGGATTCTTCAAACCAAAGCTCTTCCTTTGGAATTAAGTATTCAAACACATTAGGGAAGTCATTTAGAGGTGATCCAGATCTCTGAAACGCTTCTGTAAGTGAAGAATCATCATCTTCACCTCTCACTTGGAGCTGTTGCAGTTGGAGGTCCATAGAGTAATTCAGGAGGTTTCAAGCCAAGCCAATCATCCAGGCACACTCCTCAGGTCATAGTGAAGCTAACCAGATGGCTGCAGCTCGTGTGTAACTCCAAATTCAACAACCTCCATGTCTACTTGAAGCTCAAATCGAAGGAGGTCCACAGAGCAATTCAGGAGGATTCAAGCTCCAATAAGCATTCAGTTAGCATCATTGAGTCTCAAGGAAGCTATTGAGATCATTCATTCAAGCCCAGGTGTTCTCCATCACCCTCACGACCTCCATTTTCAGAGGTAAGTCTCTGAACCTCACCTCTTTAATTTAAGCACTCTTTGAGTTAAAGCTCGATTCTATCTTGTTTAGCATCATCAGAGGATTGAAAACCCTCTATCATCTTTCATTTATTCATCTTGTTTGTCATTTAATTTCAAATTTAGGGTTCATGTGTTCTTAGAGTTTTCTGAGAAATTAGGTAGCTATAGTTCATAGAAATAAATGTTAGTTACATATCTGGATTCGTGAGGAAATTTAGAACAAGATTGATGTTTACATCATGTCATTTAGTTGAGAAACCAGAGAGTTAGGATTTTGAAAATTTTTGAGCTCGAGGAAGAAGATGACTATGGCCATGGCGCGCAAAATTTAAATCTGGGGCCAAAGTTTATTTTATTTTGAATGGAAGTTGTTTTATAAACGACTAAATCGTTACAGCCCAGTGGTAAAGAGTGTTTGTGTGTTGCGCGTGTCCAAAGTCTGGGGTTCGAATCCCCCTCGCCCCAGACTTTTTGATTCTTTTATTTTTCAAAGATTTATCACTTGTTTTGAAACATAACCAATTGAGTGAGAGTTATTATCACCAAGCGCGCGTTGGCTCAGTGGTGTTGTTTTGGGCTGGTGACTTCAAGGGTGTGGGTTCAAATCCTCCAAGGGCCAAAAACTATTTTTTAACACATAATTTCTTTTATTTTCTTCACAACTTCACATGAATAATTCACCTATCAAATTAAATCATTTTCACTTCATTTTTCACACACTTGTCATTTAATATATCTATTTTGTAAATAATAAGAAAAATCATAAAAAATATTATTTATTTCATGTGTTTTAATTAGGTTTAAAATAGTATGTTTTAAGTGTTTTCTTAAATACTTTAAATGTATATATTCACTTTGTTTTAACCTAATCATTTTGTAAATAAGTTTATGATAAAACCCTAATTGTTTAGGTCTTAATTAGTTAAAAATCTTTATTTTTACCTTAATTAAGTTGACTTTTGTCAATTTTCAAAACTGTTTTCAATCTCCGAATAAATCAAATGATTAGGGTTTTCAAACAACAAAACCTTGTATCATTCCGAATCATTTTCAAATTGCTTTTACACCAGTACTGTAAAGTACTGGGCCTCTAATAGAGTGTAAGTCCCAAACACCTTCTATTCTTAGCTTGTTTTCAAAACTGTATTTTCAAAATCTTTCTGTTTTCAAAACATTCTTCTGGTATTTGAAGGGCATTATTCCCGGTGAAACTCTTCAGATACCTATGTGACCTTTGTCCATCTTCACTTCTTCTGTTTTCAAAAACCATTAACTGTTTATCATATATATATTCAACTGTTATCCATCAATTGCTGGTGAGGCTTTGTACATACTTCTTCAAAGGCCTCCACTCCATCCAGGTTAGGCTTTACAAGCTTTCAATTTACAGTCTTTGTTTAAATTACTGTCAAATATAGAACTGTTTATATATTGTTTAGAACTGCGTTTGAGTGTAAACCCTAGGACAGTTAAACTATATATATATATATTATAGGAATATGACCTAGGATTGAGAATGTCTTCCCGGTGAAGGCTCTTTCCTAATTAGAGATCTGTAGTTCAAACCCCCAAGATGAATTATTCCCGGTGAAACATCTTGGCAAAAACCTTAGAATCCAAAAATATAGGACACATCCACCCAAAGAGGAATTATTCCCGGTGAAACCTCTTACCCATTTGCTTAGAGCCAAAATAAGTTCAAAACTACATAGCTTTCTCTTGTGCTATAACAAGGACCCTCGATTAGCCTCCTCTTGGGCTTTGTACAAGGACCCACAGGCTTCTTAAAAGCATTTCCAGCTTCCTCTTGAGCTTGTATACAAGGACCCATCAGGTTTCTTATAAACATAGGAACAGGTCTTTAGTCACCTTTTAGCCTACCCTGGTGAGTTTTCTTCCAATTTAAACCAGACTTTTAACAAGCCAAGTTTGTCTCAATTTTGCATTGAGTACACCTTTTGGAATGAGAGACATGGACAGTCTCTGTCACCCTTATCTTCATCAATCTTCCTTAGCAGAATCTAGGATCCATATTTTCTTATCCTCAGCATGAGTCAGCCTTCATCTTGGGCTTTAAACAAGAAGTCTCCACTAGATAATCTTTCTGCCAATCATTTCAATAAAACCCCTGGAAAGGGTTAGCCTCCAAATCAACCCATCATTTCAATAAAATCCCTGGAAAGGGTTAGCCTCCAAATCAATCCATCATTTCAATAAAATCCCTGGAAAGGGTTAGCCTCCAAAGTCAATTAATAAAAATGTCAAAAAAAACAAAGATTCATTTCTCTTAGGAGATAATTTCCCCAAAAGAGTCAAAACCCCTGGAAAGGGTCAGCCTCCAAAAAACATGATAAAAATCAGTCTTTTAATAGACAAATTCACCAGCTGAGTCAAAATCCCTGGAAAGGGTTAGCTTCCAAAGAAAAACAGTCTTTCAATAAATAAAATCTCCTCAGTAGAGTCAAAACCAACAAAAACAGTTAGCCTCAACCTTGGGCTTCATACAAGGCACCAAACAATAAAACTCCCCTGTCAAGAGTCAGCCTCAACCTTGGGCATTGTACAAGGCAGATAATAGAGTCTCCCCAGTGAGTTCTTCATCACTCAGTAGCCACAACCTTGGGCTTTGTACCAGGCAGATAAACCATATTTTCATGTGTCAAAGATTCCTAACACTTAGGATCTTTTCCCCATAGAGTCATCCATACTCAATTTATTTAAGAGTCTGCCACAACCTTGGGCTTTGTACAAGGCAGAAAATAATATTTTCCCTAGCTAGAGTTAGCCACAACCTTGGGCTTTGTACAAGGCACACAAAATAGAGTCATTCATAGTCTCAAAAATTCAGTTATCCTCAGCAGTTAGCCACAACCTTGGGCTTTGTACAAGGCACACAAATAGAGTCTCCCTAAATAAGAGTCAGCCTCAATTCTGGGCTTTGTACAGAACACAAAAATACCCTGTAATTAATCCCCAGTGGAGTCATCTCCCAGAGTCAATAATATTAATAAATCAATCAAAAAAAAAAAGCCTCAAGCTTGGGCCTCATACAAGCCAGCTAAAGTCAAATCTTTCATATAGTAAATAGACATAGCTTATCTCTATAGAGAGATATTTTTACTACTCTACCACATCCAAACAAACAAACATTTCAATTTCAATTTCATTCAAAGTCTCCCATTTAGGACTCTGAAAGACATGCTCTGGCACATCCCCAGACTTGTACACTTTCCCTAATTTGGATGAGCATCTTTCTTTCATTTTAGAGGCACGATGGCTGTCATACTTGATCAACCAAGTAGACTCCCCTCTTAATGAAACATCATTTTTTTAGCTTTTCTGTCACTTTTAAATGTTTGTGGTAGAATAGTACAAATACCTCTCTGTAAAGATGATTTCATGTCTCTTTACTGTAAACAGAGATTTAATTCCAAGCTTCAACCTTGAGCTTCAAGCAAGGCACCAAAAACATTTAATTTCCCTAGTTAGTTCCCCGAACTACATTAAGCTCTGACTTCCACTAGGGATATGTAGGCATGAGGTTCACAAGGAATCTCAGCGAGCTAATAAAATACCAAAAACAGTCAGTCTGTTTATCTGTCTGTCTTTCTTTAATCAAATCAATTCTCTCTCCTAACACAAAGGAGAAACTTTCCCAATCATTAGCAGCAAACACAATCACAATGACGCAGAGAAGGTTCCTGTAGAGTACTACAGATATGTAGGGTGTTTAAACACTTCCCTATGTATAACCGACCCCCCGGACTCCAGAATTTCTAGTCTAGGTGAAATCCCCACACTTAGCAAACTCCTAGGGTTTAGTTGAGATCTTTTTTTCCCTTTCCTACTCGTAGGACCAATAAGAAAGTTCGTGTGATATCGTAGGAAGAACTGAAATAAAATTCATCCCACCACGGGCGCATTCTCCTTCCAAATTTCGCGTGAAGGGTTTAGCGTGCCGTCCTCCCAAGTGAAACGGGGAGGTAAAGAAAACGAAACCACAGAGGCTAACTCAAGCGCGGACTTCATTTTGACCAACCCCAAGCATGCACAAGGGGGGTCTCCATGACTATGCCGCTCCTAATCTTAAGTGTTCTTGAAGTTTCTTGAGTTTTTATGCACCCGAATCTGGTTCTTGGGAGGCCGAATTTTTTTTCTTTTAGGGTCTGAATTTGTTTACTACTAATAGTAGTATGAATTAGGTTAATCACATAACAAAGAATCTCATTGAATCATATATTTGTAACCTTGGAAATTTGATTGGAAATTTTCCTTGAATCTTTCTATCTTTGGACCTTAATTGATTCAATCACTATATCTATGAAATTATATTGGCAATGTGATATAAATGGTGATTGAATTAGATTTCCATATGCCTTTAAATTAAATATTTGATTTTTTCATAATTTATATGAATTAATCATGATTAATAATTCATAAAAATCAAATAAAAAATAGAAATTTGTGGCAAAGGAGTTTGGGAGTCTTGGATACTTGTGGATGAAGATTGGGCCAAGAAAGATTGGGCTCCTTTGCAAAAAATCTCAATTTGAAGCATTTTGTTTCACATTTTCTCTCTCAAATTTGTCCAACTTTGACAAGGTCTATCTCTCTCAATTTTTGAGGTATGGAAGTGTTATAGGACTTTTTAGAAACCTTAGAGAGTCCTCTAACCAGTGTCCTTGGTCTCATATCAAAATTATTTTCCATGCTCCTTGTGTGTCCTTTTGAAAAGAGTGACTTTTTATTGACTTTTGAAAAGGACCTATAATGTTTTGGTCCATATCTCTCAAATGAAGCATTTTTAGACTTGGCATGTGAGAGACAAAATTGTAGGGAATCAAATTTCCTTCAAAATGAGCTTTGGATGGAAAATTTCTGATGTTCCATGTGAGAGTTATGGCTGGTCAAAGTTCAATTGACTTTCTCCTATGAAAACCCTAATTTAGAAACTTTTGATTTGTTGATTTTTTTGATCTTTCCTTGATGAACCATGATCAATTCTTGATCAAATGGTGAATGATACTTCAATATGAGGATTTTGACAAAAAATCAGGGGTTTTGACTTTACTTTGACCATAATTGACTTTTAGGTTAACTTAGTCGACTATTGACTTTCTGAACAATTGAGTGACCAATCCTTTGAGATGAGACTTGATACTTGTTATGGAGATGATGTGAGATATATTGAGCCATATGGGATGCCTTGGAGCCATTGATTCACTGATTTTCCTTTGAATAAACCAAACCCTAGTTTCAGAGCCTTGTATAGGAGAGTATGTCTAGGAGCTTTGTGTATTGATTTGAATTTGAATAGGAGAAATAGTGTGGGAAAATTTTGGGGTATGACACCCTGGAACACGTAAAACAAAAGCTCTTCTTTTTTAGGCCCTAGCCATGGCGTCTCATGGTTCTGGCGTCATACTTCGTGAACAATGGTCCTATTCTCTACTAAAACACTTTATAAACTCAAAAGAACCATCAAATCATATT
The DNA here is from genome assembly GCF_029867415.1 of Vicia villosa. NCBI lineage: Eukaryota > Viridiplantae > Streptophyta > Magnoliopsida > Fabales > Fabaceae > Vicia > Vicia villosa. The sequence continues at coordinate 304,800 of NW_026706007.1, read as the reverse complement.
AAAGCATGGTAATTTGCAGAATACGAAAAACACAAATATGTATGAATATGTGAGACTTGGTATACATATTGTAAGTGTCATGGATGCTTAGTAATCACTCCTACCTGTTCTATGTTACCTTAGAAAGGGGATTGAATCAGTGTGAGGCTTGGTAAGTGGCTGCAACGATGACTCCTAGTTCCACTTCTTTCTTTGATTTTTTGTGTCTTTGAAAACCCTAGTTCTTTGGCCTCCAATCCGTCCCCTTTGCTTCTGAATAAGTTAGGTATATATAGAGGGAGAGACTAGGTCATTTGTTTTGGAAAGAATTTGTGTGATTGATGACTTGAGAATATTGGAAAAAATTTGATTTATTTTGTATGAAACCTTTCTATTTTCATTCAATCAATTTCTTCCCAATCAAATATTTAATTGAGTCCTAAGAATAATATTTGAATGAAAAGATTGGATCATATACCAATTTGATCTTTATTTTATTTTTCTTGATTTAAATTGAGTAAAAATCAAAAATAAATGAAATAAAAATTCAAAACCATGCTTGAACGAAATTCCCTGGCCCTCAAGGTATTTCTTGGGCCGTTATGTGATCCAAAACAAAGCCCCATAATTTAATTTGCTATTTTTGATATTTTACCCAATTTATTTTGCATTTAAATGAATAAAATTCAAATAAATATAAGTAAAAATGCCAAAAATATGGGAATTGTTTTATAGGTTCTTATTTGGGTCATATATGTGTTTGAAATCCAAAACCTGAGCCCATTAGTTCAAAAACACAAAATTATTCAATTATGGTTTCATGCACTTCTTGAAATTTGACCAACTTCTGAGCCTCATATCTCCTTCAATTTTTGTGGCATGAACATGTTATAGGACTTTTTAGAAAGCTTAAAGAGTCCTCTAAAAGCTCCTTTTGGTTTCATCTTAATTGAGTCTACCATGTTCAAGTTATGAGCTTTGAGAAAAAATGCCTTTTGGCGATCTTTTAGAAGGACCTGTAATGTATTAGCTCATATCTCTCAAATGAAGCATCTTTGGACTTGGCTTGTGAGAGATAAAGTTGTAGAGAATTCAATTTCCTTCAAATTGAGCTTTGGATGGAAAATTTATGATGTCCCATGTGAAAGTTATGGCCGGTCAAAGTTCAGTTGACTTTCTCCTATGAAAACCCTAATTTAGAAGCTTTTGACATTGTTGATTTCTGATCTTTCCTTGATGAACCATGATCAATTCTTGATCAAATGGTGAAGGATACTTCAATATAAGGATGTTAACAAAAAATCAGGAGTTTTGACTGTGGTTGACTTTCTGGTCAAGCTAGTCGACTGTTGACTTTTTGAGTAATTGACTAGGCAATCTTGTGAATCAGAGCTTGAAATTTGATGTGAGGATTCTTGAAGGCATATGAGAGACCATGGGATCCATTTGAGGTATCAGAACTTGATTTTACTTGGAGAGAGACAAAATCCTAGTTCAGGAGTTCATTGTTTAGGAGAGTATGCTTTGAGCTATGTGCCTTGACTTGAGTTTGAACAAGAGAAATAGTATGGACAAATTTTGGGGTATGACAGGCGGACTCTTAAAGAAACTGAGTATGGATGACTCTATGGGGAAAAGATCCTAAAGGTTAGAAATCTTTTGACATAGGGAATATGGTTTATATGCCTTGTACAAAGCCCAAGGTTGTGGCTACTTGAAGGTGAGGGACTCATTGGGGAGACTCTATTATCTGCCTTGTACAAAGCCCAAGGTTGTGGCTGAATCTCTAGGGGATACCTATTATAGGGTTTTGACTCTAAGGGGAGTATGTGCCTTGTACAAAGCCCAAGGTTGAGGCTGACTTTTAAAAGAAAGATCTATCAGTGTGGGATCTTTGACTCAGAAGGGATTTTTGACTCTGTTGAGGATTATCCTAAGGGTTAACACTACTGAGGATTGTTCTTTTGTTAAACAGGAATGATGAATGAAAGACCCAGGTTTTAAGATTGACTCTACTGGTGTCTTTTTGAATGGTTGGCCTAAAGTAGACTCTACCGGGGATTTGTCTTTTAAAAGCTTAATTTTGGAAGCTAACCCTTTCCAGGGAATTTTATTAAAATGAAGGAATTAATGGAGGCTACCCCTTTCCAGGGGAATTTGGCAGAAGGAATATCTATTTGAGACTTCTTGTTTAAAGCCCAAGATTAAGGCTGACACTGACCGAAGATATACAACTATGGATCCTAGACTCTTCTAAGGAAAATTATATTAAAGATTAAGAATAAGGGTGACAGAGACTGTCCATGTCTCTCATTCCAAAAGGATGTACTCAATACCGAGATTGAGACAATCTTAGCTTGTTTAAAAGTCTAGTTTAAGAACAGAAGAAACTCACCAGGGTAGGCTAAAAGGGTTACTAAAGACCTGTTCCTATGTTTATAAGAAACCTGATGGGTCCTTGTATACAAGCTCAAGAGTAAGCTGGGAATGCTTTTAAGAAGCCTGTGGGTCCTTGTACAAAGCCCAAGAGGAGGCTAATCGAGGGTCATCGAGGGTCCTTGTTATAGCACAAGAGAAAGCTATGTGGTTTTGAAATTATTTTGGCTCTAAGCAAATGGGTAAGAGGTTTCACCGGGAATAATTCCTCTTGGGTGGATGTATCCTATTTTGGGTTCTAAGGCTTTTTTCAAGATGTTTCACCGGGAATAATTCATCTTGAGGGTTTGAACTAAAGATCTCTAATTAGGAAAGAGCCTTCACCGGGAAGACATTCTCAATCCTAGGCCATAGTCCTATAATATATATATAGTTTAACTGTCCTAAGGTTTACACTCAGACGTAGTCCTAAACAATATATAAACAGTTTATATTTGACAGTAATTTAAATAAAGACTGTAAATTGAAAGCTTGTAAAGCCTAACCTGGATGGAGTGGAGGCCTTTGAAGATGTATGTACAAAGCCTTACCAGCAGTTGATTTGTTTATTGGTAACAGTTAAATATTTATTATAAACAGTTAAAGGTTTTTGAAAAAACAGAAGAAGTGAGGATGGACATAGGTCACATAGGTATCTGAAGAGTTTCACAGGGAATAATGCCCTTCAAATACCAGAAGAATGTTTTGAAAACAGAAAGAAGATTTTGTAAATACAGTTTTTGAAAACAAACTAAGAAAAGAAAAAAAAGGTGTTGGGTCTTACACTCTATTAGAGGCCCAAAAGATTTATTTACTGTTTATGAAAAACAGAAAACACGAGTTGTAAGGTTTTGGTGAATGAGAACCTTAACCGTCCGTTTAATCGAAGTTTGAAAATAATTTGAAATATTGACAATAATCAACTTAATTAGAATAAAGACAAAGTCTATACCTAATTAAGGCCTAGGTAATTAGGGTTTTATCACTAATATGTGCAAGTGATTAAGTTTTGGAAATCAAATGAAAATTATACTTAAAGTATTTTAAAATACTTAAAATAAGTATCATTTTAAACTTAATAAAAATATATCAAATAAATAATATTTTTTGTGATTTTTTGGGTTATTCATAAAATAGATATATTAAATGAAAAGTATGTGAAAAATGAAGTGAAAATGATTTAATTTGATAGGTGAGTTAATTGGTTGAAATTATGAAGAAAATTAAAGAAAATAGTGATAAAAAAGATGTTTTGGTCTCACCATGGTTTGAACCCACGCCCTTGCAATCAACTACTCAAAACAACACCACTGGGCCAACGCGCGCTTGGTGTCAAAGGAGTGACTCCATTGCAATACATTGGTTATCAAATGCATAGTGTAAAAAAAGAAATAAAATCCAAAAGGTCTGGGGCGAGGGGGATTCGAACCCCAGACCTGAGGCACACGCACAAACAAACTCTCTTAACCACTGGGCTATAACGATGTAGTCGTTTATAAAACGCCTACCACTAAAAATAAAATAAACTTTAACCCTGGATTTGAATTTTTCGCGCCACCACCATCTTCGTCTTCAACCTCAAGCTTCCATGAATTTGAAATTCCAACTCTCTCATTTCTCAACCAAATCAGAGGATGTAAACACCAAACTTGTTCTAATTTCTCTCATGATTTCAAATATGTAACTAACATGAATTTATATTAACTACATCTACTGAATTATCTAAAATACGTGAAGAACCCTAAAATTTGAAAATTAAATTAAATGGCTATACTGAAGTATAAATGACTGATGATAGAGGGCTTTTAGTCCTCTGATGATGCTGAATGAAATGGTATTGAGTTTTAACAAAAAGAGTACACAAGTTAAAGAGATGGACCTAAGAAACTTACCTCTGAAAATGGAGGTCATGATGATGATGGAGAACTCCTGGGCTTGAATGGATGATCCTGGAAGCTTCCTGGTGACTCAATGATGCTATCTGAATGTTTATTGTGACTTGAATGCCTCAGAAATTCTCTACTCGACACTTTCTATTTGAGCTTCAAGTGATCATGGAGGTTGGTGATTCTGTGGTTACAGATGTGCTTCAGGCATCTGGATAGCTTCACTACAACCTAAGGAATGTGTTTGGATGCTTGGACTAGCTTGACACTTCCTGAATTGCTCTATGGACCTCCAACTGCCCGAGCTTCAAAATGAAAGCAACAATGGTGTTACCCCACTTACAGAAGTGATCCAGATGCTTGGATCAACTCCAATGAACCTCCTTAAGATGTTAGAAGGCTTACTTTCAAAAGAAGAGCTCTGGTTTGAAGAATTCGATTCTTCTTGCCAAAGAACTTTTGAAAACTATAAGCAAGAGGGAGAAATGGAGAAAGCAAGAAGTTATGGTTGCTTTGGTGTCCTTATTACTGAGGTATCCACTTCTATTTATAGGCAAATGGTTCAGAGTAGTTTTGAAGAGTGAGCTTGCTTAGTGAAGTAGTTTTGGTTTCTTGGCCATGAAGAAATTCAAAGAATATCCCAAGTGCAATGATGAGCTCTTTGATACCACTCGCTAGCCATCGATTTTTCTTGATATTAGGGGACAATTCTGATGCAGAAATGAGCTCCAATTGGTTGGGAAGAGATTCTTTTGGTGATTCACCACTTGGTCATAAATTCACAAAATGCAATCATTAAATAATCACATGTTTTGATTTTGGAATATTCCCTTCAAATATTTGTGTAATGATGCAAACGATTCTCTCCTATCCTTGCAATGTTTATGAAGTTTATAGGCACCAATTAGTGTAAGCACTTGCCTAAAATTGCAAATTTCAAACTTAGGCATGACCTATAATTTCACTTCAAATGCCTAAATTTGATCAATCATATCTCTTAGCTCAAGATGAATTTGGAGAAGGTTGAGCACAATTTGGAAAGCTCTTAACATGTACTTCAATTCATTAGTTTGGAGTTTCTTCAAAATCAATTCGGAAATTTGTGAAAAATGGGCTTAAAGTTTGAAGAAAACTAGGGTTTCTTTGCTAGTTTTATGAAGGCAGCAACTTTGAAGCTCCATATCTCTTCAATGGTTGATTTCTAGCCAAAACATCATATGTGACAAAGTTGTTCATTGGATCAAAATCTACAACTTTGATGTTGGAAGTTTTTTTCAGTTTGTACTTTAAAGTTTGAGATATTCTCTTCCAAAGTTTTGAAAAAAAGACCTTTAAACACTTAGAAAAATTTCTAAGTATAAAAAGTCAATCTTTGACTTTTTGATTCTTGATTGATTTTCTTGATTTTCTTTGATCAAATGACTTCAATAATCATATATTGATGATATTTATCCTTAAAAGTCATGGTTTGACCAATAATCTTAAAAGTCAAAGGTGATCTTGTACAGTTGACTTTTTCTAAATGAAGTGAGATCTTGGACTTTGGTAATGAATCAAGTTCTCCTCCTCAAATGAGTGATATGAATGGATTATATTGAGTTAATAAAAGCTCTTGAGTCATGTTTTGAGTTGTGGACCCATGTCTTGCTTAAAAGTCAACTGTCCAAGTGAATTAGGTCTGAAACCCTAATTGTCGACCAGATGAAATTGATGACTGTAGATCTTGAATTGGAGTACAATGTTTGGTGGATATTGCCATATGGATCATTTGAAGATGGTTGATGCCTTTGAGTGATGCCCTTGAGCTTTTTAGGGTTTCCCAAATGTGGTCCCTGATTTTAGTCCTTGAGGGGCTCAAAACCCTTGTCTGGTGATCTGAGCAAACCTGAGTCTTGATGACTGGTGTCTAATCAATGAATGAATAATTTGAGCCTTGTGATTGCATCATAGATTAATCTCATACTGATTGGTCCTTGGCCTGATCTCTTTTGTTCTTGCACATCTCTAGTTGAGTAACAAGTGACTGCCCTAAGTACTTGTCTTGGGTTAATGAAAAACCTGGAAGTGTAACATCTCAGGGGGGGGTCAAAATTAGGGTATGACAAGTTTATATTAGCATTGTGTGAACGTTGGAGGCCCGAGACTCATACTTTTCACCTTCCAACGGGTGAATGTACCGTCACTCTAGAGGACGTGTACATGTTATTGGGTCTCAACACAAATGGAAAAGCTGTGTTTGGAAATGTCCAACAACCCAATGCTCTATGCGTCGAAATGTTGGGTGTAGATTTAATAGAGGGTGAGGGGCGACAAAGAGGTAGGGGCCAAGGTATTAAGTTTGCTGGCCTTCAACAAGCTTATGATGACCTTAAGTTGAATAAGTTTTCTAGCGAAGAAAGTAAACTACAAAAAACTAGAATGTATATTATGTTGTTATTTGGTAGGTTTCTATTTCTCGAAGGCACGGGGAATAGTGTTAATTTTATGTACTTGTGTCTACTTGAGGACATTGATGCAATTAAGACGTATAGTTGGGGTTCAGCGGTGTTGGCATACCTCTATAGCTCCTTGTGCAAATGTGCAACAAAGGATGGTTGTACATTTAATGGATGTGCATTCTTGCTACAAGCATGGGGATGGTGGAGAATGCCGGTATTAGCCCCTGGAAATCCGCACATTTACGTCTTCCCTTACGCGTCAAGGTAACTTAATGATCTTATTTTAATTAGTGCATTTTTTTCTATTATTAATTGTAACTATATTGATTTTTATTTTTGAATGTGTTTAGGTTTAATGCAACTGGGTTTGATTACACCAATACGCCTGTGAACAAAATCATTTTTTACCGCCAACTATTGGATCGACTTTGACCCCAAGATGTAATACCACTAAAAATTTCCATCTTCTAAATATATTTGTAAAATAAACTATCTTCTATAATTTGAAATTAATATTCTTTTCGTTGCAGTTTATTTGGAGACCTTACTTGGAACTGGACCATGTACCCGACCCTAACGAGGCGGCTGTTTGGACGACAAAATCACCCATCATACGGTTCACCACTGTGGAGATGCACCAAAGTGACTGACTGGTAAAATAGCAAGTGTACTATTTTTACCGATGTAGTAATAAGTGGATTAATTTTCCCAAGTATCGAACTCGCGGACTGCGTAGGAATTATATGTTTTAGAATAGTGCAATGGAATAAAAAGTCATCGGGGTATTTGAATTTGATTATTTAATTGAAATGACAGCTTAAGTAAAATAAAAGGCTTAAATGTTTTGACTAATGAAAAAGTATGAAACTAGTTAGGATAGATGTATGAATTGCTCTGTAATGAAATAATTACCAATTAACAGATTGAATTTAGATATTCTCGACTATCGACACCGAACATTGATTTTCCCTAATTCCTTAGTGAAAAACTTCTTGAGATAAAATTATCTTGTTAAGGAATTGAAAGAGGGTTTTAATCTCAAGAAGTTTTTCACTAAGGAATTAGGGAAAATCAATGTTCGGTGTCAATAGTCGAGAATTTCTAAATTCAATCTGTTAATTGGTAATTATTTCATTACAGAGCAATTCATACATCTATCCTAACTAGTTTCATACTTTTTCATTAGTCAAAACATTTAAGCCTTTTATTTTATTTAAGCTGTCATTTCAATTAAATAATCAAATTCAAATACCCCGATGACTTTTTATCCCATTGCACTATTCTAAAACATATAATTCCTACGTAGTCCGCGAGTTCGATACTTGGGAAAATTAATCCACTTATTACTACATCGGTAAAAATAGTACACTTGCTATTTTACCGGTCAAGTTTTGGCGCCGTTGCCGGGGACTGCCAAATTATAAGTTGAAGAATAGTTCAATTGAATTTTTGTTGCTCTGCAACTAAAATTAGTTTTTCTGTTATTTCATATTTCTGATATTTCATTCGCTTATTACTAACAATCGTCTAATCTTTTTATGCGAGGTAAGCCCTCAGCAGAATTTCTTTTTGACGCAGAGCCAGAACGATCACTACGAGCTAGACTTCGAAAAGCAAAGCAAGAACGACTGGAAGCGTTAGAAGACATTCTGACAGACTCGGAATCTGATAACGAGGAAATCCTATCTATTCATTCTGAGCATTCAGATTCAGAGGGTGAAACAATGGCAGCTCCCGTAGAAAGGCTGTTAGGTGATTATGGTGGAGCAAATGCTCCAGCTGGATGAATGAAAATTGTAAATCAACCGGTCGATGTTGCTCACTTTCAGCTACACCCAGCAACGATTCGACAACTGGAGAAGAAACCTTTTTCAAGAAGAATAAATGAAGATGCTAATAAGCATTTACAAAGGTTTCTTACTATGACAACATCTCTAAAGATAGAAGGACACTCTGAAGAAGCCAAGAAGTTGGTTATGTTTCCATTCAGGTTAGCTGATGAGGCTGAAGAGTGGTTCTACTCATTACCTGCTGGGAGTATTACCACATGGCAACAAATGGAGTCTACCTTTCTAAATGAGTATTTCCCTGCTGCTGTTTATATCCGTAAGAGGTATGATATTGTTAATTTTAAACAGAAGGAAGGAGAATCACTTGGAGATGCTTATAAGGGATTCAAGAGGTTATTGGTGGCATGCCCAACTCACAACATGGATGTCACTGAACAAATGCAAAATTTTTTGAATGGTCTTAAAATGAAGACTAAGCAACTGATTGACACAGCATCCGGTGGCTCATCCAACTTTTCAACAGCCACTGGTGTTAAAAAAATCATAGAAGCTATTGCGGCCAATGAACACTTGGAGTTATATGACCGTAGTGTTAGACAACCTGAAGGATTAGTGGATATGAAATTGTCAACGCAAGTTGTGAAAATAGAAGATCAGGTAGCTGCGGAAGTTGAGCAGAGATTGAAACAGATGGGTCTTGAAAAACAAACAGTAGCACAAGTTCAACCGGCTCAAGCAAGTCAACCGGTAGGGTGTGAAATATGTGGAGGACCTCATTTTACTGTTCAGTGTGTTGCTACAGCTCAGCAAGTGGAGGAAATAAACTTCTTGAAACAAAACAACCCCTACTCAAATACCTACAATCCGGGGTGGAAAAATCATCCGAATTTTTCATGGAAGGACCAACCAGGGAGTGCTCCTAAACAAGGGGTTCTTCCATATCAAGGTCAACAGTCGCAGCAACAGTATAGACCTCCTCAACAACATTATCAACAACCTCAGCAACAGGCCCCCAGAAAATCAGATTGGGAGATTGCCATCGAAAAAATGGCAGCTCAAAGCTCTCAGTTTCAAGAAGAAACGAGGAGTAATTTTTGGAATACGGGTTCCTCCATTAAAAATATGGAGATTCAAATGATTCAGATAGCACAACAGTTAGCAAACTTTCAACAGCCGGGCGCGTTACCAAGTGCCACAGTTACCAATCCTAAAGATCATAATAATGTGAGCGCTATTGTTACTAGGAGCGGAAAAGGGAAATGTGTGGTTGAAAATAATGACGAGGAAGAGGAACCATTATTGGAGGTAGACTTAGAGATAAGAGAAAATGAGGTAGAAGCTGAGGAAGTGGTGGTGATGGAACCAACACCAAAAGAGAAGGTGGTTGAACAAAAACAAAATTCGGCAGTAAAACTTCCTTTTCCGATAAGGAACAAGAAAAAAGGGCAACATGAGAAGAATTTTGAAAAGTTCTTGGAGATGTTCAAGAAGCTGGAGATTAATATTCCATTCTTGGAGGCATTAGAACAAATGCCTACTTATGCAAAATTTATGAAGGACATCATCGCCAAGAAAAGAACCATCGATCGTGACACTATTATTCTAACCGAAACGTGTAGTGCTATTTTGCAGGGTATGAAGATTCCGGTGAAGAAGAAAGATCGAGGTTCCGTGACTATTCCTTGTACAATTGGGGATAGGTCATTCAAGAAAACTCTAATTGATTTGGGAGCAAGTGTGAGCCTTATGCCGTTGTCTATCTACAAGAGATTGGGGATAGGTAACGTACAAGATACAAGAATGACACTCCAGTTTGCTGACCACTCTGTTAAAAGACCTTATGGGATAGTAGAAGACGTGCTTGTGAAAATTGACAAATTCGTGTTCCCAGTGGATTTTGTAATTCTAGAGATGCCGGAAGATGAGGAGATCGCTATTATTTTAGGAAGGCCATTTCTAGAGACAGGGCGATGTTTGATAGACATTGAAGAAGGCACAATGACTCTGAAAGTTTATGATGAAGAGCTAAAGATTGATGTGTGCAACACCATGAAGTACAAGGATGATATAGCAACTAGTCAACATATTGAGGTGATTGATCAAATCTGTACTAATGAGAATTCTTTGAAAATACAACAATTACCTTTGATAAGAGTGTTGAGCTCGTCTGGTTGCGATAAAGAGGAAGCTGTTGATGAAAAAGAAGTGGAAGTAGTGGCTATGATGGAGGCAAGTCCCATATTCAAAAGTTCTAGACAAAAACGGTGGGAGGATCTTAGATAACCTTTGGATGAAGGAAAGAAGGAGGAACCTAAGAAGGGGGCTGAATTGAAACAACTCCCTGAGAATTTAAAATATGTTTTCCTTGATGCTGAAAGTAGGTGTCCGGCCATCATAAACTCGCACCTTGAATGGTTGCAGGAACTTAAGCTAGTAGAAGTGTTAAAGAAACATAAAAGTTCCATGGGGTGGTCTATTGAAGATTTAAAAGGGATCAGTCCTACAATGTGCATGCACAAAATCCTCATGGAAGATGATCACAAGCCAGTGGTCCAACCTCAGAGGCGTCTGAACCCAGCAATGAAAGAGGTTGTGAGAAAAGAAGTTGTGAAACTTTTAGATGCTGGGATGATTTACCCGATATCTGATAGTGCTTGGGTAAGCCCGGTTCATGTTGTGCCCAAAAAGGGAGGAACAACCGTAATAAAAAATGAGAAGAATGAGTTGATTCCCACAAGGGCTGTTACAGGGTGGAGAGTATGCATTGACTACAGGAGACTGAACCTAGCAACCAGAAAAGATCACTTCCCGCTACCTTTTATTGATCAGATGTTGGAAAGGCTAGCGGGACATGATTACTATTGCTTCCTCGACGGGTACTCTGGATATAATCAGATTGCAGTTGCACTAGAAAACCAAGAAAAGACAGCGTTTACATGTCCATTTGGTGTTTTTGCCTACAGAAGGATGCCATTCGGGTTATGTAATGCTCTGGCCACTTTTCAAAGATGCATGCAAGCGATTTTTGACAATATGCTTGAAAAACACATGGAGGTCTTCATGGATGATTTTTCAGTCTTTGGTAAGTCATTTGACAATTGCTTAACTAACCTTGCTCTTGTTTTAGAAAGATGTCAACAGACCAATTTGATCTTGAATTGGGAAAAATGCCATTTTATGGTCCGTGAAGGAATATTTCTTGGACACAAGATTTCCTACAAAGGAATCGAAGTGGACCAAGCGAAGGTTGAAGTCATCTCAAAGCTGCCACCACCGATGAACGAAAAAGGTATCAGAAGTTTCTTAGGACATGCGGGGTTTTACCGTAGGTTCATAAGAGACTTTTCAAAAATTGCAAAACCCTTAACTACTCTTTTGGTTAAGGATAAAACTTTCACTTTTGATGATGAATGTGCGGTAGCTTTTGAGACAATTAAGAAGAAATTAGTCTCGGCACCCATTGTTGTAGCCCCTGATTGGTCTCTACCTTTTGAGATCATGTGTGACGCAAGCGATATTGCTGTAGGGGCAGTATTAGGACAGCGGAGAGAGAAATTACTTCATGTTATATATTATGCTAGTCATGTTTTGAACCCCGCACAAATTAATTATGCGACTACCGAGAAGGAGTTGCTAGCCGTTGTTTATGCCTTCGATAAATTCAGGCAATATCTGTTGGGGTCTAGAGTCATCGCTTATACTGACCATTCTGCTTTGAAGTATATCTTTGCTAAACAGGACTTTAAGCCAAGACTTTTGAGGTGGATCTTACTCCTTCAGGAGTTTGATGTTGAAATTCGAGACAAGAAGGGGTGTGAAAACACCGTAGCTGACCTCTTATCTCGAATGACACCAATAAACAAGACAGAAGAAAAGCGCCCAATCAAAGATGTGTTCGCCGATGAACACATCCTGGCAGTGACTGGTGTACCTTGGTTCGCAGATTATGCAAACTATATTGTCGGTGGTATCATCCCCGACGATTTTGACTCTAATCGAAGGAAAAAGTTTGTTCATGACTGCAGGTTCTATCTATGGGACGATTGGTTCTTGTATAAAAGAGGAGTCGATGGTTTGATCAGAAGATGTTTACCTCAAAAAGAGCAAGAAGAAGTGTTGAAGGCATGTCATGCTTCAGATTATGGGTGACATTTTAGTGGTGATCGAATAGCAGCTAAGATTTTGCAATCAGGGCTATACTGGCCAACTGTATTCAAGGATGCTCAAGAGTTTGTGAGACATTGTGAAAAGTGCCAAAGGACAGGCAACATATCCAAAAGAAACCAGATGCCTCAAAACTCGATGCTGGAAGTGGAGTTGTTCGATGTTTGGGGTATAGACTTCATGGGACCATTTCCACCTTCATTTGGGAAAAATTATATTCTAGTAGCTGTGGATTATGTGTCAAAATGGGTCTAGGCTGTTTCTATACCGTCAAACGATGCTAAGGTGGTGGTGAAGTTTTTGAAAGAAAATATCTTTGCTAGATTTGGAGTACCGAGAGCTCTCATAAGTGATGAAGGAACGCATTTCTTGAATCATCTCATGGAACGATTACTCCAAAAATACAATGTGAAACACAAGATAGCCATAGCTTATCATCCTCAAACAAGTGGACAGGTTGAAGTTTCAAACAGACAACTCAAGCAAACTCTGGAAAAGACGGTGAGTGCCTCTCGGAAGGATTGGGCGATCAAGCTGGATGATGCACTATGGGCATAGAGGACAGCTTTCAAAACACCAATCGAAATGTCACCGTATCAACTTGTGTATGGGAAGGCATGCCATTTTCCTTTGGAATTAGAGCATAAGGCATTCTGGGCATCAAAGTTTCTCAACATGGATCTATCTAAAGCGGCAAGCTCTAGACTTCTCCAACTCCACGAGTTAGAAGAATTCTGCAACCAAGCTTATGAAAATGCGAAGATTTACAAAGAGAAAACAAAAAGGTGGCCTGATGGGAGAATCCAACATAAGGAGTTCTGGGAGGGACAACAAGTTCTCTTATACAACTCAAGGTTGAAACTCTTCCCAGGAAAGTTGAAATCAAAGTGGTCGGGACCGTTTACGGTTCACAAAGTTTTTCCTCATGGAGCTATAGAGATCAAAAATCAAGCGAATGGGGATATTTTCAAGGTGAATGGGCACCGGCTCAAACCAGATTACCAAGGTCAACCAGGTGGGCGGATTGAAGTTGTTCGTTTTGAAGGATGAAATAAACAGCCGTCGAGCCATGCGACGTTAAACGAAGCGCTTCGTGAGAGGCAACCCACGGGATTTATTTTAACAGTTTTATGTTTTTTTCTTTATTTTATTATATAGGTACAAACAATGTGTTTCACGGAGCAAGAAGCGGGTGGAGAAAATTCAAGTTTGGGAGAGTCAGGGGTCTGACACAGGCACCCGTGTCATGTGACACGGGCGTGTCACAGGCCTTGAGGAAAGAGGATTGAAAAAACTTGATTTGAGGAAACCAGAGGTGTGACACGGGCACCCGTGTCATGGGACACGGCCGTGTCACAGGCCCTGAAGAAGATCTTTTTAATTACAATTTTCCAAGGACCAGAGGCCTGACACGGGCACCCGTGTCGTGGGACACGGCCGTGTCAGACAGGAGCGCAGATTTTTTTCCCACTTTTCGTTTTCCCCATGGTTTGTGTTTTTGAATTTTTGTTGGTTGCAAGGATGCCTCCAAGGAAAGCCGCACCAAGAAGAGACAATGCTGGGACATCTAGACCTACACAAAGAGCGCGAAGAGAGGGGAACAACCATGGAATTACTTTCCGGATGGACACTCACCGAGAGAGGTATAATGCTCATCTTCATAGGAAGATTTTACCGACAAGGTATGTTTGTGATACCACTACTAAAAGTTTAGGAATAAAAACTGAGATACATCGTATGTTCCATGCTTTGGGTTTGTTAAGATTGATTCAGTTTGAGGCTCCTACTTTTGAACGATTAACCTATGAATTTCTGAGCACTCTTGAATTTGAGATGAAACTGAGAACGAACAGGTTGGAACCCAAGCATTACGGGACGTTAAAATTCCGTATGTTTGTTATTGATCATGAATTAAGCTTGGAGGATTTTTGGGAGGCTTTAAGAATACCAAGTTCAGGTGCGGGGCGAGCACCGAACTCTTTTGACCCCGAAACATTTTGGATAGCTATCACAGGTAGAGAATCTTATTGTCCTAAAGGGGCAAAAGCAACAAGCATCCAAAACCCTTGCTTCCGCTATGCCCAGAAGGCTCTGGCATATACCCTCTTTGGTAGAGGAGATAGCCCGGGCGTAGCTTCCATTCGGGAGTTATATTTCTTATACTATATGGCTGAACAAAAACCGCTAAATGCGGCCACTTTCATAGCGGATCATTTGAAAAAGGTGAGTAGGGCTAAATCAGGTGCTATTTCTGTTGGTGGTATTGTTACCGCTTTGGCGGACGGTTTGGGGTATGGTGCAGAGCTGCAGAATCTTCCAGAGGTAAATCCGCGTATTTTAAAAATTCATATGGCTGCTTTGATTAAGCAAGGAATGATCTCTGTACAACCCTAAACTTACTCCTTAATGGTTCATGGGGCTCACATTTTAGAATTGCCTAATCCTAACCGTGTGTCCATTTATGATAAGGCTAACTGGTTATATACAAGTACCACCCCAACTTGGGAAGGTGACATGGATTTGGAATTTTTAGATGCAGGTGGTGAAGATGATGACCCGTAGCATCATGAGGAAGCTGAACAAACAAGTCCGCCTCCAAGCGGATTTGATGAGGGCACATCTCAAATGCCGCAGGACCAATGGGGATGGATGCATTCTGAGATCGAGTACCTGAGGGGGGAACAAACCCGCCAAGGCGATAAGCTATTAAGGCAAGGCCTAGAGCAAACCCTCCAAGGAGAGGAGCAGACCCGACAAGGGACTGCTATTTATAACATTCAGGAAATGATGCAATGCATGATATTGCAATTTCCATATCCTCCACCGCCGCCTCAGTGAGCTCTGTATGTCTCCCTTATGCTTGCTTATCCATTGAGGACAATGTCAAGTCCAAGTGTGGGGGAGGTTCTTTCATGTTATTTCTGTTTTTGTTATTTCTGTTTTATTTCAGTGTTTTATGTGTGTTTTGAGTATTTTGTGTACCAGGATGAGTGTAATTCCAGAGAAAAGAATCGTGAGAATGTAGGTGAAAAAGGAGAAAGACGCACCTTTAATTGGCTTCCGGGGCACCTGTGAAAGTTGGCACAACTGAAGAAAAATGCGAGACGCAACTTGATGGTGCCAAGTGAAGTAGTTTAGAGCAACCCGAACCGGACACGAAGTTGTACAAAATGGAGACCATTGTTGAACCTGTAAGCAATACCAAACCTGTGAGGATATATAAAGCCAAATACTTCATTTCATCATGCGAGAGCATCGGGTATGGCATCATCACTTTAATTTTGCACTTGTTCTTCATATAGTACACACATCGATCACACACACTGAGGCATTTATTTTTTTCTTTAACCCTGAGCCTTTCTCACCCAACCTTGTTGTTTATCATCCCTTGTAACCTATCTTTGCCCATCATCCATGTTTTTCTTTTTCTTAAAAAAAAAACTAAAAAAAATAATAAATATATATTTTTCACAACCCCTCTTGTTTCCTCTATTTTTGGTGTTAACTATAAGTCCGAGTCCGATAGCAAAAGTTAAGTTTGGGGTAACCGAGTCTGGTGGCAAAAGAATGAGGCAAGTGTGAAAAAAAAAAGAGAACACATGAAAGAAAAATGTTGTGTAAAAAGAAAAAAAATTGATTCTATAACAAGATAATTTTATCTCAAGATTCTATAAGACATAGCCCGGATAATTTGATCGCTACGCATCAAACCCTTATTCCTAAGTGATTCTTAATTATAGCGTTATGATTAAAAAAGCATTGAGGTAGTTTGTCCGACAAAACCCCAACCGTAAATCAACACATATATTTTCCAATATATTGAAGCAATAAGAACTTTTAATCATAACTGAATTTCATAAAGATAATCCGAAAATAACGGTAAAGATTATTCATTACATCACATGATCCAGGGACATCAATCCTAACAAGTAAGAGTTTAGCTACTCATGGCAATTGTTAGCATAACAATGATTAAAGATGAAGACATTACAATTGGTTGAATCGCAATTGATCTTCAATCGCGGATGCTCTTGAAGATTTCTTCGCCCAATCACTAGTGCTCTCAATCTTCTTTTTCACATTCGCCCGCTATCAAAAAGTGCTTTTCTCCTTTCCAAACGGTGACTAAATAACTCTCAGCAAATATTCTCTTCTGAAAAGTCCATCATGCCCTTCCTTAAGTGACAAAGTCCAAAGATTTAAAACAAAACTTTTTCTGCGCACACGTCTGACACAGCCGTGTCAGACTTCTGACTTAATGGTTCCAAGATTTTGAAATATTTTCCTTCAGCAAGTGTGACACGGCCGTGTCACAGGACACGGGTGGCCGTGTCACAGCTCTGTCTCGCCACAAACCACTTTTCCTTGACTCGAATCGTGCCTTATTCCTGCAACACTTAAACACTACCAATACAAGATCAAAAGCAATAGAAAAACCAACAAAAACTAGAAAATAAAACACATCAAACTCAAATATGAAAATACGCAAAACTAGAAAGAACAAGACTAAAACGATTAAAACTACCACCGAATGAAGTGTTTTTCCATTGATCAGAACATAGAAACGAGGTGAAATTGGTGGTCGATCAGTGACCGTGTAAAGCTTCAATTCGGCATGCATCAAGGTATCCCTGACCCCCCTGAGCCTGAGTCTTTGGCACCTTGGCATCTGCAAAAGGTTAGCCAACAGTGGTACGTAGAAAATTGGAAGACGTTTGCTAAAGAGCAGTGTAAAATATGGGCTCGTCGTTCCACCACTGTCCTACAATTTCCTGTGGCGCCGGAAGAAATGAAACCAACTGCTGAATATGTCAACTGGTACAGAACGGTCACAAATCCCGAAATGTTTCTGTCTGACCCTTTCTATTTGGCAGACCCGTGAGCACAACAACCATATTTTGGAGGACAACAACAACAACCACATATTTTCCAAGAACAACAACAACAATGGAATCAACAAAAAAATTTCTAACAACAACAACCACCACCATATTTCCAACATCATCAACCACCATCAAATTTCCAACAACAAAATTACCCACCACAACAACAACAACAACAAAATTACCAACAACAACCAATAAACCAACAAACACCTATTTACCAACAACAACAACAACAATCCCAACAATACCACCACCAACAACCATTTCAAACTCAACCACAAACTCAACCCCACCACCTACGCTTCCAAGAACTCAATATGGCGAGCTCTTCCAGATCACCACCACTTACCCCCGACATAGGCATACAAGAAGAATACCCGCCATACAACTCATTCGACCAACCAACATCACAATACCCCAACCAACCATTGAACTTCAATACACCACCACAACCAATGTATTTTAACCAAACCGAATCCACCACCAACTTCCAAAGACCAAACTTTGAGGCCGCACCCACTAGGAGAAATTTCAACCCACCTAGACAAAGCTTTGACGGCGCCGCGGGCACCCGCCTTCCTTATAGCGGGAATTCTAGAGGTCAAGGACGGCTCACAGATTTTGTAGACCCGGAATGCATTGAGGGGCCGTCGACTCAAACACAAGAGGAACCAAATAGATGGGGGCATCGCAGGAATAGGGGAGCACTACCAACTCGTGACCCTTCTACACGAGTTATTAGACAACCTGATTGCGGATCGTACTATGGTCCACGTGGCGCTCAATAGGAATTTTATTATTATCATTAATGTATTTTGTGTTGTTTTTAATTTTAATGTACTTTTTTAATTATGATTAATGGTTAATGTATTTGGTACTTTTTTATTTATTGATATTATTTTTCCAAACTAAAAAAATAGTTAAAAAAAACAGCTAAAAAAAATAATATAAAAAAATTGAAAAGAAAAATAAAGGGGGGGTGTTGTCGCCGGGGGGGTGGCGACAACACCTGTTTTCTGCATGTCTTCGCCGGGCCCATTGGCGACAATGTTATGGGCTAAGTGTTGTCGCCACCCCCCCTGGCGACAACGTGTTTAATTTAAAAAAAAATGACATTTGTGTAATTTTTTTGAAAAACTTGTTACTTTTGAAATTTTTTTTAAAAATCTGGTTATTCAAAAAAAAAATTCTAATATTCACACTAAGTTATAATATGATTTTGGTTTAAATTTTTGGTTATAATATTTCGACTATATTTTTGGATTAGTTATCAATGAAATTCCACCACCATATATTATTACACATTTAAGTATAATATTATTATTTTTCCTCAAATTTTCAAACTACGCCCACAATTTTTTAAATTTAACTCATACACTACAAGAAAAGTGTGATATAGCCACCTGATTTTGCGACGTGATTATTACGTGGCTCAAAAAAGTGTGTTGCGACGTGATAATCACGTCACTATAAGTTTTTAATATTAAAAAACTAAAATCAACGTTGGCACATGGGGTGTCAGAAATATTATTTTAAAAAAAATTTGCGAAGTGAAAAACACGTCGCAACCACTAAATAAAATAAAATAAATGCAAAGTAGGTAAAGTAGATTGACGTTTCAAAGGGGGGAATTTCAAATTTTCATTTTTTTTGTTGCGGCGTGTATATCACGTCGCAAACTTTTTAGTATATCACGCCCATCAGTTAATGCAGTCATGTGTGCAGTTGACTGACACATTTATGACTGTTAGGATGTTGCGACGTGATTTTCATGTCGCTGACTAGACATGTGAAAATCACGTCGCTAAATGTAATATACCCATTCGCATTTCGCTCCTCTTCCCAGAACCCCCATTTCAGTTTTTCTTCCCCTAAACCCTCTTCCTCTCCTCCCTCTTCAACCCTCCTCCCTCTTCAACCCACCATCTCTTCAAGTCTCAAATTTTTCTTTTATTTTCATACAATCCCCCATTTCCAGGTATGCAATCTTCACTTGTTCTTGTTAATTTTTTTTTAATTTTTTGCTAAGAATAAATATTACATTCTGATTTTGATTTAATATATGTGTAGGTGAAGAATTTCTGATTTTGATTCAACTACAAGAGCTCACTAAATATTGTTCAAGTTCATTGAGGTTTTTTTTCACAATTTTATTTATCTAATTTTTCAGATTTTTTGATGTGATTATATATATATATATATATATATATATATATATATATATATATATATATATATATATATATATATATATATATATATATATATATATATATATATATATATATATATATATGTTATACATTATTTTGATATATAATTTATTTTTTGATGTGATTATATGTTATAGATTAATTTGATATATAATTTATTTTTTGATGTGATTATATATTATAGATTAATTTAATATATAATTTAGATTTTTATATGTGATTATCTAATTAGAAAAATAATATGTTCCACGGATGCAATAAGATGTTAGAGTTTTTTTTACACAAATGCAATGTTAGAGTTGGTGTTATTGATTTATTAGTAGTAGTAAACATTTGATTAGATTAATAAATAATTATAGTAGATCACTAAAATGTTATTGATTTAGAATTAGAAGTAGTAAACATTTGACAATATTAAATAAATATAGTAGATCATTAAGACATAGATACAAATTTTACAATAATTATTTATAAATAAATTTTAAAGTGGTGTATGTATCTTGATCTATAATTTTAAACTCTTTTATGATGTATCTTAATAAAAACAAATTTTATGTTATAATTTTTAGAATGTATATATATAAAAACAGAATATGAGGATGTTATTATAATTATAGAATATTAGGATGTTATAATTTTTAGAATGTTATAAGTATAGATTTAATAAAAACGAAAATATTATATATAATATGTATTATTGTTAGAATGTATATATTGTCAGAATGTTAGAATGTATATAATATTGTTAGAATGTTATAGAATGTATATATTGTTAGAATGTTAGAATGTATATATTGTTAGAAAATGATATTGTAGAAAATTATTTACTTATAGTTGATATAAGTAAATGTTTAATTATTGTTACTAAAAAGAGAATGATTGGATATATGTGCAATATGGAATATTATTTGTATTATCGTAGTTGGATGTACGATAGAGTGGAACCAGGAAGACGTGCACTTAAACTCAATTTTATAGAAGGAGTTAACGGGTTTATCACGTGGGCGTTTGCTCAAGAATGTTGTCGAAGCGAAGGAGGAGTTAGGTGTCCATGTCTTAAATGTGAATGTAGACCTATAATTAGTGACCCAGAGGAAGTGGCCAGTCATTTGTATAGAAGGGGTTTCATGGAAAATCATTGGGTTTGGACGTTTAATGGTGAAAAATTGCCGAGTAACGTACCAGAGACTAGCAGTACGCATGCTTCAAGTAGTCGTATGCCAATGGAATATGAGGAAAGAACGCCTATTGAATATGAGGAAAACTTTAATCAGATCGGTGACATGGTTGAGGATGCTTTTGGTGTGAACGTGACCTATGATCAACCTGAAGATTTTGATGGGGAAGAGATGTCGAACGAGGAAGCGCAGAGATTTTATCAGTTGTTGAATGAGATGAATACGCCGTTGTTTGACGGTTCGTCTGACTCAAAGTTATCAATGTGTGTGAGATTATTGGCCGCCAAGTCAAATTGGAATGTTCCTGATCAATGTTTGGAATTCTTTGTAAAAATGATGTTGGACTTAACTGCAATGAAAGACAACTTACCTACAACATTTTATGAAGCAAAGAAGTTGGTGTCGAAGTTGGGCTTAAGAGTAAGAAAGATTGATTGTTGCATTAATGGTTGTATGTTGTTTTATGACAATGAGTTTGGTACTCAAGATGGATTGTTGGAGGAATGCAAATTTTGTATGAGTCCAAGATATAAAGTTCGCAGTAGAGCCATTAACACTAATCAAGACCGTGTAGCAGTAAAGTCCATGTTTTATCTTCCGATAATTCCAAGGTTAAAAAGAATGTTTGCTTCAATGCACAGTGCAAGTCAAATGACATGGCATCATACAAACAAAACAAGTCCAGGAACTATGCGGCATCCATCTGATGGCGAGGCATGGAAACACTTTGATCGAATACATCCTGATTTTGCCGCAAAACCTAGAAATGTCAGGTTTGGATTATGCTCAGATGGTTTTTCTCCTTATGTTCAAGCGTCGGGAAGTGCGTATTCTTGTTGGCCAGTTATTTTAACCCCTTACAACCTCCCTCCCGAGATGTGCATGACAATACCATACATGTTTTTGACGTGCGTCATTCCAGGACCTTCGAGTCCAAAAGTCGGAATTGATGTGTATTTACAACCTTTAATTGATGATTTGAAGAGGTTGTGGATTGGTGAAGAATGGACTTATGATATATCACGTAAACAAAACTTTACTATGCGAGCTGCCTTGATGTGGACCATCAATGACTTTCCAGCATATGGCATGTTGTCTGGTTGGGGTACACATGGTAGAATGGGTTGTCTGCATTGTATGAGATACACCAAGGCGTTTACGTTGGATAAAGGGGGGAAAAGCTCGTGGTTTGACTGTCACCGCAGATTTCTACCAAAAAATCATTCGTATAGAAAGAACAAGGCAAATTTCATAAATGACAAACAGGTAACAGATATGCCTCCGCTCTGATTGTCACCAGGTGCTATATGGGACCAAGTTTGTGGGCTACCAAAAATTACAGATACTAGAAAGGCATGTAGAATTGAAGGATATGGGGTCGATCACAATTGGACAAAAAGACGTATATTTTGGGACCTTCCATATTGGAAAGATAATTTGTTGCGCCATAATCTAGATGTTATGCATATTGAGAAGAATTTTTTTGATAATGTATTTAACACCGTGATGGATGTTAAAGACAAGACAAAAGATAATGAGAAGGCTAGACATGACATGGAAAAATGGTGCAATCGAAAAGAGTTGGAGTTGAAGCCTCAACCAAATGGAAAATTATTGAAACCGAAGGCTTGTTTCAGTCTGACCTCCTAAGAAGGTAAAGCGTTTTGTCGGTGGTTAAAATAATTGAGAATGCCCGATGGCTATTCTTCAAATTTAGCAAGGTGTGCTGACGCTAACACTGGGAAGTTGCATGGTATGAAAAGTCATGATTGCCATGTTTTTATGGAACAATTGCTACCAATTGCGTTTGGTTCTCTACCTAAACATGTGCTTAATCCATTGACTGAAATTAGTCAATTTTTCAGAGATATTTGTGCTTCAGCTTTAAAAGTAGATGATATCATTAAGTTGGATCAAAATATTCTAGTCATTCTATGCAAGTTGGAACAAGTATTTCCGCCTGGTTTTTTTGACTCCATGGAACATCTACCTGTGCATCTTGCCTATGAAGCTTATCTTGGAGGACGTGTTCAATATAGGTGGATGTATCCGTTTGAAAGGTTCATGGGTGATTCAAAACGATCAATGAAAAATAAGGCTAGAGTTGAAGGATCGATATGTGCATATTACTTGCATCGAGAAACATCACATTTTTGCAGTCACTATTTCAAGCATTTGATGTTAACTCCAAGAATCATTCAAAATCCTGTCAATGTTTGTGAAAGGAGTCAATTCACTTTATTGGTCTTCGGGCTTCCAGGCCGTCCATCTAAAAAAAAGGGTGTGCATTGGTTGACCCAACAAGAAATGCAATCTGCCCATGTTCTTGTCTTGATCAACTGCATTGAAGTTAAACCAATTCTTTAGTAAGTATACATACCCCTAACTTTTATTTTTCTTTACAATCATAAAACTCATTACTCTAAAACTTATAATGTGTTTCTTTTTAGGGAATTCAACAACACCTGTTTTCATACTACCGGTGTACAATCAACATCTGGTGTCATCCATGCTCAACTTCCAGCATGGTTTAAGGAGAGATAGTATAGCGTTGTTGCACCGACTCCCGAAATACTCCATTTGAGAAACTTGTCTCAAGGCCCTATTCAAAGCGCAAATGAATGGCACACATACTTCGTGAATGGATATAAATTTCACACTCATACATGGACTGAAGGGAAAAAGACCATAAACAGTGGTGTTTTTGTGAAAGGAGTTACAGATGGTGGTGAAGATGACTTCTATGGTTTTGTCAAACATATGTACGAGTTGGTGTACACTTACTTGGACTCAGAAAATAAAGTTGTCTTGTTTTATTGTGAATGGTATGATCCAACTAGAGGCACAAAAATAGATAGGACATATGGTACTGTTGAGATTCAAATGGACCGGAGGTACAAAGAGTATGACCCTTTCATAATATCACATATTGTTAGGCAAGTTTATTATGTTCCTTATCTTTCATTTGTGCCACGTAAACGAGGGTGGTGTGTTGTTATAAAAACAAAACCAATGGATCATATTGAATCTGACGATCTAGTGGAAGAAGATCTTGCTTTCCAAGTTGATAAAGTGGAACAAATTATTGACGTGGTTGCAGATGAACAAACTACAAGTTTGTCTGATACAATGGTTGAGGGGCATCTAGTTGATTCGTCTATATTGGATGAAGAGCATGAAGATATTGCATCTGAGGACAATATCACATCAAATGATGAGAATGATGTGGATGACGAGCATGAAGATTTAGAATAATGAATATGTGTTATTGAAAATGTATTTTTATAATTTCACTTAATGAACTATGTATTGAATGTGTTAATGAAAACCAGTTGTTGAGATTATATTTTTATAATTTTACTTAGTGAACCATTTGTTGAATATATTTATATTAATTGTGTAATCTCTATAAATAGGTAAAATGCCACCCCGACCTGATAAAGGTAAGGGTGTAGCTGATAGCGGTAAGAAGAAGTCCCAACCCCATGAGTAGTAGTATGTCAGTCACCTCAGTCGGCCACGTGTCCTCCCCCGCAGAGTCAGGTTAATCGTATGTCCATGGCCAGTACTCAGGCTTTTCTGCCACTACTCTCCTCTCCGTATCCATATGACAGTCCGTCTTTTATTACCCCACCACCACCTGGTTACCCATCCTTCCAGCAGACACAGATGCCCCCATCCTTCCATCAGACACATGTGCCCCCATCCTTTCGGCAGACCGGAGGATTTGGTTTTCCACCTCCCACACAGATTAGTCCCTCATCTTTCCAGCAGACTGGAGGATCTAGTTTTCCACCTCCCACACAGATTAGTCCCTCCTCTTTCCAGCAGACTGGAGGATCTAGTTTTCCACCTCCCACACAGACTGGTCCCACCCCACATCCCCCACATGTGCCCCCACAGGATGATGATCAGGCGGAGGATGAGACTGCGGATGATGAGTTGGATGGGAGCGATCTTCGAGGGGATGATGATCCGAGTCAGATTCATATCATTGACGGGAGATTTTTTATTAGGCCCGAAGGAAGCTCGTAAGTTTCTTATTTATCAATTTTTATTTAAGTATACGTTTCCATTTTAAATAACTTTATAATTAATGTTAATTCAATTAATGTTGTTTAGATTCACGCCGAGTCAGACTGCTGCCAAAGTTATAAGTTATATAATTCAGCAGAATTATAAAAAACTTATAAAGACTTTTAAAGATGTTAAGGGCGAGGATAGAGAACATTGGTTTACGCATTTTCAAGTATACTTAATTTATTGTTTAAGTTATTGTTATTTAAATGACTTTTTCACTACAGTTATCTAACTTTTATTTTATCTACTTTTATTGCAGGAAAAATGTGTGTGGGAACCAATGAAAGAGAGACAGATTAAAAAAAATTATTATGGCAGAACTGCAAGACGACTTTTTGACATGCTACGACGTGTTAGAAAGCGTTGGGAACTTCATGACATCCATCCCAGTTGGATAGGAGAAGAAATCTTTCGGGAACTTCTTAAATATTGGGAGAGTGATGAGTTTGCGGCCAAATCTGAAAATGCAAAGAAGATGAGAGCATCTAAAAAGGGGGCTTGCCTTAATGCTGTTGGAAGTATAAGCACTGCTGAGCATGTTCGACGCCTGGTAATAATTATTACCACTTCTTAAAGTTATAATTTCAATTAATAGTTGATATTATTAATTATAGTTTATTTTGTTATTTAGACTAAGGAATTAAATAGACCACCACTTATGACCGAGCTGGTTGCGAGGACTCGGAAAAAGAAAACAGGAGCTTTTGTTGACGATCGTACACAAAAAGCTATGGTAAGTTATTTAAGTTGGATATTATATTTGGTTAAGCTATCAGTATTATTTTTTTAAGCTATCGGTATTATTTGGTTAAGTTGGGTATTATATTTGGTTAAGCTATCGGTATTATTTGGTTAAGTTGGGTATTATATTTGGTTAAGCTATCGGTATTATATTTGGTTAAGCTATCTGTATTATTTGGTTAAGTTGGGTATTATATTTGGTTAAGCTATCGGTATTATATTTTGTTAAGCTATCGGTATTATTTGGTTAAGTTGGGTATTATATTTGGTTAAGCTATCCGTATTATATTTGGTTAAGCTATCCGTATTATTTGGTTAAGTTTGGTATTATATTTAGTTAACCTATCGTTATTATTTTTTTAAGCTATCGGTATTTCTTTAAGCGATGAATTGTGATGCATTTGGTGGCGATTATGAAGTGTCGATAAAGTGTTGATATATATGAATTAAATTGATGATAAAAGTGCCGATTCTGAACTGATGTAAATGCTTATGTATGGCATAAACGATAATGTATCCTCTGCCGCGTGCATATATCCTCTGCAGTATACTCCAAGACCGGGAGAGCCGCTTCATCCGGATGTGGATTTTTATCTTTGGACTAAAGTCATTGGCGGCAAGGGGCCTAACGGGTGTTTTTTTTGGTGGTGAAAATTTGGCAGGCACCTTGAGACCTGATGATAGAACTCTATATCAAAGAGTTCTCGACGGGGAAGGAGGTTCACGTCCTGTAACTTTAACAGATGAACAGAGAGAAACCGTAAGACAATTGGCGGTAAATGAGGTGGGCGTGAGGCGGCGGAACGTGAAGCGGCACTGAAAGCCCAAATGGAGGCCCAAATGATGGCAATGCGGAATGATCATCAGCGGGAAATGGAGGTCATGGCGAAAAGACAATTGGATATGGAGGCACAAATGCGACAATTTATGCAATCTTTTGGTGGAAACCAAAATATGGGGGATTCTGCTCCGACTGATCAGGAAAATCTAAATGATGATGAGTTTCCCGACCCGGACTGATTGTTGATTTAATTTAGTTTTTATTTTGTTGTTACTTTTGATTTTGAATTTGTGTAAACTATTAGTTAAATTATAATTACATTATTTAGTAATATTAGATTTATAATTTTAGTTTCTTAATTTTTATATTTTAGTATATTTAGTTTATTGAATTAATTTATAAATTTTATAAATTTTAATATATTTAGTTTATTAATTTAATTATATATATATATATATATATATATATATATATACATATATTGTTCTGGACCGGCCCAATACAATCAATTGGGCCATTCCTGCCTTCGGCCCAACACACTTCAGATCACGCGTGGCAGTCTCCATCTAAGCAGACCGGGAAAACTAGGCCAAGCAACCGACCACGAGGGCCCCTCGTGCCCGGTAAACAAGCAGTCCACGCGTCTCCTAAATATCCTGCCTATAAAGAGGAGTCTAATTCGTTCCAAGAACATCCTATAAATAGCCCTCTACGTACAGAGGGCAAGGTAGTCTTTTTCTTACCACTAAAAGCCCTATTACATTGTTGTACCTTGTGGAACACATACTTACTTTGGCATCGGAGTGCCTTGAAGGTACAACACCTTTTTTCCATATTCGTCATCCCGAACTTCAAGCCTTCATTGTTGCTGGCCATCTGATCTGCACGGTAGGATCAGTGGCGCCGTTGTGGGAATTCTAGCTCCCTCGTTCCTCTTTCTTGCACCTTCTTGATCCATTCTTGCATCCTGCAAGAACCCAGGAACCAAAGCTTTAACCAAATCATACTCATGGCCGGCAATAACGAAGATCCCTCGTCATTAGACGCTGCAATTCTCAAGAAAAACGACATCTTCGTCGTTCCTCCTTCCAGAAATACCGTCCCTCGAGACGGTGTCACAGCATCCCCTTCCCCTAAAGATCTCCAAGATGATCAATCTCATCGCTTCGAAGATACAAGCGGGAAGGACACCCACGAAGAAAGTCTGGGCAACCCTTTCCTCCCTAAAGGGCAGACTCTTCTGGACCAGACCATAAACGTTGTTCTAGTTGCTCTTGCCCAAACCAATGCTCTCTTGCAACAGCAAAGTAACCGAATCGGGGCCCTCGAACAGAAGCGTCGTTCAAGAACTCCCCCGATCAGAAAACTCGTTCTCGAAGCGAAATGTTGACCAAGAAACGTCCACGTTCCCCTTCTCCCAAGAAGAATGGGGATCCCTCTTCCAAGAAAGGATCGAGCGATCTGCTTTCCCGCCACCATTCACAGTCCCCTCGGCCAAGAAGGAAATCTAGATCACCCCCAAGCAAACACAACGACAACCGGAGGCGACGCAGGCGTAGCCAGAGCCGATCTTTTTCTCCCTCCGCCACCGACGACGAAGAAGAGCGCCATGGTCCTCTATTCCAGGCAATTTTAGAGGCTCCCCTGCCAACCGGTCTCGAAAAACCCCCTCCGTTAGGGACCTACGACGGGACCACGGATCCGGACGAGCACATTAAGAACATCGACGCCCTTCTCGACTACAGAGGAGTACCCGGCGCCATTAAATGCCGTTTGTTCCCGACCACCCTGCGAAAAGGAGCCATTACTTGGTATAAAAGTTTGCCAGACGAGTCCATCACATCATGGAGGGTGGTCGGAAAACTTTTTTCCAGACATTTCACGGCCTCACGAAGACACCCAAAGTCAGAAGCCTCCTTGGAAGCTATTATCCAAGGAAAGGACGAATCTCTACGAGCGTACATAGAAAGATTCAGTAAAGAAGCTGTACAGGTATCCACCACTGCACATATGAAGAAGTTCTTGCTCGAGCGCGGCCTCCGACCATGTTTGGACTTCGCTAAAGCCGTCGGAATTGAAACTCCGGCCACTCTTGACGAATTCTTCCTCAAAGCCCAAGCCTATATACAGTATGAGGAGAAAGAAGCCGCCCCCGCCTGTTGCACCCCAAAATTTGCCCACTTATTTAATTGCCAAATGGCTTGTGCTTTTCATTTCATATGCATCATCTTTCCATTAGGGCATTAACATAGCATCATGCATCATTAATCAAATAAATTTGCATTGGATCAAGGATCTTGGAAGCTAGGGTTTTGTATGGTCATTCATGATGAACTTCTTTCTCCTAAAGCTACGAGGTTTTTCTCTATGAAGATTCATCAAAGGTTGAGGTGTTCTCATGTGCTCCAATTCTCATCTTCCTCAAGAATTCCTCAAAGAATTGTTGTTATGTCAGATTGAAGTACAATACATGTCATCATGTGAGAGGTAGACTTGTGGGTTCATTGTGTTCAAGGCGCCGCTATACGTAATTGATTGGTGGTTTGGTTTGAATTGAGGGATTGAAATTGAATTAAGGTCACAATGATTTGAGGATGAATTCGTTGATTCAATTGACCTTATTATTCAAATTTTGTTCAAGGCCTTTTTGTTCATTGAGAGTTTAATTCAAGCTAAGATACTAAATACATGATGCAAGAAATAAGGTCGTGGATTGCTTGTGACCAAAGATTTATCATTTCCCTCATTGATTTGTTGATTGCGACACGAAGGGAATTGTGTTGGAGGTTGAATTCAAGTTTGTTATGCGAAATTTGAAATGGGAATACAAAGTCATTTTAGGTTTTTTCATTAATTTCATTCATCAAGTCAAGATAATTCATTCAAAGTTTCCTTACATGAATTCGTTACAAAGGCCTAATTTCTATATACACAAATTCGTCATTCATTTCCCTATCTATCACACCATTCAAAGTTCATTTGCAAAATTACAAAAAAAAGGCCATCTTTGACATACTCTCTCCACACGGCCAAAAGGTGAACAACCCTCACCATTTTCAACAGGCTCCACGTTATCATTTTTTCCAGTTTCATAAAACCCCACCTGCATAATTCATAAACAGCCATAGAATAAACCATTCAAAACCAAGTACATACATTCATTCATCATTTCCATGTCCATATCAAAATTTCATACAAATTCCATTACAAAAAAAGAACCATTATGCATTTCACTCAAAACTCAAATCCATGTTATTACATTCCACAAAGGCCAACACATGACCATTCAAAAAATCGTAACAATGTCGAAAATTACAAAGAACAAATACCCAAGAATCCAATTCTTCATTACAAATTATCCATTACAAAATTATAAATGCATAGAAATCATATTTCCTTCTAAAAATCCAAGATTCCTCATTCAAGCTTGCCATCTTCATCACATTATTCCCAAGTGGCGCGTCCTCGCAACAATTCTGCTACTTATACATTTCAAACAAGCAAAACTATAACCATGGCAGGCCTTTGATTTTCCAAACCTACAATAAAAACAAGACCCTGCATAATCAGAAAATCGGCAAACAGCCCCTGCATAAATCAAACCATAAAAATCCTGCATAATCAGAAAATCAGCAAACAATCCCTGCACATACAAAAAACCAACAGGCTGCCAATTCTAAACAGTCCCATTCCTTTAAACCACTAACAAAAACCAGTCAGAATCCCAACCTTATAACCAACTTCATAACAGATTCATTACCAATTAACTAACTACCTTCTAACCCTCTCAACCTCCTAACAGATTCATAACAAACCTTCTAACTGTCAAACAGAACTCATAACTAACTTTCCAAACCTCTAACTGATTCCTAACAGAAAACTAACAGAGATTCAACAGAAAAACCAGAGATGGAAACTAACCTTCATAGCTATAAAGTCAGAACCAAGATTCATTCTTCAAGATCTCTTCACTTCACATTCAGAACTTCATCCACCATTTTCACCATCCACAATTCACCTTCTTCTTCACGACACCAATTCTTCACCATCTTCATCATTCACAAAAATTCAGAACCTTCAATCTCGATCTTTCTCTTCACTGTAACTTTAACTCTCTGCAATCTTCAACACTCCTCTTCAATCAATATCTTCACTACCATAATCATTCTTCAATCACCATAAACTTCAACCTTCAATCATCGTCCATGTTTATCATCATCTTCGAATCTTCATCATCATTTCCATTCAATCACCTTCAAAAAAAAAAACTTCGTAAACTCCTTCGGTTACAATCCTGGAACGGTAACATCGTCCTATAGAACCTCCAGAGCAACACTCTTCACCGATTCAATTCGGCATCTGCTTATCATAATGACACGGTCGCAATGTCACGATTCGCACAGAGCAGGAGAACATGTCAAGATGAGGAGAAATAGATTCACAAAGTGTTACCTGAAATACAGTGCTCTGATTCACGGCGGAGGAAGAAAAAGCCCCGATCGGAGTGAAGGATGAGAGCGTCATCGGAGTTTGAGAGAAGAAGAATAAGCCGATCGAATCTTATCGGATTTCTTGAAGAGCCTCTCTGGTTTTTTTTGTCGCAGTCACCAAGCTTGGAGGTACACCGAATGGCATCTCCGATTGGAGATCGAAGGAGAACGAATGACATCTCCGATTGGAGATCGAGAGAGCGAAAGGCATCCGAGAAAATTGAGAGGAAAAAACAAGGGAGATTGAGATGGGAGTTAACGGCGGCGGAAGTTCACCGGAGAAGACGAATTCTCCATCTAGGCCGTCGCGCCGTTCTGAGTCTGTGAAGAGGGAGAAGAGATTTTTCGATGGGGAGGGAAGCTGATACGTCTCAATTGGTAACCCTAATCCCCTTTTGCTACTTTTTTTATTAATTAAGGAGATTAATTGCAATTAGCAGATTTTAATTGGGATTAGTTGGAATTAATGTGAATAACAAAAATTCTGGTTGGGCCATGTACGAAAATTCTGTTCACACTCCCTGTTTGGGCCCTGCGCCAGTTTACTGAATTGCACCATCATTCTGATTTCACACCTCCCTGTTTCACTTAATTGATAGATTTTTGGGTCCTTTTACTTAGTTTTTTACTATACTTTTTAGATAACAATAAAACATGTAAAATCATAATTTTTTTATTAGATTTTTAGGTAATAACAATAGTTAGAATCATAATTTTTGTTTGATTTTTAGGTAATAAAAATGACATATAAAACAATAAAATTGTTAGTTTTAGGGTCAATAGATTTTTAACATAGTTAGGCTTGAATTAGATTTCCCTTATTAACCAAATATCATAAAAATAGTAGTATATTTTAGACTAATTTTGTACTAACACTTGAATTGCTTCTCTTTATGCTTTTGTATCATTTTCATGCTATTTTTGTATAATTGTTGTGTAATCTTGTTACTTAGCTTTTGGCCATATTTTGGGCCTATTTTGTTAATACCATTTGTATGATCCTCTTAGAATATATATCATTACCTTGTTCATCTTAAGACTTAGAATTTCCCTCGTACAAACAATGACACTTAGATTAGAGAATAGGTTAGTCTCCTTTGTTCATTTCTTTTCTTTTTCAACTCTAAAATACTTAATAAAAAAGGCCTGACAAAGATCACACTGTGACTTTTCTGATGTGTAGTGAGAAAGAAATGATTGGGGTGTAGGCCCCGATGTACGTTCTTTCTCACATAGTAGAAAAGAAATGATTGGGGTGTAGGCCCCGATGTACGTTCTTTCTCACATAGTAGAAAAGAAATGATTGGGGTGTAGGCCCCGATGTACGTTCTTTTCTACTAAACGGAAAAGAAATGATTGGAACGTAGATTTCGATGTATTTCTTATCCGTTATTTAGAGAATCGATTGTGGTGTAGACCTCGATGTGCATTCTCTAAATAGTCAAAAACAAAACTCTTTTTCTCGGTGTGATCTAAGTCGCAAAGTAAATCTCCCTTAAAAAATACTCAACTAGAAAACATTCAAAATGATTAATAAAGGCTTTGACTTAAAACAGAGTAAGGAAGTGATGCGAAGCCCTGTAGAGGGTCTTCGTCATCGTGGAATTACAATAAAAGACACAAACCAAACTTTTGCTTTTCTTTTGCCTTGTTAGGCGCTTAAGAACAAGTTAAGTCCTTTCCAAAAGTAGGCGTATAAGTCTCCAAAGGTCGAGCATCGTGGATTGTGACCTTAACCGCTGTTCAACTAAAAAACACAAAACAAATGGAAACTATGGAGCCGAACTACGGTCGCTCTGATTCCTTTAAAGGGATACGTAGGCATTGGGTCGCGGGGCCTAAGCGAGCACACTTGTAAATAATTCCTTCTTTTCCCCGTATTTCTTTTGCATTCATTCGCATTTAGGTTTAGACATTAGATACACCCTTTAGATAGAAACAAACATAGGTGGATACCATCGAGTACGATGGGCGTGAGGGGTGCTAGCACCTTCCCCTTGCGTAACCGACTCCCGTGCCCTGTTCTCTGGTCGAAAGACCGTGTTCTTATTTCGAGTTAGGTTTCTGATATTCCTTTCCCTTATGGGATAAATATATTGGTGGCGACTCTGATCCATTTTTCGCGGTAGCGACAGCTGGCGACTCTGCTGGGGACGTGATAGACCTGTGCTGGTCCATTCTTAGCGAGTCGATCCTAGCCTTTGTTTGTTTCTTTTCTTTGGGTGTTTTTATTTCTCTGTGTATATGTTTACATCCTTTATATATATGTTTGCATATCATGTTTATTTTCTGCTTGCATGTCATATTTACTTTCTCGCATTCTGGACTATATTATGGGTCCCCGTGGGGGCCACATATTTTCTCTGTTTGCAGGTTGGGTGGGATGTTCTATGAGGTAAAAGGCCCAATACCCAGGCCAGAGTTGACACATAGGATACCTAGGATAGAGTGGATAGTCATGACGCCGATGAGATGTCAGGTCTTGTCTAGTGCGATCATGAGACCCACGCCCAGTCGAGGTCCAAATGGGGTATCATTGTTGGCATGTAGATGCAACGATGGTGGTACCTCAGGAGGACTGATAACGCTGGTTGCCACTTTGACCTACCCTGACCTAGATTCACCTGTGAGTGGGGAGGGATATACATGACAGGTACCGTTGGTGACTCAGGTTCTGTTGGTGACTATTGGTTCTCTTGGTATTCAAAAAGGCGTCAGACCTTTGATCTCGTGACATCTGACCTATATCAGTTATTCAGAAGATCGTACGATGGTTATTCAGATTATGTGGACCCTTGATCCCATGCTTTTGCATTGCATAACATCATTGTTGTATCCACTTCATTTGTGGGGGATCCTAAAGTCTATTTCCAAAAAAGAGAAAAAGAAAAAGGAAATAGAAAAATAAAAAAAAGAAAGAAAAGATATTCTATACATAAAAAGAGAAGCTTTGATTCCAAAAAAAAAAGAAAAATGAAAGTGTATGAAAAGACTTTAGGATCTCTCATAAATGAAACATGCATTCATACTATCATGCATTTCATGGTTCTATCAGAAGCTTATGGAGCCCTTTTTACTCAGATTCTGACTTCAGCAACAAATAGACTTCTCACCGCTATGTGCTTGAAAGTTAATAATGGAACAATTCCGTGAAGATTTGAATGAGATGAGGACAAAAATGGGGATTAACCTGAATCAGTGTATGGAGGCTATTTTTAGACACGAAGAAATGAGACAACTTCCTTAGAGGCCAAATGCGAATGTTAATCTTACCAAGGGGAAGATCGTATGATTCAGAATGTCTGAAATAATGTTGAGATTCCTATTCATGTCAAGGAGAATTTACATCATGAGAAAAAATTGGAAATTGAAGTCTCCTAAGTTTTCGATCATTGAAATAACAAAAGGTTCCACCTCTTGGAGAAAAAGTTGAAAGCCATAAAAGGTCGCAACTCCTTCGAGTTAGACATTGTGTGTTTGTGCCTAGTGCCTGATATCAAGAACTGCAAGGATCATTTACTCTCACTCCGAATGGTTTGAATATTGAAGCTAGAGTGGTAATCTTCTCTTGCCCATATGTGGAAGTTGCTTGGGGCTCCCGACCGAGGGATAAGCAAGACCTTGTCTATCTTGAGCATTGCGCTATTTGCATTGCTCGAATCCCTAAAGCACTACAAAGTTTTGTGCAACTTTGTCAGAATCTTTTTCCATGTGATAATTAAGAGTGTTCTGTAGAGGCATTTCTCATTCTCAAGCTGTTGCTTCATATCATAAGTCATCTCTTCCCGGAATTTTCTTCTCAGTGGCCTTTGCTCCTCAATAGAGAAAGAAAGAATATGAGAAATGAAACGATGTAATTTCAATACCTTGTGCTCAGTTATATCCCCGATTGTTAGTATTTCAGTTGGTGTTTTGGGTCTTCCTCACCACAGATAGTTCTCTTGAGTTCGATGATAATGCAATGTTCTTTCAGTCATTGATGGTGATCACAGTTCTAGCATTTATATTTGGGGCTCCCGACCGAGGGATAAGCAAGACATTGTCTATCTTGAGTATTGCATCATTTGCATTGCTCGAATCCCTAAAGTAAGGCAAAAATGCACCGTTCTTGTACGCCTTTGTTGGAATATTCTTCTGGGAAGTAGTCTAAAGTGTGTGGAAGAAACATATGATAATGTTAAGTGGCTACCATGCTGGGGCACCTAGCCATTCAACTGAAGGTGGTAGGACATTCAAAGGCAGAATTCAAGTCCTCGTTGATTTCGGAATAACCACAATCCACTCCAAGAGGTCCTATGCACAAGTTGAAGTCTCAATGGGGTATCAAAACTGAAAAAAGCATTCAAGAGCAATAAGTCCAGACGGAGTCAAGTCTCCTCAACAATGGCATTCATTTAGTTCTTTATTGCATTCTCATTTGTAATATTTCATTGTTTATTTAAGCATTTCTAGCATGTAAAATTTGTTAATTTCTGAATGAAAATCATAATGCATTGTTTATGGTTGTCTTGAAGTAATCCATTCGTTTTCACTCATAAAATGTTTTGGCATTACGATACCAACTTTTACTAATCTCTTGCTTAGGTAAAAAGCAGAGGGAGAATGATGAAAATAAAAATGCAAAATCCCTAATTGTGTGTTTTTGAATAAAACCCTGCTGATGATGTACAGGCATTGTTTCAATTCCCTAAACACTGGAGATATAAGGGAGATAGACCCTTGTTAACCCCTTTGAGCCTTGAAGTAGGAGTTTCTTTTCTGAAAAAAAAACCCTTAAATTTAACCCTGGGGCAGGGTAGTGTTCATTTAACTCGATCAAGTGTTCAAAACTCACAAATGATACGCATCTAAGGATACAACAATGGTTATCCTTCAAAAGGTTGAGGAAATTTAAAACCGTGATGGTTATCCTTCACCTACCAAGAGGACAAAAGATGATGATGCCACAATGGTAATTCTTCATTAATCATGGAATGAGGCAGTCGCAATCACTTCCAACGAATCAAAGACAATGCGAGGTCACACGACTTGTTCAAGAAAGAAAAAAATATTGCAAAAAAAAAAAAGAAAAGAAAAAGGATAAAGAAAAGAATATGGCAATAGAAAGAAAAAATGATGGTGAAAATAAAGCAAGAACAAAGTCGTGTGACAATAAATCAAAAGAATAAAAGGTGAGCGACTGCCATGTCCGAAAAAACCTCATTGATTCCTCAACCATCTTAAAATTCCTTGTGAGGGATGAGCACTTATATTGAGTTAAGTGAACTTAGAAGTGGAGAACATCATGAAGGGGGTGGGCACCAAATAATTTTGAGCCTAAAAATCCTTTGTTTTTGAAAACCGTGAACCCGGCCAAGTTACAACCCTTAAAAGTCCTAATTGAAGTAGGGTTCATTTCAAAGACACACTCCAAAGAGATAGTGTTTAGCTGACTCCCAATGAAGCGTAACACACATCTATGTTGGTATCGTATGCTTGCTTTATCTTTCATTCATAAGAGGTGGCCACCTCATTTTATAAAAAGTTTGTGTAAGCTTCAAGACTAGCATAGGCTTTGAATTAGGATTGACATTATCATAATTAACATTCTTTTGCAAAAAAAAAACATTTGCTTAAACATCAAGGAAGTTTCCATGATGAGAATCCATGAAGAGCTTGATCATGTTAAAATAAAAGAGACTTGAGAACTCTGTAGAGGAAAATGAAATCATTATCAAAGCAAGTTGTTTGAAGGTTCCATTGAGCGTATGAAGTTTGATGCCCTCGTTGTTTGGTTATTAAAGGACAAATGCCTGAACAATCCGTTGAGTCTGATCAGTTTGATTGGTTACCTTGAGGGGAATGGGTTGAATTCTCCATTGAGCAAATTAGTTGATATCTTCTTTGATTGATTACCCTGAGGGGAGAAGTCTGAATACTCTGTTGAGTAGATGCATGTTGATTAAGTACCCTGAGAGGAAGAGTTTGAAGACTCCATTAAGCGTGATAAAGTTGTTTCCATAGTTTGGTCGACTTAAGGGAAGTAAACTCAAGGACTCTGATAAGATGTGCATAATCAGGGGCAGTCACGATGAGGAATCTCTCTCGTGAGTTCAGCCTATCTGGGGCAAGAAAATCAAGGTTTGACATCTCAAATTCGACCAATCAGGGTTAATCAAGTCGAGGAATCTCTCTTGATTTCAATCAATCTGAAGTAGTGACGTCGAGGAATCTCTCAAACTCACTTTGTATGGGGCAATTATGCCGAGGCTCGACAAATCTCTTCAACGACCCGTTGATCAAGGAATATTTCAAATGTATGAATGTAATGGGGCAAGTGATCTCAAGTAATTGGGGCATAAGGATCCTTTCGAGGAAAATATCTTCACAAGCCAGGCAGCCTGGGGCATAATCTTTTTGGTTTGTATTGAAGGAATCGTCATTCGCTTGAAAAGTGCATTCGACCCTCACATAATGGAGAAGTATCATAATGCTTTCCCCAGCAAGTTACTCTCTCCCCAATCATAGGAGTTTATTTCTCCTGGGATTTGGTTCCATTCTTTAAGCATAAGAGTTTATTTCTCCTAGAAAAGTCTCCCCCCGAGCACATGAGTTTATTTCTCCTTGAGAATTCATTCTCTCCCCAAGTATAGGAGTCTATTTCTCCTCGGAGTTGTTCCACTCATCCCATAAAGAGTTCCTTATCCGAATTTCTTATTCCCAACATGGTAAATTGAGGGAATCTCCTCAAGCTACAAATTCTCCGAGCTATGGCACATGGTGAGAAGTCAGAAATTAGTCTTCAAGTCAACAATCAGAAGTATATCCTGCAAGTTAAAAGTCCAATATCTATTGGCACCCCACAGAGTTCTTAACACTAAGGGGATTCTCCCTGGTGTTTACCTCTCCCGAGGTCAGAGACGAAGTTCGATTGACAAGTCACTGGAATATTCTCTAAAGGGCCCTCGTTATCTCTGCATATAGTAATCATTGCATTCACATTACATCTACAAAAATGCGGAGCATTTCCATGAATATGGAGCATTACGCCATGGAAAAATTCAAACATGCATAAGCCAAGTTGTTATGTGCTCCGAAGGCACAAAGTAATATGTTCCCAGAAGAAGTCCCACTTTCTCTCTCCAGTGTGGATTGGATACAAAATCTTTCTTCACAAAGATCATTATTTCTTTGGTGATTTCCCGTTTGCTGAGCTCAATCATTTAGATAACTCATACTTTGTGTGTGGCATTTCGAATGATTGTCACTCTTGTAGAATTACACCCCGCTTTTGGCCTGAGGGATCCATGTAATTCTTATGCTTCGCAAGCATCAATAGCCTTCAAAGCCCAATGTTTATTGGCATCGCCTTCAAATTCAGTGTTATTAATATCCCCATAGAATCTAGTCATTACAAGTCCTTCTCAATAAAGTCCAAAGATTATTGGTATGCATTTTCATATCTAGAGTCACCCTTCGGTTGTGTCTCTTTTTGAAGTCTAACTAAGGTTAGCAAATTAGGATCGGATTCCCCTTCGGCTGGTTTCATCCTTTATCGAGTCACCCTTCGGCTGTGTCTCTTGTTCAAGTCTAACCGAGGTTAGCAAATTAGGATCGGATTCCCCTTCGGCTGGTTTCATCCTTTATCGAGTCACCCTTCGGCTGTGTCTCTTTTTGAAGTCTAACTGAGGTTAGCAAATTAGGATTGGATTCCCCTTCGGCTGGTTTCATCCTTTATCGAGTCACCCTTCGGCTGTGTCTCTTTTCGAAGTCTAACTGAGGTTAGCAAATCAGGATCGGATTCCCCTTCGGCTGGTTTCATCCTTTATCGAGTCACCCTTCGGCTGTGTCTCTTTTTGAAGTCTAACTGAGGTTAGCAAATTAGGATCGGATTCCCCTTCGGCTGGTTTCATCCTTTATCGAGTCACCCTTCGGCTGTGTCTCTTTGTGAAGTCTAATTGAGGTTAGCAAGTTGGTTAAGATTCCCCTTCGGCTGGTTTCTTCTTTGTTCATCAACATCCCCAATGAGAGTCTAGTCGTTACTAGTCCCCTTCAGTCAAGTCCAATGATTA
The DNA here is from genome assembly GCF_029867415.1 of Vicia villosa. Taxonomy (NCBI): domain Eukaryota; kingdom Viridiplantae; phylum Streptophyta; class Magnoliopsida; order Fabales; family Fabaceae; genus Vicia; species Vicia villosa. The sequence continues at coordinate 265,708 of NW_026706007.1, read as the reverse complement.
TTGGCATCTCGTTCCTTTAAAGTCCCGTGGTTATGGGCATCTTTCAAAGTCTGGTTGTTACCAGCAAAAGTCCTGTTGTTACAGGCATCCTCTGGTCAGTTCTAGTTACTAGTCTGTTCCTTTAAAGTCCTGTTGTTACAGGCATCTTTTGGTTAGGTCTGATTGTTATTGGTCCTCTCCTTTAAAGTCTGGTTGTTACCAGCAAAAAGTCCTATGGTTATAGGCATCCTTTGGTTGAGTCTAGTGGTCACTAGCCTTATCCTTAAAGTCCTGTTGTTACAGGCATCCTTTGGTTAGGTCTGATTGTTATTGGTCCTCTCCTTTAAAGTCTGGTTGTTACTAGTAAAAAGTCCTATGGTTATAGGCATCCTTTGGTTGAGTCTAGTGGTCACTAGCCTTATCCTTAAAGTCCTGTTGTTACAGGCATTCTCCGGTTGGGTCTGATTGTTATTGGTCCTTTCCTTCAAAGTCTGGTTGTTACCAGCGAAAAGTCCTATGGTTATAGGCACCCCTTGGTTGAGTCTAGTGGTTACTAGCCTTTTCCTTAAAGTCCTGTTGTTACAGGCATCCTTTGGTTAGGTCTGATTGTTATTGGTCCTTTCCTTCAAAGTCCGGTTGTTATCGGCAAAGGTACAGTAGTTGACTGGAATTTCTTGTTTATATCAAGCATTTAATAGTATCCCTTGTTTGGAATCAGTAGTAAATGGTGTCCTCTTTAAAAAAATCATAAATATCACCTCAGAGTTGTTACTCTAGAGCGCAAATTTTTGGGTTCTTTAATATTTAATCTTCTTCTACCTCGAATGTTCGAAAGACTAACGTCAATATCACCTTCAGGTTTAAGATGATTAAATAGGGGCAGCTGTTGCACCCCAAAATTTGCCCACTTATTTAATTGCCAAATGGCTTGTGCTTTTCATTTCATATGCATCATCTTTCCATTAGGGCATTAACATAGCATCATGCATCATTAATCAAATAAATTTGCATTGGATCAAGGATCTTGGAAGCTAGGGTTTTGTATGGTCATTCATGATGAACTTCTTTCTCCTAAAGCTACGAGGTTTTTCTCTATGAAGATTCATCAAAGGTTGAGGTGTTCTCATGTGCTCCAATTCTCATCTTCCTCAAGAATTCCTCAAAGAATTGTTGTTATGTCAGATTGAAGTACAATACATGTCATCATGTGAGAGGTAGACTTGTGGGTTCATTGTGTTCAAGGCGCCGCTATACGTAATTGATTGGTGGTTTGGTTTGAATTGAGGGATTGAAATTGAATTAAGGTCACAATGATTTGAGGATGAATTCGATGATTCAATTGACCTTATTATTCAAATTTTGTTCAAGGCCTTTTTGTTCATTGAGAGTTTAATTCAAGCTAAGATACTAAATACATGATGCAAGAAATAAGGTCGTGGATTGCTTGTGACCAAAGATTTATCATTTCCCTCATTGATTTGTTGATTGCGACACGAAGGGAATTGTGTTGGAGGTTGAATTCAAGTTTGTTATGCGAAATTTGAAATGGGAATACAAAGTCATTTTAGGTTTTTTCATTAATTTCATTCATCAAGTCAAGATAATTCATTCAAAGTTTCCTTACATGAATTCGTTACAAAGGCCTAATTTCTATATACACAAATTCGTCATTCATTTCCCTATCTATCACACCATTCAAAGTTCATTTGCAAAATTACAAAAAAAAGGCCATCTTTGACATACTCTCTCCACACGGCCAAAAGGTGAACAACCCTCACCATTTTCAACAGGCTCCACGTTATCATTTTTTCCAGTTTCATAAAACCCCACCTGCATAATTCATAAACAGCCATAGAATAAACCATTCAAAACCAAGTACATACATTCATTCATCATTTCCATGTCCATATCAAAATTTCATACAAATTCCATTACAAAAAAAGAACCATTATGCATTTCACTCAAAACTCAAATCCATGTTATTACATTCCACAAAGGCCAACACATGACCATTCAAAAAATCGTAACAATGTCGAAAATTACAAAGAACAAATACCCAAGAATCCAATTCTTCATTACAAATTATCCATTACAAAATTATAAATGCATAGAAATCATATTTCCTTCTAAAAATCCAAGATTCCTCATTCAAGCTTGCCATCTTCATCACATTATTCCCAAGTGGCGCGTCCTCGCAACAATTCTGCTACTTATACATTTCAAACAAGCAAAACTATAACCATGGCAGGCCTTTGATTTTCCAAACCTACAATAAAAACAAGACCCTGCATAATCAGAAAATCGGCAAACAGCCCCTGCATAAATCAAACCATAAAAATCCTGCATAATCAGAAAATCAGCAAACAATCCCTGCACATACAAAAAACCAACAGGCTGCCAATTCTAAACAGTCCCATTCCTTTAAACCACTAACAAAAACCAGTCAGAATCCCAACCTTATAACCAACTTCATAACAGATTCATTACCAATTAACTAACTACCTTCTAACCCTCTTAACCTCCTAACAGATTCATAACAAACCTTCTAACTGTCAAACAGAACTCATAACTAACTTTCCAAACCTCTAACTGATTCCTAACAGAAAACTAACAGAGATTCAACAGAAAAACCAGAGATGGAAACTAACCTTCATAGCTATAAAGTCAGAACCAAGATTCATTCTTCAAGATCTCTTCACTTCACATTCAGAACTTCATCCACCATTTTCACCATCCACAATTCACCTTCTTCTTCACGACACCAATTCTTCACCATCTTCATCATTCACAAAAATTCAGAACCTTCAATCTCGATCTTTCTCTTCACTGTAACTTTAACTCTCTGCAATCTTCAACACTCCTCTTCAATCAATATCTTCACTACCATAATCATTCTTCAATCACCATAAACTTCAACCTTCAATCATCGTCCATGTTTATCATCATCTTCGAATCTTCATCATCATTTCCATTCAATCACCTTCAAAAAAAAAAACTTCGTAAACTCCTTCGGTTACAATCCTGGAACGGTAACATCGTCCTATAGAACCTCCAGAGCAACACTCTTCACCGATTCAATTCGGCATCTGCTTATCATAATGACACGGTCGCAATGTCACGATTCGCACAGAGCAGGAGAACATGTCAAGATGAGGAGAAATAGATTCACAAAGTGTTACCTGAAATACAGTGCTCTGATTCACGGCGGAGGAAGAAAAAGCCCCGATCGGAGTGAAGGATGAGAGCGTCATCGGAGTTTGAGAGAAGAAGAATAAGCCGATCGAATCTTATCGGATTTCTTGAAGAGCCTCTCTGGTTTTTTTTGTCGCAGTCACCAAGCTTGGAGGTACACCGAATGGCATCTCCGATTGGAGATCGAAGGAGAACGAATGACATCTCCGATTGGAGATCGAGAGAGCGAAAGGCATCCGAGAAAATTGAGAGGAAAAAACAAGGGAGATTGAGATGGGAGTTAACGGCGGCGGAAGTTCACCGGAGAAGACGAATTCTCCATCTAGGCCGTCGCGCCGTTCTGAGTCTGTGAAGAGGGAGAAGAGATTTTTCGATGGGGAGGGAAGCTGATACGTCTCAATTGGTAACCCTAATCCCCTTTTGCTACTTTTTTTATTAATTAAGGAGATTAATTGCAATTAGCAGATTTTAATTGGGATTAGTTGGAATTAATGTGAATAACAAAAATTCTGGTTGGGCCATGTACGAAAATTCTGTTCACACTCCCTGTTTGGGCCCTGCGCCAGTTTACTGAATTGCACCATCATTCTGATTTCACACCTCCCTGTTTCACTTAATTGATAGATTTTTGGGTCCTTTTACTTAGTTTTTTACTATACTTTTTAGATAACAATAAAACATGTAAAATTATAATTTTTTTATTAGATTTTTAGGTAATAACAATAGTTAGAATCATAATTTTTGTTTGATTTTTAGGTAATAAAAATGACATATAAAACAATAAAATTGTTAGTTTTAGGGTCAATAGATTTTTAACATAGTTAGGCTTGAATTAGATTTCCCTTATTAACCAAATCTCATAAAAATAGTAGTATATTTTAGACTAATTTTGTACTAACACTTGAATTGCTTCTCTTTATGCTTTTGTATCATTTTCATGCTATTTTTGTATAATTGTTGTGTAATCTTGTTACTTAGCTTTTGGCCATATTTTGGGCCTATTTTGTTAATACCATTTGTATGATCCTCTTAGAATATATATCATTACCTTGTTCATCTTAAGACTTAGAATTTCCCTCGTACAAACAATGACACTTAGATTAGAGAATAGGTTAGTCTCCTTTGTTCATTTCTTTTCTTTTTCAACTCTAAAATACTTAATAAAAAAGGCCTGACAAAGATCACACTGTGACTTTTCTGATGTGTAGTGAGAAAGAAATGATTGGGGTGTAGGCCCCGATGTACGTTCTTTCTCACATAGTAGAAAAGAAATGATTGGGGTGTAGGCCCCGATGTACGTTCTTTCTCACATAGTAGAAAAGAAATGATTGGGGTGTAGGCCCCGATGTACGTTCTTTTCTACTAAACGGAAAAGAAATGATTGGAACGTAGATTTCGATGTATTTCTTATCCGTTATTTAGAGAATCGATTGTGGTGTAGACCTCGATGTGCATTCTCTAAATAGTCAAAAACAAAACTCTTTTTCTCGGTGTGATCTAAGTCGCAAAGTAAATCTCCCTTAAAAAATACTCAACCAGAAAACATTCAAAATGATTAATAAAGGCTTTGACTTAAAACAGAGTAAGGAAGTGATGCGAAGCCCTGTAGAGGGTCTTCGTCATCGTGGAATTACAATAAAAGACACAAACCAAACTTTTGCTTTTCTTTTGCCTTGTTAGGCGCTTAAGAACAAGTTAAGTCCTTTCCAAAAGTAGGCGTATAAGTCTCCAAAGGTCGAGCATCGTGGATTGTGACCTTAACCGCTGTTCAACTAAAAAACACAAAACAAATGGAAACTATGGAGCCGAACTACGGTCGCTCTGATTCCTTTAAAGGGATACGTAGGCATTGGGTCGCGGGGCCTAAGCGAGCACACTTGTAAATAATTCCTTCTTTTCCCCGTATTTCTTTTGCATTCATTCGCATTTAGGTTTAGACATTAGATACACCCTTTAGATAGAAACAAACATAGGTGGATACCATCGAGTACGATGGGCGTGAGGGGTGCTAGCACCTTCCCCTTGCGTAACCGACTCCCGTGCCCTGTTCTCTGGTCGAAAGACCGTGTTCTTATTTCGAGTTAGGTTTCTGATATTCCTTTCCCTTATGGGATAAATATATTGGTGGCGACTCTGATCCATTTTTCGCGGTAGCGACACCGCCGTCCGCAATTTCAGGCACGAAGAGAGCAGTAAAAATGCGCGCCAAGATGAGTCTCGCCGGGGAACTGACAAAAAGAAAGATGATAAAACTCGAGACCCCAAGGACTACAAAGCCCATGTGGGGAAATTTCGAGAGTACACCCCATTGAACGCCTCAAGGGAGCGCATCTTGAATGAATGCGCAAACGCCGAGTTTCCGACGGGCAAGGTCCGATTCCCTAAGAGCATGTCCGTCCGGCCAAACATTGATAAATCAAAATTCTGCAGATTCCACAAAGGCCACGGGCACAACACCGAGGATTGCATCCATCTTAAGGATGCCATAGAGATATTAATCAGGGAGGGACATCTGAAACAGTATGCGAAGAAGCAGGAGGCCGCTAGAGAAGCTAAACCAGTCACCGAGGAAAAGCCGACGGAAGATATGCCCGCCATGCAAGTGGCCATGAGCCTTACCAGGCCGGAAGATTTTTACCTCCCTGACTGGGCCAACGCAGCAACCACCTATTCCTGCCATAACACATGGGAGAGGTTTCCGTCCGCAAAGGTTATATCAGGCGGGGGTTTCAGCAAACTGACCGTCGGATCTGTAAAACGCAAGTTCGACGAGCTAATCTCGGCCAGCGCAAACGTAGCCTCGACTTTCGACCACGCCAAAGGCAGTCCCTCCTCAATATCTTTCTATAAAGAAGAGTTTCCCGGAGGAGCACCTAACGCGACCATCCCTCTCCTCATCCGATCCCGGATGGCTAATTTTGACGTGCGACGCATATTGGTCGACCCGGGAAGTTCAGTGGACATCATGTACTCCCAATTGTTCAAAACATTGCAACTGAATGACAGTCACCTTACACCATACGTAGGATCAGACTTACAAGGATTCAATGGCACAGTAACCAAGCCGTGGAGATTCGTGGAACTCATAGTTTCGATCGGGTCGGCAGAGACCACCAGGGCAGTGAAAGTCCAATTTCTAGTCATCGACTGCCCATCAATATACCAATGCATCCTCGGACGCCCCACTCTGGCCGAACTAATCGCGGTTCCCTCAACCGTACACCTCAAGCTCAAATACTATACGACCAAATGACAAGTAGCGAGACTCAACGGCGACATCGAAGCAGCCAGGAGGTGTTTCGAAGCCTCCGCCAAGGGCCTGAGCGCGATAAAGACACCGGCCCAAGAGAAGACAGCGACCAGCGCTACTTCAGAAACCAACAAATCTATGCCCCGCATCGACATTGTCGACCTCGACAGTCATTTTATGGGAGAACCCGAGCAGAGCATCAACTCAGGCGCATCAGAAGGGATCCTCCAGCCAATTTGGGACGGAGACTTTGAGCTCGTAGCCCTTGGAGAAGATCCGACCAGGAGAGTCAAGATCGGATCAGACCTGCCAGACCTGGCCAAAAGGCAACTCAAAGCTTGCCTCCGTGAGAACGCTGACCTATTCGCTTGGAGCGCTGCAGAAATGCCCGGACTTGACCCAGAAGTGGCTTGCCATCACCTGACCATTGACCCGACCTGCAAGGCCGTCGCTCAGAGGAGAAGAAAACAATCACCGGAAAAAACGGCTGCGGCCGAACTAGCTGTAAAAGACCTCCTAGAGGCCAAGTTTATATCCGAGGCCAAGTACACTACTTGGCTCTCCAATGTTGTACTTGTTAAAAAATCAAATGGAAAATGGCGCATGTGCACTGAGTACACCGATCTTAATAGGGCTTGCCCAAAAGATGCTTATCCTCTCCCTAACATAGATAATTAGTCGATAATTCCGCTGGTTTTAAATTACTTTCATTTATGGACGCATATTCCGGGTATAATCAAATACCCATGGCTAAAACTGATAAGAAATATACGGCCTTCATGACCGAATCAGGAAACTATTACTACAATGTAATGCCCTTCGGTCTAAAGAACGCTGGTGCGACGTACCAGCGCATGATGAACAAAGTCTTTCAAGCAGAGATAGGTGATATGCTCGAAGTCTACATGGACGATATGATCGTCAAATCCCAACGGGAAACCGATCATGCCGCTCACCTTAAAATGGATTTCAAGCAAGCCCGAAAGTGTAAAATGAGATTCAATCTGGAAAAATGCACATTCGGCGTCCGCGCAGGAAAATTCCTCGGCTTCTACTTAACAGAAAGAGGAATCGAAGCCAACCCGGATAAGTGCAGGGCCTTCTCAGACTTTCCCACTCCAAATTCGAAAAAGTCAATCCAAACTTTGAACAGCATGCTCACGTCACTATCCAGATTCGTGGCCAAATCCGCGCAGCATGCCCTGCCACTATTCAAACTCCTCCGCAAAGACACCACATTCGAATGGACGGAAGAGTGCGAACGCGCCCTCTCCCATCTCAAGCAGGAATTATCCAGCCCACCAGTTTTATCTAGACCGAAAGTTGGAGAAATCTTATACCTCTATCTCGTCGTAACCACCGAGGCCGTTAGCGCTGCCTTGATACGAGAAACCTCGGAAGGCCAGAAACCCATTTACTTCACAAGCAAAGCACTCCAGGGCCCCGAGATCAGATATCAACAGATTGAAAAGGTCAGACTCGCGTTAATAACCGCAGCCCGAAAACTCAAACACTATTTTCTAGCACATACCATAGTCGTGCGAACTGAGCAACCCGTAAAATAATTGCTTGCACGCCCTGACATGGCCGGGAGAATGCTCCGGTGGTCGTTGGAACTTGCGGAGTTCGACATCAAATACGAGGGAAGAAAATCCCTTAAAGCACAGGTCTTGGCAGATTTCGTAGCCGAAATAGCCTTCCCCGAAACAACAAACAACAACGCCCGAAGATGGACCTTATACGTGGACGGTGCTTCAAGCTCGACCGGCAGCGGAGCAGGGATCATTCTTGAAAATGGAGAAGGAACCCTCATAGAGGTATCCCTTTCACTATCATTTCGAACATCCAACAACCAAGCAGAGTATGAGGCCCTGTTAGCCGGGCTGCGCCTCGCAAACAACTTAGAAGCCGAAGACATCGAGGTATTCACCGACTCTCAATTGGTCGCATCACACATCTCGGGCGAATATTAGGTCAAGAGTGAAGCCCTCGCCGAATACCTAGCCCTCGTAAAAGAAAGACTGGCCCGATTCAGGAGCGCCAAAGTAAAACACATCCCAAGGGAACACAACGCTCGGGCAGACGTCCTATCAAAACTAGCGAGCACAAGAAAGAAGGGAGGTAACAAATCCGTAATCCATGAGATATTGCCAAAACCCAGCACCAAGACCTCATCTTCCCTCTCACTCGTAAACGCAATTGGAGACGCGTCCTGCTGGATGACCCCCGTATACAATTACTTAACAAGTGACCTCTTTCCCGCCGATCCGAAAGAGGCCTCCACCATCCGAAGACGAGCTTGCTCGTACGTCTTAGTCGAAAATCGCCTCTACCGGTGAGGATTTTCCATACCTCTCCTCAAATGTATAGACAAGAGCACAGTCCCCCACATACTCTGAGAGATACACGAAGGAATCAATTCCCAACATCTAGGAGGATGATCACTCGCTCGGAAGGCTCTCCGAGCAGGCTACTATTGGCCGACGATGCAAGACGACGCCAAAGAATATGTTAAGAGATGCGACAAATGCCAGCGTTTCGGGGACATGCACCTCGCGCCCCCAACGAACTCAAATCCTTATCGTCTCCCTGGCCATTTGCGTGGTGGTGGATGGATCTCCTCGGTCCGTTCGTGACCGGAAGCAATCAAAACAAGCATCTCATAGTTGCGGTTGACTATTTTACCAAATGGATCGAGGCCGAGCCACTAGCCAAAATCACGTCCTTGAACGTACTCCGCTTCTACAAAAGAAACATTCTTGCCCGGTTCGGGGTACCATTAGCTATCATCACCGACAACGGCATCCAGTTCACAGACGGACGCTTCCAAGAATTCGTCACGAAATTAGGTACGAAGCAACATTTCGCGTCGGTTGAGCACCCACAAACGAACGGGCAAGCAGAGGCCGGAAAAAGAATAATTTTGAGGGGCCTCAAGAGAAGACTAGACAAAATAAAAAAGGGATGGGTAGAAGAGATGCACAGCGTCCTATGGGCTTATCGCACCACCCCACATTCCACTACCGGGGAGACCCCCTTTCGACTGACGTACGGAACAGAGGTCGTGATCCCCGTCGAAATACATGTACCCTCGAGACGCACCGAAGAGCCACTTGAGACAGAGGGCAACATCGAGGCAATCAGGGAAGATCTCGACCTGGTCGTAGAAATTCGCACTGGGGCCGCTCTACGCGAAGTTTCACTTAAGCAAAAAATCGCCTTAAGACATGACGCTAAGGTCATTAAACGAGAATTTAAAATAGACAGCCTAGTGCTAAAAAGAAACCACAAAGACTCCCGGGAAGACAAACTGGTCGCGAAATGGGAAGGCCCCTATCGTGTCCGTGCAAGGACAGAAAACGGGGCATACTACTTAGAGAACTTGCAAGGAGAAGAACTCGCTCGACCCTGGAACGCTGAAAAGCTTAAACAATACTACAGTTAAGACCACAGGTGCGGCCTGGTACACGCCGACCACCTATAGATGAAACAAAACGACAGAAGCCTGCTCTATTAATCGAACAGACTCCTTGTCCTTTGGGGGGCCCGAATACCGAGCATCTCCGTCGTAAACAAGTACCATGATGGCATAACGCCCCGCTCGCGAAGGGACCATTCACGCCATGAGCCCCGGAACTCAATACAACGAAATCCGAGACTCACCATATGCCAGGCACACGTCCCCGACAATCGACCTCAGTTCCATACACTGGGCGATCAATACATCATGAGTCGAGCAAATCTTCATAAAATGCAACACAAGTACACAAAGGAACAACAACGGTGTTTTATTCATCCATTAATGAAAAATTACAAAACAATCAATTAAAAAGAAAACGCTTCACTCCTCCCGATTGGCAAATTCCTCCGAGTGAATATACTGATACCAATCTTCACCCCACTCGGTCTCAGAACCATTAGCGTCAACCACGACTCTCACACCAGTCGCCCGAGCACGAGCATCTGAACTGAGAGAGCCACGAGAACGAGAAGCTGAGCCGGTCGAAGCCTGCTTCTTCTCCTTCACATTTTTCACTCCACGGGAACACGAGGTTGAGGATACATTTTTCTTGTTAGCTCCACCCATCCCTACGAGAAATGAAGAAAGAGAGGTCCATAAGACCTCCTTTTATATGGGAAGAAGGGGAACAACAATATCGGGAAGCGAACAAAGCATTAAAGAGAAAATAAGTTAGGAACTAATAAACACGTTTCCTAAAAAAGAAAACGCATGCGCACAAGTTTCAAAGAAAACAAAACATAAGCATTAAAAATAAAGTACGATAAATAAAAAACGGGCAAAAAACCCGCAAAAGTGCCCAACTACAGCCATCTAGGCTGAGCTGGTTAATGTGCATACAAAATCAAAACGGGGGGCATACCCCCTAGAAAAACAACATTACAAAATACGGGCACGCAGGCCCCACACTTAGACAAAGAAAATCTTCAAACACCTTCCTCGACTTGGACATCCTCGGCTCCCTGGATCACGGGCTCCTCCCCGAAGGCCGGAGAAACAATCTGGTCACCCTCCACCCGGTGATAAGGCCCGGTACCTTCGATCACCAATTCCACCCTCGGATTCTTCAATTTAAGTTGAGCCACGGTGGAGTTATAGGTATCCTCGGCGGCCGCCACACAGTCACCCCCCAAGACTCTGATATATTGAATCAAGTCTGCCCTGGTTAAAAGAGCTTTCTCCTCTTCTGACTCATCCTCAGCAGGAGTCTGAGAACGGAGAAGAAAGGCCTCTCTTACCGAGGAAGACAACATTGTTCCATGTAGAGTCCTAGAGAGCAAGGTTTATTGACCTTGCAGGTCCCCTAGAGCGCCCTCCTATTCACTCAGCCGAGCCTTCACAACAGCCAGTTCTTCACCCTTTTCCTTCAACAGCTGGTCCTTCTCCTCCAAGGCAGAGGCCTTCGTCCAAACTTGCTCCTGAAGCAACCTCGCGGCCTCCGCTGACAAAGGTGCAGAACGGGCGTAGAGAGTGGCCATCTCCAGAAGCCGGACCATAGCCGAAGCATCCTGCACAAGGAACCTCTGACGAATAGAAGGCTCCAAACCCTCAATATGTAGAGATTCAGCACGCGGAATAGTCAAGGAGGGTCCACCTTCGAAAAATATGGGCTGGAGAAAGCACGAAGGAAGGGTGAAGATATCAGCAGCCTCTTCCTGAGTGAGATCCACGGCTTCAGTTCTCTGGCGCTTGCGACGGACCAAGGCATCCGAATCAGGCTGTGGGCGGAGGGGAGAAGGAAGCACCGTAACTGGCCTCAAAGATTTATCTTGATCGGAATTCCTCAGGGGGGGAACCAGCAACACCGGCAGAGGAGGAGGAAGCACCCGAACCCGCAACCGGGGACCTTTGCACAGCTGTCAACCGAGGACTGACACTTTTCTTAACAACTCCTTTCAACTTGCTGGCTTGCCTCAGCATCCGGTCATGACGGGCACGATCCATTGAATCTGCGAAAAGAAAAGAAGAAAAAACATGAGAATTCTGCCCCTCATAAAACCATTAAGAAGAGAAGCTACTAAAACAACAGAGCTAAAACAAAAAACAAAACAACATGAAGATGGTACCCAAATAAGCAAACGCTCCCTCGTCGGTACCCCCAGCTAGAAGCTCCTTAATACTAATCACCCCTGGCTCTCTAATCGGCTCCCCGTCATCACCAAGGACAAGTACCCCCGAGCGGTCCACTTTGGCAACGACGGGAAGACCCTGCACGAACTGCTGAACAGCAGCATAATCCCTTCGAGCATCATCGTCCAAATCCGAAAGCCGGGTGATGTATTGGTCGGTCCCATACCTAAAGTGGTCCCGCGACCAGAAAAACCTGAACTTATACCGACGAAAGGTGACGGGCTCCCCAATGTCATTGAGCACCAGACGACCATTGACATCCAAAGTCGGCATGCGATCAAAGACACTTTCCCGAGCTTCTCGAGAGTGAGGGCGGATGAGGAAGAAGCGGGACTTATAGCCCTTCAAAGAGTCGGAATAAGACTTGAAAACCTTTCTGGACTGCTTCAGAGACACCCATCCATAGCAGCCGTCCTTCACCGTACGGTGAACACAAAATATATAGAAAAACTTAGAAAGCGTCGCCGCTATCTTCAAATGGGCACAAACCAATTCAAAGGCTCGAATAAAAGCAATTGAATTAGGGTGAAGCTGCCCAGGGGCCACCTCCAAATGGTTGAGCACCTCCACTTGGAATTCAATAAAAGCGGCACGAAAACCCATTTCCCGGAACACCACCTCGTACATAGGAATTAAGTCGGGGGTATACTCATCACAAATTCGGTCTTCTTCGGCCGGAATAAGAACCAACCACCCTTCACCCACCTCGGTGAAAATATCAAAATCATCCTCCAGAAAGTAACTCTCTATATCCAGTGCCTCCTGATGCACCCAGGCCCGCTGAGGCACCTCTTGCCGGGCAGGAGGGGTTGAGGACGACGAGTCCGACGCCATCGGACGAGTTTCATCGGCCATTTTCACCTGAAACACATGAGAGAACAGTGAATTCGACAATTGAATCAAATCCACCCTTCCACCATCGTCCAGAGTGAAGGGGCACGTCAACGGCCCATAGACCAGATGAACCACGTCCTTGCCCCTTTATAAACACAAGTTCCGAGCCAGACAAAATCGCACCCGGGAAAAAGGGAAAAAACGCAGGACATCTAACTATGACGCACGCGTACGAAGAGAAACACCAAAAATACGATCAAACGCTTATCAACAATACAGAAAGCCAAAATCTAAAGATAAAGGCAAAATAACACACTCATGAACGACGGAGAAACCTCTTATCTCCACCGTACGCCACCACATTCATCGTCTATGTTCATTAAAAAATCTCCCTAAAAAGCTTACCCTAACCTCATGCAAATCTATTCTAAGTAAAGATCAAAGCATAAAAGTGTTGAAAGCAGAGATGACAGGTTAAACTTACAGTTACGATTTTGATGAAGAGTTGAAAAATCTGTAACAGACACCACTGCAAGAGAAAAGAGTCGACGGAGGGAGAACGAAGCAAATGAATTCGAAAAGTTTGGAAAAATGAGGGTTCTTTCTCTATTTATAGGCTACTTAAGTCCCCTCACGCGCCGCACGTGCCTGACTGTGCAGAGGGATGGTCATCATTAACCCTACTGCCTAGGTAATTGAGTAGCCATCATTTCGCATTAAATGAGACACTCCCACTTACCAACCTTTCTGAAACGACACGCTTCCCTACTCCCGTCCTAACCTTTCTTCTCCCCAGAAACAAACGACCTTCCTCCCTCGGATATCGTGTGGTCGGATCCCAGAAAGACCCCCGGGTCAAGTTTATATAAGTCGTCCCTCCTCTGACCGGAAGCAACGACTTGGGGGGCTCCTGTTCTGGACCGGCCCAATACAATCAATTGGGCCATTCCAGCCTTCGGCCCAACATACTTCAGATCACGCGTGGCAGTCTCCATCCAAGCAGACCGGGTAAACTAGGCCAAGCAACCGACCACGAGGTCCCCTCGTGCCCGGTAAACAATCAGTCCACGCGTCTCCTAAATATCCGCCCTATAAAGAGGAGTCTAATTCGTTCCAAGAACATCCTATAAATAGCCCTCTACGTACATAGGGCAAGGTAATCTTTTTCTTACCACTAAAAACCCTATTACATTGTTGTACCTTGTGGAACACATACTTACTTTGGCATCAGAGTGCCTTGCAGGTACAACACCTTTTTTCCATAATCGTCATCCCGAACTTCAAGCCTTCATTGTTGTTGGCCATATGATCTGCTCGGTAAGATTATATATATATATATATATATATATATATATATATATATATATATATATATATATATATATATATATTTGGTTTTTTGCAAAAAAAATATTAGTGACGTGATTTCCATGTCACTAAGTAGTGACACGAAAATCACGTTGCAACATTACACATTTAAATGTGCTTTTCATTTACTCCTAGGCAAATTTAGTGACGTGATTTTTATGTCACTAAGTAGTGACATGTAAATCACGTCGCAACTAAAAATGTTTTTTCTGACCCAAACGCTGCTACGCCTGCTCTGACTGAATGTGCATTAATCTCTGGTCCATATTTTGCGACGTGATTTTTACTTCACTAAAGAGTGAAGTAAAAATCACGTCACTAAAAGTTGCCACCTTACCTCCTGCGACGTAAATTATCACGTCGCAAATATTGGTTTGTGATGTGTTTTTTTGGTTTGTGGCGTGATATTCACGTCACTACTGAGACTTTTTTTTGTAGTGATATTATTAGAGTAATAGTAAAATTATTTATCTTGTTTTTATAATAATTTTTAGTTTATTTAATTATGAATTTTTCACTAACGACTCTTACATTTTTTTCAATTTTTAACTTTTAAAAGCTTTTGCAACAATTATATATGGATTAAATAAAATTTATATGCACCAAATTTTACATAAAATACCTATAAAACTTTTCTTTAAATTTAATGTTGTAAAATATAGAACACGAGTCTAACAACATAACGTCTCTAGTCTAATTTTATAAATATTTTTCAAAATTTCTTGCAACAACTATGAAATTATTAAAATTATGTATTAAATAACACTAATATATACTAAAATTATATTTAAAATAAATAAATTTGAATTTAAAACTAAAAAGTAAATTTTGATAAAATTTAAACAAAGAATATTATTATTTTTAGAAAATATTTAAATCTATTAACTTTTTATACAAATAAAAAATTTATTGTAATATTTCTTATTTTAATATTTTAAAAAGTATATTAAAAACATTTTTTTCGTAGCAAAATCCGCAGAAACGTTTGCTGCGGACTTACCTGCGAATTTTTGTGACATAGTTTTATTATTTTATTATCAAGATATAGTTTCCGCAACAAAATCCGCAGAAAGATTTCCTGCGAATTTACCTGCGAAATCTGTAGAATTTTTAATTATTTTAATCGAAAGATAATTTCAGTAGCAAAATATGCAGGTATTCCTGCGGATTTTTCTGCAGAATCTTATTCCGCAGGAAAAATTATTTTAGTATATAATGCCGCAGGAAAATCTGCAGGTATACCTGCGGAATAATTTCCACAGAAAATTCCGCAGGTAAACTGTGTATTTCTAGTAGTGAGATCTCCATAAAAAACACATTAACGATGAATAAAAATCATGTTAAATAACTTTGACCAACATTATTTTATTATAAACACAAAACCATAAGCATATGTTGCATATTAATCCATTTACGTGTCTAAATGCTGCTCTTTTTCATTTTCCATGGAAATATCTTTTCTTTCTTGTTTTTCTAATTGGTAATTGGTAAGCATCTCATGTTAGTTACAACACTATTTTTGTTTCCAAGCCCCTGGTGAACAAGATGAAAAAGTAAAATGAAACGACAACAGCTTCACATGTTTGGTCAGATCTATTTGAAGTGCAAATGATTCATTGCTTTCTTACTAAAACCATCATGAATCTTTATAATAAACTTATTTTATATATAAAAAATAAAGTGAATCCACGATGCCATGTCAATTAGATGTACAACAAACAAACAGAAACATGCGATTTAAGTTCGGTACTGTAAACAACTAGACTGTTACCATATCATTTAGAACTCATTTATTCTTAAGTGCATCCTTAATGCAAATGGAATGTAGACTAACAATCAAAGGTATATATATAGCATGAAAATAACTTATCTGCAATCAACGCTACCGTCGATGTCGAGCTTGTGACGCTATACAGTGGTAGTAAGGACCAACGAAAGCATCTTGTTTCCTCTGAATTGCTCCCGGCGAAACCATTCATTCTCTTCAGTGGCGGAACCAGAAAAATTATAAAGCTTGGACAAAATTTTAAAGGCCACAATTTCAAATTGTATATAATATATATATAATCATCCATCAAAATAAAAGACTCGTCATTTTGTCAACAAAAGTATAGTTAAAGTAAAAGAGATTAAAAATAACCTTACAATAGCATGTTAAATATAAAATCACGAGACAAATGTCCTTTTTGAGATTTTTTTTTTGTGGTGAATGTTTGAATAATATCAATATTATCAAGTGACTTGAATATCTTCCGCTCGGTGTAACATACCATCAAGTCATTGAACCACATATCGTTGATCTTATTGCGAAATTTAGACTTGATAATCTTTATTGCTAAAAAAGTTCTTTCAATGGATGTAGTCGACATTGACAATATCAAAGCTAACTCAATAAGTTTGTAAGCCAATAGAAATACCAAATGTTTTTATGTTTGAAAAAGCTCCTTTTAATTATAGGGTTAAATATGTTTTTGGTCCCCTGAAAAGTAAATGACATATTTTGGTCCCTACAAAAAAATTATTATGCATGTAGTTTTAGTCGCTACTGTTAAACAAATTTGTATTTTTGAATGATTATTTTGCAGACATGTTTAGAGTTTTAAAAAATTCCGTAAAAAAATAAACTCAAAATTTGATTTCGAAGTCGAAATTTTCATTAATTATATCATTATCTTTTGAAATTTGAAATTTTCATATTTAATTCTTTTCATTTTAAAAAATTCTAAAGTTTGATAAATAAATATTGCATAGTATTCTAAACATGTATAAATAAATTGTTCAAAAATTAAAGAGTAATTAAACTGTTTTTATGATTTTAGAAAATAACACGGACTAAAACTTCACGCATAAAAATTTTAGAAGGACTAGAGATTGTACTACGGGGAGGATCACGGAAATGTGATTAGACTTGAGTCCACAAGTTAGTTTTACCGGAGCCCTACGGTGGACGCCAAATATTCCTGTAGAACACTTTTGATTACTTCCCGGAAGTAAAATGGTCTTGTATCAATTAGAGATGTTTCTTCCTCCATAATTGTTTGACATTATGGTTCACTTAATTGTTCATCTATTAAGAGAGATTAGAATTTATGGTCCAATTTATCTACGGTGGATGTATCCGGTAGAATGATATATGAAGATCATTAAAGGGTATACAAAGAATCGTCATCATTCGAAAGCTTTGATCATTGAACGGTACCTCACTGAAGAAGCTATTGAGTGTTGTACAAACTATTTCTTATAAGAGATATCTATAGGAATTCTCGAGTTTTGTCATGATGGTAGAGGTATTCAAGGTTTACATGATAAGACATTTGACCGAGATGAAGTTCTTTAAGCACTGTTGTATATATTAAATAACCTTACAGAAGTCCAACCTTACTTAACCATTCACAAAATTCTTATCAAGGAAAACTTTCCCCGGATGAGTGCAGAAATATTGTTGATAGACAATAACAAAACTTTCATAACTTGGTTTAATGAAAGGGTTTCTAAAGAGAGTAGTGCACCTGAGACAATTAAATTGTTGTCACATATGTCAAAGTTTAATGTAACAACTTGGAGTGCATACGACATTACTAAATATTCATTACACAATCAAAGGATGATCGTAGTACCATGCAAAATAGTGGTGTTATGGTTAAAGGTGAATCCATGCACTTCTCTAGTTCGAAATATAAGATTCATGTACGTTCATCAAGAGTGTACTTTGGGGTCATCAAGGAGATTATGGAGACTGATTATGTTACTTTTAAAGTGACTTATTTAAGTGCAAGTGGATTGACAGTAATACTAGTGTAGAAACCAATGAATTAAGATTCTCACTGATTGATCTTTGAAAGGCGACTTATATGAATGAACAGTTCATCATTGCATCCCAAGCAAAATAAGTTTTTATGTCAATGATCCTTATAACACAAGGTCAATTGTTCTTAAAGGAAGATATATTCCTGATAGTGATGAAAGTTAATATTTTTATTTTGATACCCCTTCATTCGCAACACTTGTACGTCTCTATTCAAAAGAAAATGATTTCGATGATAATGTGCATGCTATTCGTCATGACCATCAAGAGGAGATATGGGAAACTAGTAACTAAATGTTTTATATCACTTAGTAATATATGTTTACTCATTTATTTTTTATATTCTTTTTACTAAAGATTTAATGTTGTTGTTGATTATCTTAATTGGTTTTAAATGTGGTTCAAAATAGGTGCTTAACAATTAGTGAAAAATCACAGTAGAGAACTTCTAAACGACCTACAAGACTTTTCATTTTGGTTATTGCTTTTGTTGGATAATCATTGTGTCCAATGGTTATTGCATTTTAGTTTTAATTTATTGTAAAATTATAAGGTGTGCATGTGTCATTTTGACTTTATAAATGGTGTAAACAATGATTATTTTTGGTACAATGATTCTTTTATTGAGAAATGGGAAAAAGTTATAAAGTATATGTTTCAAAATGGCCATAATATAATTCTATAATAATGTTTCTATTTCAAAAATGACCAAAATATAATTTTGTAATACAGGTTCAAACTAAAATATAGAAAAAAAATAACAATATTTTCCCATCGGTTATTATTTAAAACCGAGGTAATATTGCTACTTTATCACCTCGGTTTATTAAATAACCGAGAGGTAATGGGGGAGCACCATCCTATTCTAAAAAATTATAAAAATGTAGAAGTTGGGGATCAAACTCATGTGAAGAACACTTTACCCCTCGGTTTTGCAATAATCAAGAGGCAAAGTGGCAAATTTTCATGACGTCTTTCGTTTCCTAGCCTTTATAACCTAGGTTATATCCCTTTCACTTCAGAGGTTCAATCCCCTTTTTTAGTAGTGTGATTCTCATGTGCTCATGGAACCTTGATTTTGAAATTTCACGGTCAATAACAGTGTAATTCTATTGGTGTTTTGATGTTTCTCCGTACTTTAGATATTTTTGATTTATCACTTTATCGTATTTTTGATTTACTGTTTATCATAGTTGGTGTACCTCTTAGCTATTCTTAATCATCTTTTAGGTTGAAATGATTTGCATTTTTTTTAATTGAGCAATTGACCTAAATTCAACAACGTATGAATTGAGTCACAAGTTAAGAGACTTAAAATATGATTTTTTTTATGCTTGATTTGAGTCACAACTTTGGCTTACTCGAGTCATGAGTAAATGGTAAATTTGAAATTTGGCGCTAAAAGACCTCATTTGATTCCAGGATCTGTCTTAATCGAATCAAAGACACATTGACTCGATTCATAATCATGTTTGAATCAAATAAACAATGTACTCATATTTTTGTAATTCATTTCAAGAAATGTGAGTTAGTCACAATTTTTTCTAACTCAAATAAAAAATGAAGTCATGACCCAAATCAAATATTCCAAATCCTAATTTTATCATCTTAATTCATGTTACTCTTTTATTTGATTCAAATCATAATTTTAGGTTATGACTCGAATATTCCTAGTTTTGTCATTCACACACATATTTTCTTTCAAATCATCCTTTAGGAAAAACTTCTTTAGTTATTTGATTTTTTGAGTTATAAACAAGTTGTGTGAGATTCATTTAGAAAGAATTCATCTTCAACTTTTAGTTAAGAATCTATAGTTGTGGTTGCTCTACTCTAAGTGTGAGAGTGAGTGGTAGCTATAAGGTACATTAGGGAGTTATGATGTTTTTGTGAAGTTTGTTTGTGATTTCATATTGAAGAATCAGATTGTGTTGATTAATTTTGGAGATTGAAATTAAGTGAGGAAAACTAAGACTTTCTTATCCAAGAAAATTTTGGTAGGATTAAGTAAAGATTGTTATAGACGAAAACTTGGAGTTTCTAGCCCTTTCATCGATTCAAAGACTCGAACAAGGGAATTTCAAAAGGATCAAGTGAAGATTACTAAACAAAAATTCTTATAGTGTTTTGGTTATGAAAAGGAGTTTAGTTCAAGATCGAGTGATGATCTTGAAGAATGTGCAACCTAGTTGGTTGTGTATTGATAACGTGAAATTGTATCGCATTTTAAGCTTAATTTACATGAACTATTTATCCGTTTTTATCGATTATGTTGCTTCACGTTGGTATTTTATTATGTTTTCAGGTATTTATATTTATTCATGCCAAGGTAAAGCTCCACAATAAATAGAAGAAGAGACATCCTAAAAATTATGCACTTCTACTATGAAGCAGAAGTGTCTGCTAAAATTGCAAAGCAGGAGACTGTTACGACCGTAACAGGCTATGTGACGACCGACACAAGAGAAAAAGGTGTGCCCCTCGGCACATAATGTCACGTCCAGCACAAGCTGCTTTCTCTTAAAAATTGCAAAGCCCATAACAGATTCACAGAAAGCCCAAGACGTCCAGCACAAGCTGCTTTCTCTTAAAAATTGCAAAGCCCAAAACAGATTCACAGAAGCCCAAGTCCCACGATTGAACAATTCTTGTGCACGAGTCTCCCTATATTTGGGGGAGACTTAGGTCACTCAAGGGGAGCAATATATATATGTTGGTAGATGCAAAAAGGATCTCTCTCTTCTCTTCCGTCAAATTGCTCTGTTTTAGTTTTCTACTGCTATTTTCAATTTCCTGCAATTAGTTACAATTTTCATCTTTCCAGTACCTTTATTTCCAACCTTTTCATTTACCGTCCAAAGCATTAGTTTCTCACAGTGAGGTAAAGTAAAACCACCAATCAAGAAAAACCATATGTGCCTCCACCATCATACAAACCACCAATCCCATATCCTCAAAGACTCGTTAAGACCAAAAATAAAGGGCAATTCAAGAAATTTGTAGAACTTCTGAAACAACTAAACGTTACTATACCTTTCATAGAAGCTATTACTCAAATGCCCTCATGTTCCCAATTCCTCAAATAAATCCTATCCAATAAGAAAAATTTCGTGGAAAATAAAACCGTTAGATTAACTGCTAAGTGTAGTGCTATAGTTCAAAATAACATGCCTCCTAAACTGAAAGACCCTGGTAGTTTCTCTATACCATGTGTAATTGGAAAATTTGTCATAGACAAAGCCCTATGTGATCTAGGAGAAAGTGTTAGTTTAATGCCCTTATCCATTTGTGAAAAACTCAAACTAGGTGAATTAAGACCAACTAAGATGTCTTTGCAACTAGTTGACCGATCAGTTAAATTTCCTGTAGGTATGCTTGAAAATTTTCCTGTCCTTATAGGACAATTCTATATTTCTACCGACTTCATAATAATGGTCATAAAGGAATATTCCAATATCCCTATCATATTAGGTAGACCATTCCTAGCAACTGCTGGATCCATTATAGATGTGAAGAAAGGGAAACTAACTTTTGAGGTCGGTGAAGAAAAAGTAGAGTTTATTCTCTCCCAATTATTTAAATCATGTGCTATAGATGATTCATGTTGTTTCTTATATGTCATATATGAATGTGTTAAATAAATGGAGAAACAACAAGACACCTATTCTGAAGTATTGAAAATTCCAATACCACCTATTTTCGAAGACAATAGCAGGTGTGGGGAATACCAAGATAATAAACTAAGTGAATGCCTAGCACTGACCCCTGATCCTATTCCTAGCCCTAAGAAACCTATTGTAGAACTTAAAACACTACCCAAAGATTTAAGGTACGAATTCCTGGACGAAGAACTCGAATGACCTGTCATAGTCAACGCTGATTTAGGACAAATAGAAACCAAAAAATTACTTAGTTTCCTAAGAAAATATCCAACCTTTTTAGGCTATAACATCTCAGATCTGAAAGGAATAAGTCCCTCTATCTGTATGCATCGCATTATGTTGGAGGAAGACTGTAAGACTTCAAGAGAACATCAGAAACGAATCAATCTTATTCTAAGTGATGTAGTAAAAAGGGAAGAGCATAAGCTATTAGAGGCAACAATCATATACCCAATATCCGACAGTAAATGGGTCAGTCCCGTACATGTCGTACCCAAGAAAAGAGGAGTTACCATAATTACCAACACAAAAAGCGAATATGTAGCACAACGCACTGAAACTGGATGGAGAATGTGCATCGACTATAGGAAGTTAAATAAATCCACTCGTAAAGACCATTTTCCTTTATTTTATGGATTAAATGCTCGAGCACTTGGCTAAACATTCCCATTTCAGCTATTTAGATGGTTATCCAGGATATTTCCAAATTCCTATCTACCTTGATGACCAAGAAAAGACCACCTTCACATGTCCTTATGGTACATTTTCATATAGACAAATCCCATTCAGACTTTGCAATGCACCCGCAACCTTTCAGAGATGCATGATGGCGATCTTTGCTGACTTTCTGGATGGCATGATGGAAATCTTTATGGTTGATTTCTCTTTCTGTGGAGAAAGTTTTGAAGGATGCTTATCAAACCTTGCGATGGTACTCAAACAATGTGTATGTGTCAATATAGTACTTAACTGGGAAAAATGCCATTTCATGGTCTAACAAGGGATTGTACTTGGACACATTGTGTCTGATAGGGGGATCGAAGTAGATAAAGCAAAAATCAAAGTAATAGAAAATCTTCAACCTCCGAAAACTGTTAGAGAAATACAAAGCTTTCTAGGACACGCCGATTTTTATCAACGATTCATAAAAGATTTCTTTAAAATAACTAAACCCCTAACTGAACTCTTAATGAAAGACGCTGAATTCATTTTTGACATGAAATACTTAAACGCTTTCGAAACACTTAAACAAGCATTGATCTTAGCGCCAGTTATGCAACCTCCAGATTGGAACGAACCTTTCGAGATAATATATGATGCAAGCGACTATGCCGTAGGCGCCGTCTTAGGACAACGAAAAGACAAAAATCTCCATGTGATTTATTACATGAGTAGAACCCTAGACCATGCGCAAATGAACTACGACACCATAGAGAAAGAACTCTTAGTTGTAGTGTTCGCCTTAGACAAATTTCGATTTTACCTGGTGGGAGAGAAAATCATCATCTACACTGCCCACGCCAAAATTAGATACCTATTAAGTAAGAAAGATGCCAAACCGAGACTTCTTAGATGGATCTTACTCTCACAAGAGTTCGATTTGGAAATCAAGGATAAGAAAGGCACTGAAAACATGGTGACAGATCACTTATCAAGAATGGAAGGTATCCAACTTGACGAAGTACCTATTAACGATGATTTCCCTTATGAGAAACTTCTAACTCATTTAGAGGAAAATTCTGTCGAACATTCGATTACATTTAACAACACCGAAACAAATGAGGTTGTGAAATCAATATACGGGCGTATCTCTTAATCCAACCGTTGGGGGAGAAAGAAGGGAGGAGCACTTGAGGGAAGAAGAAATATTATGGAGGAAGCATCAATTTTTGCAACAAGTTTCATCATAGTGTCACCTTGGCAAAACGGCCGTATCTCTTAATCCAACCGTTGGATCGTTGCGGTACTTGGACACAATGTTTCTGACTCATAGAGGTAAGTTCTGACCGGAGCAATTTTGATTTTGCGGGTTTTAAGTTTGTCTGATAAGCTGATTCTCGAACTGGTTTTTAGGTATGTCTCCAAATGATGTTAGAAAGGATTTCTTTTGGAGTAAAGCTTAGAGCTACGGTGAAAGAGTCCATATTTACCAAGGTAAGGGTGGGGTTATTTCATGATAAATGGGTGTATGATAGTGGGTTATGGTGGGTAGATTCTATACTTGATATCCATGTACTTCTATGTTGCAATTTTGGGTATTTGGTGGTTTTGTTGGAATGTGATGTTATAAATGTGATAAGTTGTGAGCAATTGTTGATCTTTATGTATTAGATTGTTGTGTTTGTTGTGGGTAAACCATTGATAGTGAAATAATGGGTTTTGTTGTAGAATTAGAAATGGAATAGAAATAGAAGTGAATTGAATTAATTTGGTATGATATTAATTGGTCGATTAAACTAATAGTTGGGTTAATTTCAATAAGTCTATTTGATTGGAAAAGACTCAGACTTGGATAAATTATACGGTTTATCGGTAAATTATGGGATCTTGAGAAATTGACCGTAATTGTGTTTTGGTTGAATATTTATGTTGAGAATAATATATTGCTATGCCAATGATGTTGTTTTGATAATTAAAGTTATCTCTAATTGAGTTAGATGTTAATTTGGAAGTTGTTTTGGTTTACTTGGTATATTGGCATATTGCAATTATTTTGCGAATTGACCGCAATTTGTGATTTTGTTTTGGATCCTTTTGTTGCGATTAATATTGTGATTGCCAATATGATCATTATTGTGCATTGTTGCATGAATAGCCTTACGGCATGATTCCTAGCGAATCTTAATATTGTATATATGTTGTATTGTTGTTAAGTTGCGTTGTGAGTCTATGACTAAAGTTGAACAGTGTGATGTTGATATGTGACCGTTGTTGTATTGTTCTTAAGTTGTGTTGTGAGACTATGGCTAAAGTTGAACGGTGTGATGTTGATATGTGACCGTTGTTGTTGTTGTTATGTCGTTGTTTCGTTGTCGAGTCGTGGTTGTTGTATGTTGTCGCATAGCATAGCATAACATAAAGTTGAACGGTGTGATGTTGCTATGTGACCATTGTTGTTGTTGTTGAAGGCTTTGCCTTATGCCTCGGAATGACTGACAAGTGATAGCGTTGGGAGTTTACTCCAATGGTACCACATGCATATTCATAGTTTGAGTCGCATATTGAGTCGCATTTTGAATTATTGTGTTGATATGAATTGTTGATGTGTGTAGATGTGATATATATAAATGAAACATATATGTTGAGAAATCGAATATATATGTATTAATGATATATGTATATATGTGAAATATATGAACCATATTTTGCAATTGTTGATAGTTGTATTAATTTCCGTTGTGATTATGAAGTGTATGTTATTATGTGCTTGAATGACATACTTCTAAACTTAAATACATTGTGATAGTTGATAGTTAACATTATTGTTGTGATGCAACTTGCTTATATTGAGAAGTGGTGAATTGTGTATGATCTTATCTTTGCTATATGTATTATCATACTTTCCTTTATAATGTTTGATATCTCACCCCTTCTGTTGATGTTTCCCCTACCATGGGAAATGGGCAGGTACTCAAGTATAGTTGTGAAAGTTTGTAGCTTCATCGTATCTGGTTGGTGTGTCGCTCTGATACGTAGCACTCGGTGGGTTGTCTATATTGTTGTTTCTATGTTACTCATGTTTTAGTTGTTGAGTTCCAAATTGAATAATGAGAAGTAATATGATGTTTGAAGTTGTTTCCGATTAAATAAGATGATTTATTTATAAAGCTGAATGTTATAATTCTGCTGCATATTAAATTGAAGTAGGTTTGTCTAGGAGCTGTTATATGTTGTTTTGTACTTCTCTGAGATTAAAGTGTTACGTATCTGTTTATGAGTTGTTTATATGAAGTAAATGTGATATCCCAAATGCTTGTTTATAGTTTTTAAAATACATTGATTTCTCGCATGATATTTTCGGGTAGAATTTGGGGTGTTACATCTAACATATCAACAAAAGAAAAAAAATTCCATGACTTGAAGCAATATTGAAATTCTGGTATGACAGAACCTGGATGTCATATAGAATGTCGTGACATCTAGTCTGTTACAAAGGTTGTACTAAAAAAATAGGATCAACTTCAATTTAGGTTCAACACTTGAATGCT
Source organism: Vicia villosa (assembly GCF_029867415.1). Taxonomy (NCBI): domain Eukaryota; kingdom Viridiplantae; phylum Streptophyta; class Magnoliopsida; order Fabales; family Fabaceae; genus Vicia; species Vicia villosa. Next base: position 239,760 of record NW_026706007.1, on the reverse strand, counting down.
AACAAATCATAAGATTTCTTGAAACATTTATGCATAATGATAACATAGGTATCACATGTAAGCTTTGATCTGAGGTGGTTCAATACAGCCACAATCTTTGGAAGTAATCCCTCAAGTCATATATGATGTTATGACATCCATTACTGAATAGATAAATCAGTGCAGAAAATAAATAACACAATGAATTGTTTACCCAGTTCGGATTCACAATCCTACTCTAGGGGCTACCAAGCCAGGGATAAGTCCACTAAATAGAATCAATTCATAGACCCTCAGCAAACCACCAGTTTACGATCTAATCACTTAAAAATACCCGTGATATACTTCTACTTAAGACTCACCTAGGTATGAGGCCCCCCTTAAATCCCTTTAATCACTACCAGTGATAACATCAACAAAGAAACTGAAGACACTTTAAGACAGATAACTTGATCTTGCTTAGCAGCTTTGATCAAGAAACAAATTACTCAACTCTTACCCACAGGATTCGAGTGAGAATAATACTTCTCTTACCTACCGGTTTTGAGAAGAACATGGCAGTCATCCCACAACTCGGGTGATCTACCTTAACAAACCCTAATGATTACATCTTTTCAATACTCGGCTTGCTTCTTAAAACTAGGTTACAAAAGCTTCCTATTTATAACCTATTCCTAACTGGACTAGGGCCTTCAAGCATAGCTTTATTTGTTTTTACAAATCACCAGAAAATATCTACTAAAAGAAAGGTCTTTAATCATAAGTTTCCTAAATTGTTTCCATAATTAGAAACTACATAATCTTCAATATTCTGACATGATTCTTTTGATCTTTAAATCTGCGCCACATAGGATTGCATAATATTCCCTAGAATATTCTGCATCTGCTGATTACATCTAGAAACTTCATATTTCAGCTTAGCAGGCGCAATGTCACGAGTTTCTGCATATGACATCTCATAAGACATGTTGTAACAGAGCATGTCTTAACATTCCATAGAACATCTTGTTGTTGTACCTGTTTTGTTCATATTTACATTTATAAGTTCTGTACATCCTATTATATATTGTTGCTACTTCATTTTAGCCAAACATAAATGCCATTCAAATAAATCAAGGCATTAACAATCTCCTCCTTTGGCTTATTTTGGCTAAAACTATACATCTTGGCATTAAAACAATTACACATAATCAGCAGCAATAGATAAACTAAACAGAAAAGCATCTTAAGAAGACCAGGTCTTTCACATCTTTGAAAGAGACTCTAGAAATCCTCCAAGTCTTCAAAACATCTTCAATCCACTCTGTCTTTAAATAATCATTTGTTTCTTTTGACAGTAGTGGACTTCAGAATACCTTCGGACATCTCTCACCCTTTTTAGCCACAATATGACAAAGAGAATATCGATGTCATAACATCTAGATGAACATCACCATCAACTTCCTCTGTTAAGTTCACACATTGTGGTGTACATGAGGAAGAAGATAGGGGAGGAGTCCCTTACTTCTTGTAACTCAGAACACAAATCACAATTGTGTTCATAACTCATATCATAAATTAAAACTACACCAGTTCCTACAATAGGTATGACACTGCATATGGATGAACAATTTTTCGTGACCTCACAAAAAAACATGACAGAAACAAATAGCATCCCCAGCCCATGATTCTATTTTTCGGGATAGCACTTGGCATAGTAATCCATCACAGTGCCAAACCCAGACACAACTTATTTGAACACAAACAAAAGACATACTGAAGAAGTTTGATGTATGCGATATGTTGAGACACCATTATATAGCCATTTGGATTCATAGAGGATAACACTGGTCTTTAGTCTTGTTCAATGGTCAAACGCGTTATTAGGAAACATTCCCAAAAGCAATTAATCTTTCCAAAGCGGTTTTTGACTGTTTCTTCTGGAAAGAGTTATCTTTAAAACCAGCGCACGCATATCATCAATTAAACTTTACACCGTCCACAGATATGTACAGATAATATCCAAGGAAATTCCCTTGTTTGGCTTAGTAGATACTATTTCCTTAAACATGTCATGACATCCTACCAGACATTGCCACCTTTATACTACTCAAACACACAGATCAAGCCTCTTCAACTATCCTTGAGAAAACATCATATCGACCCAATGCAAGACCTCGTAATCACTCTAATAACTCCTCCTATCATGGGCACAGTAATCCTGCTGTTCTAACCACAATTCAGCACACAATATAATTCTCATGTATCTCCTCACATGCTACAAAAACTTCACACCTAGGTCACCTACTCGTGTACTTGGGGACACAATACTGAACTCGAATCTGTTACTCAGTTACTTATCTCCTAGCTACACCTTGTAGCAAAATGTCCAGCACTCTGACATCCTCATAAGAAGAAAACATATCTCAACTTATACAATAATCTCTTGAGAACACACTTCTACTTCAATCAAATGTACACTTCTCAACCTTCCCACCAAGTGGTCAGAAAATAACTCCAACATTCTTCTTAGAGTATAGAGAGGCTCTATTTAGACTGTATGAATTAACCAGTAGTGCCGAGTCTTGAAAACTGAGATGCTACCAGAATTAATAAGGTTAACGTTCCAACACCATGTGTGACATCCATTGTACTGTTGTAGAGTTTGTAACTGCTCCTTGAGCAATATCCAAATCTTCTTAACTAGCTATACACCTCTTTATTCCTCCTTAGTTGTTGGACAACATAGATAGTATTAGTGAGAACATACATAGCTACACCACCATAATAATTCACATCCCCAATTATACATAGACAAATTCTCCCCCTAACCTAAACATAGATGCTCTTCACACTCTTCTGAGGATCCCAACAACACAAGTTAGCTTTACACAACTAGATTAGCATACACATTACAATCAAATGTCATAACATGTTGTTTGACATCACATCCTCATCAAAAGACAACAACTTTGCATACACAAGCTTCACAAAATAAATACAAACAACAACCTTAACTCCCCCTAACATGAACAATCAATGCTTTTTCTGTAGAAGATCACTTGTCACCAGGTGAAAAAACACACAGAGATTGCCCACACCACACAAAAGTCCACTTGATTTGGAATATATCACATATTTCATAACACACAATGACTGTTAATCTCTTACTTGCAGTAGAAGGACTCTCCTTATCTTCAGCCACTGACACCTAGTGAAGTCTTCATTATGATAGGATTATGTATTCGCATAACATACCACTAACACCTAGATCAAAATCTGTCCATTTTCATCCACATTATGTCAAAACTGCCAATTTAGACTATAATGTTGCTTTTTCAACCTTCATATGCACGGTTCCAGACATTCTTCCAGGAAAATAGTAGCCAATGATGGTGTAGTATCATGTAGGGTATCAGTTTCACATCATAGACAAAAGATCACACCTTCTGCTTCCTCTTCATGACATTCAGTCATGACATCCAATTAAATCAGTGGCTTGATCTTGTACCTCATCCTAATCAACACAAAATTCTTTGGCTGAACAAGCACGAACGTCTGAGATGATGTTCCAACATCTTTTTAGACATCAGTTTCATTCACACATGCTAAGGTTCTGAAAAATAAACCTACACAAAACTTACACAATTTCCTCTTTTGGAAAAAAAGAGGAGACTCAATAGATAGGCACACTCACTTGAACCATCCATTTACAGACATAGAAAATCAGACCGCTATACTGGATGACTCAGAACACAAGACAATAGGTGTTCATGACTCGAAAAAAACTCTAAACAGTAAGGCAGACTAACTTAGACCTATTCAATATCTTTGCAAAAACAACTGCAAAGAAGGACCTCAGACTTAACAATGTCTTAACACTATCCTTATTCCCTATGGTTGCCACAGGTTGGCAAACATAACCTATATAGACTCTAGACATACCCATAGTCGAAAGCAGGACATGAAAGACTCAAACAAGACTCATGAGAAGAGAAAATGAGAAGGAAAGAATGACTCTGGAAACCTGAGCAACTTAAATAACATACCTAGACACATAGAGAAGTTACTTTAATAAGAATTGCATCAGGTGGATTTGTGCATTGGTTGGAACATGCACTAAGTCGGATCAAGTGATACACACCATCAATACATGTTTTAGATGAAAATAATAAGAACTATCCCTGCTGGTTTCCAAGGATAAAACATGTCTTGAATTTTGTCCGTACTTCTTGTTTGACATTGTTCTTTTGGCTTGAAAAGATTAGTCTTTGAAAGACTTTCCATATGATTAGAAGCAGAATTACACTGTCCTTGCTGATCTCCATACTCTATACTCCTCTTGATATATATAAATTAAAGACATCTTTGAACTTGGTCCTTGAAGAATTCTTTATTTGGAATTTGCCACAGTTTCCAAATTAGGAATCCTTAATTTGCTTTCTACACAAGGTTCAGATTACCACACTCTGTAACTTGTAATAGAAGAAACCACATAGTTAACCATGAGTACATCTTCAAAAGATAAGTCTAAACCTTATCTTCCTTCCTCAATCTCTGGTGTCTTCAACAGTTGTGATGTTACATCTTTATGTAGCACATTCTCTTCTATACATCACATGCTACATCTCTTCTTGATTCAGATTTCCACACAGTTATCACACAAATATCTAGATCCCATCAAGATATTTGACAACATCTGTATGCATCTCCTAAATTTAACCAGCTCTTCAAATAATCACCAGATAATGTTGCCATACATCCTCAACTTGTGAAGATCATAGTGAACTTTAATAATGACATTCAGTTCACAATATACCATGAATCCTTTAGACAAACACTCAGCTCCCGACATAGTATATGCAATTTGGTAATCAGATTACATACTGATAAGTACTTAGTCTCCCGTCAAAGTACCTACCAAATGGTCAGTTAGAGCTATCTACTCACACTGGATTATCCTGATTGATTACTTCTTCACTTACACTTACTTCCAGGAAACAACACATACATTCCATGGCTGAAGACATTAAGATGATGTTTCAACATCTGTTACGACATCATCCATTATGGTTTTGGGGGTAACATCCATAATATCTCATCCATAACACTTAGGGGAAACATAGGAAGCACAATAAACACCACCTTTACAGCCAAACAATCAACATAACCAAGGGATAATATGAGCCAAATCTCAATAGCTTTTCTTCAAACTTTCATTCTGATTTTGAGATGATGACTGCCATAGTTTGTTTCTACCAAGGAGATTCTTCAAAGCAATATGTCTCCCTTGATTCTTCAAACAATACCCTTTCAAAATAACATTTTGGGTAGTCAAGACTCAGAACCATTAATCACTGTGGTTAGATCACAGTATTCAGCTCCAAACAAAATCTGGTCATGAATAAAATTCCACATATCTGGTTCCTTTGATCATAAGGGTATGCCAGATATACGCTCATCTTGATTTCTCATAAAGGGACTGTAGATAATGCCTTTATGAATCATTTTACTTGTATTGAGCTCAACTTCCATGCTCCCATAGGCTTAGGTCAGAAATAAACTGACATTTACAGTAGAAAACTTTGTTAATCACGTCCTGATCAATTTAGTACAAAATGGATGTCTCCTCTTCTAGATCAGGAGTAAGTTCCAAACACATGTACTCACACTACATTGGTTTAGCACCCAAAGCATCTAATCTTCAACTGGTAACTGCATACCAGTAGTAATAATGTTCTAACATCCCATAGAACATCAGTTACATCTTCTTGGAACACATTATCTTTGATAATCTTCAAGGTCTTCAAACAGCTTGCAGATGTATCTGAGACTCATTGATCAATCAATTCTATTAATAAATGTCTTTATGAGTGGACTTGAGAAGGACTCAAGTATCTTAGACACTTTTAATAAAGTTGAAAAATCTACCAAATATTCTGTTGATAAAAATTTAACCCTAGAATTCATCTAGCATTTCGAGAGTTGTATCAGAAGCTATGCAGCGAAATATAGCCATATTTCAACATACTTTACATAATGCTTCCTCCATAACCCAACTGTAAGCATGACATCCAAGGATTGAAAGTAAATCAACCCTACAATACGCTTGCTTTTTCACCAAGCAATAGACTAGACCTAACCAATATCTTGACCAGATGGAAACACATAAGCACAAAAGTTACCTTATCAATATCTTCACTCCAGCATGAAGGTTTTGACAATTTTCTTCTCTATGCTAAATATAAGTTGAACAGTTCAATTCAAATTCTTCACTCCCACATGAAGTCTTTGAATTTGAGTCTCTTTATTGCATCTTCATTATCTTTTTTCATCAATAAGGTACAACGGCTCTGGCCAGGTTGGTCTAGTCTTCCACAAATAGGTCCATCCTCCACTTCAAGGGACCGTACAATATAAAAACTCCTTGTTAAAAAAAATCTTCTACCTTGTACACAAACAAAAATTATCCCTCATGGAGCTCATCCAGAAACAGACAGGATGCCTACTCTGTTATCCTTTATTGTTGTTTGACCGTAAATTATTTAATTCAATACTTGGTTCTATTTTGCTATTGTGTTCTTGACCTATCTTAAACATTTTTATGGATCATTATTTTAACTATTATTTTAACTTAGAACATAATTTTCATATTACTAGTATATAATTAGTAAAAAAAAATTAAATGGTTAATTTCCATTTTATATATGCAATTTGGTCAAATTTCTTTACTTCACATTTTTCGTATAATTCAAAAAATACTACACCACAAATAATGCACCCGTGCGACAGCACGGGTCTCTGACTAGTTTGCATAGAAACTTCATCTTTCATCACAACATCAATAGAGCACAAACAATTTACTTGGAGTCATCAGCAAAGCGTCATCAATTTTCCACACAGCTAGGTCATAATATGAGGATTGCATTTAACAAGTTTTGAGAAATATTCAAAGCATCAAATATGCTTTACCTTACATATTAAATGTATATTTTTTTCATAAAAATTTAATTAAAGATCTCTTTTTTAGTTTAAATTAATATAGAACGCTAGAGACAAAAAGCAATGATTTTTTTTCTTTCAATTTCATAGTTATTCAAAACACATTTTTTGTATTATTTTCTTAAAGCCTCATTGTAATTATAAATATAAGCAAACACTTTTTTAAAAATAATACTTAAACTATTGTTTTTTATAAAATATTTTTTAAGATTCTACTAGACTTACACACCATAAAGTTTTTCTTATTTAATTAATAATTTATCGTATGATATTTTATTTTTCTGACATAAAATAGTCATATATGAATGTTAATATAACTCATAAAAATTATATGGTATATGAATGTTAATAGTACCTCTTTATAGTGCGCCACATGAAGATTTGATCGTATATTTCTAGCTAGCAAGCAATGAGAATTATGGTTTTTTAAAATCAAATCAAAATCTTTCTAGATTGAGCGTGCCAATTGCAAGTGAGTCATATACAATAATAGGGTTACTTCCTATTTATAGATTTTGGATTTGGTTGCTCCTTAAACAAAGTCCAAAATACCTAATTTTGCTAACACTACAAAATCAGGTCTAAGTCGAAATTTTTGTTGGACAACATGCTTCGACATTTCGACAACTAAACAAATTCAACACACACTAAACTATTTCAACACAACCTTATTTCTGTCCAACAATCGACTTCGACACAAAGAATTATACTCAATCATTAACACTATACCAAATCAAAAGACTCTATCCATTAATTGTTGAAAGCAAGAAAAAAAATTAAGATTTAATATTTAAAAAATAAAATAATTTGTAATAAAAAAAGTTTATGATACTCTAACAAACTAAACAGTTATATATCTTTTTATAATAAAAAAAGTTTATGATATTCTAACAAACTAAACAATTATATATTTTTTTGGCTTTAGTTTGAGTTTCACAATTTAAAAATTAATAGATGTAATATCGCAGATTCGAATATGCACTTATCATCTAATGTTGTAACTATCGGTGAACTTATATAATGATAGTTGAACAATTTTAATATGACCTAGACTAAATATCCCTCTAAATCAAAACAAGATTCTTTGCTATCAAATTTTTCCTACAGTCACGCAATCGAGGGATTTATGATTTTTCGATTTCGATCTAATGGTCCAAAATAATGCATGAATAACATTTACTATATGATTCAAAATAATGAGATTAAATCTAAGTCATTGGATCCAAATCAAATGGCTTATAATCTTTAACAGCTTGACTAAGTCGATTTTTTTACTTACAATCAATCATGATCCCTTAAATCAATGGACCACAATTGACCAATCCCTACAAAATAGTCTTTGACCACATACATCCCTCGAGCATAATATAAGAAAATTTCTTTACCCACCTTCCTATGGGGGTCACCCCCAGCGAAAATCCCACTTTACCCATGCTTTAGAAATGCATTTCCGAAGTATTTTTTTTTTAAAAAATTTCTCAGACTTCGGAAGTGCATCTCCGAAAACACCAAATGGAGGGTGTTTTTTGAGATGTACTTCCGAAAACACCTTTTTTCAGATTTTGGGGGGTTCGGAAATGCACTTCCGAATTATGCAGAAACTGTGTTTTTTTTATGTTTTTCGAAACAGTCTCGTATTTTTAATTAAACTGCAACGCCAAATAAAATAAGCGACATATAAACAGAAAATACTAATATGATAAATCAAATCCAGATAATATATACAAGCCGATCCAAATAGTAATAGTGTGCGAAAGATACAATCCGAAAACAAAAAAATAAATCTGGACTCCTATTGGGTATGCCTAACCCTCTCTCACTGGGACCTCCTCTGCCGCCTGTATGCCGCCGCACGGCCCGCATCAGTGACGATCATCTCCATCACGGCGACAGCCTCTGGACCGCCCTGATGAACGACACCTCGATCCAACACGTCCCGCCCAAGCATCTCTATCCGCTGGCAGATCGGCAGGAGATCAATGGCGTGGTCATCCTCGGCCTGCTGGTTCTCCAGGATCTCCTCGTGTGCTGGCCTAGGAGCGCCGGGAGCGTCGGGTCTCAGCAGAGGATGTGACACCCGGTAGAACCATGTGACGTACCCCTCCACACTGTGCTAGTCCTAGGTGACCCGAATGCGACGATACTCCTCCGGTACCACATGACGCTCCCAATCCTCAAGTATGCCAGTGAGCTGCACTCGGGTCACTGTGTCGGGAGCAGCCTCAAAAGGTGACCTGGGTATCATCTGCACATACCCAAACTGTCGCATGCACCGCTCAGGGAGATACCGCACCATGGTAGTGGTCCCGCATGCCAACTAGCCAGAATATAAAGATATGCCGTCAAAGGGGACAACATGAGTGTAGTCGCTGAATGGCCTCCAAGTGACGTTATCGTGCATCGTGCGGTCCAGGTACCCACGGTATGGTCCCACTGCATTGTTCCCCCTCTGGAGAACGTATCTGGCGGCCCTGGGCATGGCGTCATCGTACTCAGGATCAATGTGGAAGCCGTGGATGCGGGAGAAGTAAGAGATGATCCAGCTCTGAAACACAAACACGATAATGTATTAAAAATAAATACGAAACATAAATAAATACGAAAAAATTAAAATGAAACGTACCGTAAGTAGTGTGCAGGATCCGGTCAACTGCCTCGTCCTTTAGTTGGAGGCCTCATTCAGCTTTTGGTATAGGTATGCCAGAGTAGCTGCCCCCCAGTTCCACTGGTGAACGGTGGTCAAGTCCATGAAGTAGCGGAGGTAGGTCACGTCGACGTACCTTGCACTCTTGTCCACAAACACTGCAGCGCCTACCACAAACATGTACCAGCATCGGAGAGCGCAGCCACGGTGATAATGTGTAAATAGGTCGTCACCCGCATCCTCGGCTTCGGCCGCCGCCACCAAGTGGTGCTCAAAATAAGTGCTCAGTGTGGTGAACCGGATATGAGGCCCAGATGTCGTGATGCACTCATAGTCAGCAACTTCGGGCTCCATACGCAAATAGAGCGCCATCCACTCACTGGCTTCGGTCCTCTGGATCCGGGAGTGGTGCAACAGCGCCCCCTGATCGGCAGGCGGAGAAGACACTGCACATCATGCAAGGTGATCGTCATCTCCCTAACCGGCAAGTGGAAAGAAGACGTCTCCCTGTGCCACCGCTCCACAAAGGCCCCCTGCATGCCGTGGCTGATGGTGGCGTACCCCGTCATGCAGAGCCCACTAAGCCCTGAAGCTCTCACTGCGCCGTTAAACCACTCAACAGTTGGTTTAAACAGACTGAAAACCTTCCGGGAGTGGTTCACCATTTTCAAAGGCTCTCTCTCCTTTTACAAAAAAAAACAAATAAAAAAGTATGTTAAGTAGACCGTTAAGAAAATATTGAATAAACGTCTAAATTATAAATTGTTAAATAATATAGTCGGGCAAATTATAAAAAATACCTCTCCCTCCCAGATACGCTGGGCGACGTGCTCGTGGTAGGTAAGCAGCATGGAACTGTCACTGGGCCCTCCCGGGTAGCCCTCCTCCTGCTCATCCTCCTCCCCGTGTGGAGGGTCAACATCCGGTACCTCCTCCGCCTCGTGGTATGGCACTGCCTCCTCCTCCTCCTCCCCCTCCTCTCACTGGCGGGAAGAAGATACCCGAGCCAGACGTTTCCTCGATCCAGATGTAGAGGTACCCTCGTCCATCTCCACGGGAACTCGCACACCTCGTCCCCGGCCCTGCCCATGTCCCTGCGTCGACGCCAGCTGCGCCGCCGCCCGCTCGCGTCTAGCCGACGCAGTCTGGGTCTCTCTACCCTGTCTGATGCGTGTTTGGTTGCCTGACATGTTCCTGAAAACAATTGAAAACGATTAATATGCGAGATAACAGATAAAACTAAAAAAATTGCATTTCTGATACACTTCGGAAGTTCATTTCTGAAACTGGGAATGGAGGTGTTTTCGGAAATGAACTTCCGAAACACCCCTGCGAAGAAGTTTTCTGCAACTTTCATGGCAGACCCCAAAATCCTAAATCAAAACTACTTTTATGCATTCTAAACAACTTAAATATCAGTACCAACCTATCTTAATGTGATTTTTTCAATTTCTAAACACTCTAATAGAGTAATGAATAATGGATCTAAAAATTGAAAAAAATTGATAAACTTACCAATTAGTGTTTGAGATGATTTAGGTTGAGATTGGAAGAAGATTTTGGCAATCTCTGATACTTCACACTTTCTTTTTGCAGAAATTTTGAAGAGAGGCTGAGTTTGGAAGAAGATTAAGGCAAAATGAATGGGGGAGGGGGGCTGTTTTGCTTAATCTGCAAAACGCGTAGTATTTCGGAAATGAACTTCCGAAATGGTGTTTTCGGAAATGCATTTCCGAAATAAGACAAATTTTGAAAAAAAAAAGGCGCTTTCGGAGATGCATCTCCGAAAACACCTTTTTCTTACATTTCGGAAATGCATTTCCGAAGTCAGGGGTATATGTGGTTTTTCACCAGAGGTGACCTAGAAGGTTGGGAGGTGGGCAAATAATTTTCCTAATATAATCATTCATTCATCCAATAAATACCTTCTTTAAATTGTTTTTTTGTTAGCTGAAAAAGTGTTTTTTTTTGTTGAGGAGTTTATTTAATTAGGAAATATTTGTCCACGCTTAACGCGAGTAAACCATGACATCACACTTTGGTGTTTTTATGCTTTTGTTTTGATGAATACTTTTATATTTATTTCTTACATTTATAAAACTACATCATATATTATATATTGATTATACACTTCGTGGCTCTCGTGGGACACTCACGTGGTTTTTTAATCATAAAAACCATATTCATTTCTATACCCTCAAATCCTTATATTGTAACACATACGAGTTTGCTTTGAGCATTACACCAAAACACAAAAAAATGGAAACCATAGAAATATTATTATCATCACTAAGTTTGAAACCTACGAAAGTTGCACTTATCACTGTGATTACAACAATTCTGATATGGTTTTTTTGGAGTGCACTAGATTGGATTTGGCTCATACCAAAAAGAATAGAGAAACGTCTCAAACAACAAGGTCTTAAAGGAAATTCATATCGACTCATGGTTGGAGATATTAGAGATATGGTGAAAATGATCAAAGAAGCTAAATCTAAACCTATGGATCCTTACTCTAATGATATCGCTCCTCGTGTTTTGCCTTTTGTTGTTCATACTATTGCTAAATACGGTATGTGCAAATATATTTTCGATTTTTTATAAATATCATCTGTATGCAACTACAGACACTAATATATCTGTGTGTCTGGGTCTGAGTTCGAACCTAAAATCTCTGGTTATTACGTTATGCATGCAGGGAAGAGTTCATTTATGTGGCTTGGTCCAAGACCTAGGGTATTCATAATGGATCCAGACAAAATCAAAGAAATGACTACTAAGGTATATGATTTTCAAAAACCAGATATCAGTCCACTATTCAAGCTTCTAGCATCAGGCTTTGCAAATTTAGATGGAGACAAATGGGCCAAACACAGAAAAATTGTCACCCCTGCATTCAATGTTGACAAAATGAAGGTTAGTTTTTATATTTTTAGTGATTTTTTATTTTAGTTTTCATTTTTTAATATTTCTTTTATTAAATGTAAGGCATAACCGCCCCATTTAGCCTTGTCTCGTAAAAATTAAAATAAAATAGGACAGACATAATTGAAGGTGCGGGTCAAAAACTTTAATTTGTCCCAAAAAAATGAGGCGGAACGAGCACGCTAGTCTTGCACCCCTTAAAATTTATAAAAACTTTTGTTATTAACCATGCCAGCAAAACAAAACATAGTATGGCGGGACGGAACAGACAAATTAGAAGGTGTGAACTTACGACCTTTGTTAACTCCAAAAAAAATACAAATACAGACAAAATGGTTGTGTCCATCGGATCGGACTTATTTTTCCACCCTAATATGAAATGAGTTATTTCAATATTTTACAGAAATTAAAAAGTATATTAGTTATAATTGATGTTAATGATTTTTGAAATTCATTTACAGATGTTGATACCAATATTTTGTCAATCATGCGATGATATGATAAGCAAATTGGACAAAGTAGTAACTTCATCCAATGGGCCATGTGACTTAGATGTATGGCCTTTTGTCCAAAATGTTTCAAGTGATGTTCTAGCTCGTGCTGGCTTTGGAAGTAGCTTTGAAGAAGGAAAAAGAGTTTTTCAACTTCAAAAAGAAATGATTACTCTTACAATGACCCTTTTCAAGTTTGCCTTCATTCCAGGTTACAGGTTAGACTTCATTATGGTTCGGTTCGGTTCGGTTTTTGAATATTTTGTCACTTTATTAACAAAAGAAAAATAGTTCACTTATTTAACAACAGTTCGGTTTAGTTCAGGGATTCGAAACAATCCTAATTTTAATCATGCTTATTTATTGCTAGGTTCTTGCCAACTTATACCAACAGAAGGATGAAAGCAATTGACAAAGAAATAAGAACATCACTAATGAAAATCATAGACAGAAGACTAAAAGCAATAAAGGCTGGGGAACCTACAAACAATGACTTATTAGGCATACTTTTGGAATCAAATTATAAGGAATCTGAAAAAGCTAGTGGTGGTGGAGGAATGAGTTTAAGAGAAGTAATTGATGAAGTTAAGCTATTTTATTTGGCTGGACAAGAAGCAAATGCTGAATTGCTTGTTTGGACTTTGTTGTTACTTGCCAAGAATCCTGAATGGCAAACTAAGGCTAGGGAAGAAGCTTTTCAAGTTTTTGGGAATGAAAATCCAGATTATGAAAAGATTGGTCAACTTAAAATTGTAAGTTTTCTCTTCTCATAATAAAAAATGGATATTCATGCTTTAAACTCATCTAAATTGATCCGACACCAATCAAGTCACTATCTCAGCATTAGGGTCGTCTTAGATTTTCGTAGGCTCTGTGTAGGTTTGTTTTAGTTTTATTCTTAAAAAATAAATAGGGGTCTTATTTTATTATAGTTTTCGTAACAAATATTTTGTAAAGCCCTTAAACTAAAAAATTTTTGGTCTTGTGCAGCAGCTTGTCTCCTTAAATAATTTTTGATTTTGCTAACTCTAATTATCATTCTACATGAAACAGATATCAATGATTCTCCAAGAAAGTTTAAGACTATATCCACCGGTTATCATGCTCTCTCGATTCCTTCGCAAAGACACAAAACTCGGAGACCTAATCCTACCCGCCGGAGTCGAACTCATAGTACCTGTATCAATGATGCACCAAGAAAAAGAATTTTGGGGTGACAATGCTGGAGAGTTCAATCCAGAGAGATTCTCTGAAGGAGTTTCAAAGGCAACAAATGGCAAAGTTTCTTACTTGCCATTTGGATGGGGTCCTAGACTTTGTATTGGTCAAAACTTTGGTTTATTAGAAGCTAAAATTGCTGTGGCTATGATTCTTAGAAAATTTTCTTTGGAGTTTTCAAGTTCTTATACTCATGCTCCTTCCTTTATTATTACTCTTCAGCCTGAGCATGGTGCACATCTTATTTTGAATAAACTTTAGTGTGTTGTTTAGTTATTAGTTTTCTTAGTTGTTACCAAATAAATTAGGGTTCTTTCATTTGAAACTCATGGTTTTGTTTTTAATGGTTCCTCTTGTTTTTTATAATATGCTGATTGTAAAGTCAATTTTATTACTTTGGCTATGTAATTGAAATGATAAATTTGGTCTCTTACATTACTTTTGTTTTATTAATTTTCTCTTCAATTTATGTACAATTAGTAATATAAGGTTGTGACTTTTTTTTAATAGAAACATGTTTGGAGTGATTTAATATTTTATTTTTCTTTGAAACATAAATATTCAGTTATTTGAGAAGTATAAGATGTTAGACAAATGACTCTAAACACAAGTCAAACATAACAGAGAGAGGGGTGAATTGTGAAGATTGAAAAATAATATTCAATTATAATAACTTGATTTATAAATATATTTAGATTAGTTTCGTAAATCAAGCAAAGATAAAGCAATAGAATAAGTAAAGGAGGAACCTATAAAGAGCATAAATATAAAGAGATAAGGGAAGAGAGAAATGCACCAGTGATTTATATAGGTTCAACCTAACCACTTGATCTAGTCCTGTATGCAAGAATTTCATCTTGAGAGTTTTTACTATATGATATGTGAGTTTTTCACATGTTAGGTCCACGAACATTCTTCCAATCTAACACAAGATTTTATAGTGGTTAATCTCTAAACCAAATGAGAGATTTTACACTCGAATAATCTTAGAACCGAACAAAGCTTTACATTAAGCTGAGCTCAAGAATAAAATAGAGTTTTTCACGACTAAAATAAAAAACAAAACAAGAGCTTTTAACCGACTGAGCTCACAAACCAAACAAAGATTTAACCTAACTATTCTCAAGAACCTAACAGAGCTTTTAACTAGTTAAGATCAAACACCACATAACAATTTCTCTCAAAGTTATTACACAAGAGACAAATTCTTATTGAGTAATTTACCACAAAAACACCAGGATCGATAAAATAGCAAGTGTACTATTTTGCCTCTGTAGTAATAAAGGGGAAATTCCCCGAATGTCGAATCTCAAGGACTGCTTGACGATACAGAGTTTTTTCAGTATTTCAATTAAACAAAAGTTATAAGAGGTTTGGTTTGGTTTTGAATAAAAAGCAATTACGGTAAATAATTGAAGTACTGATGAGTTAGATAGATATGAGTAGGATGCTAGCGATGGTGAATGATTTGATCATGCAACAAATATAACTATATCTTGCAACAATGGTTTGTCCACTTGACTATCAGTTCTTAAGGTTTATTATTCCCAAGTCCTCAGGTAATAATTCTGTAATCCCTCAACCTAATCACTATGTCCATAGAAATTACGGTTGACATTAAACTTTCCAATATCAAGAATATTCTGATTATTGAAGGGTATTCCTAGTCCTAGGCAATATCTACTAAAATATGTTCTCAGACAGATCATGAACAACAGCTGGTCCGGCTTAATTGTATCACACAAAATCAATTTTCGTTTGTCCGACAGAAAAAGCAATAAGACAGTAAGAGAACAAATCAATATAGAACAAACTAAATTATCATTGCAAAAAGATAAATTTATTCATTACAGATCAAAATCATGGTCACCCCCTAGCATTGGGGGGTTTAGCTACTCATAACAATAACAAAAATCATAGTTTGAATTGTAGACATTACAGATAAACAAAGGGAATCAGATCTTCAATCGCGAATGCTCATGGAAATCTTCAATCCTTGCTTAGAATCTGAATTCTCCAGCTTCTCCAATATATTTTCGCACCCAAAACTGTCCAACCCTTGTTCAAACGCATTCTCCTTCTTTTATTTCTGCAAAACTGGGCTTTTCAGCAAGAAAGCCCAATGTTTCACGTGCACACGGGTGTGGGCACGCGCTTGGTGCTGTGACACGCATTTTGGGACGCGTCCTGGCAGGGAGAGGCATTTCCTTTGTAATTATGGTGGAGGACACGCGTGTGGGCACGCGTCTGGGCAGCAAGGCCAATTTTTGTAGTCTGGAATGCGTGTGGGCACGCGTCTGGGGATATGGCATGCGTCGTGGGACACGTTTCATCAGATTGGGGGCTTTTCAAGCTTCACACGCGTCTGGGGACGCGTCTCAGCAGAAGCTGGGATTTCTTTACGTCCACACGCGTGTGGGGACGCGTTTGACCAGCTTATGTGCTTTTCTTCAGTTTTGTACTTTTTCGCACTGATTTATCCCCTTTCATTCACCTGAGCCTACAAACACTGAAACACACAGTCAAAGCATAAAATGCGGAAAAAGGAAATTCAACATTAATTAAAATACTTCAAAAGCAACTAAAAACAATTGTCAATATACGTGCGAAAACCACTGATCAAACTCCCCCAAACTTAAACCGTTGCTTGACCTCAAGCGACAATTACAAGAGTTAATGACCTTCAGGGTACACCGGTGTTCATACGTGAGATATCCGTTTGTATTAATCAGGAAACAGTTGGTCCGGCATTCACATGACGCGACGAGTTTCTGCTACAACATTAAACCTCGTGCTCCCCTTTTGGATACCTCTCCAACTATGCTTTGCACTTAAGTCTCTTTCCGATTTTCCTCCTCTTTCATTCGGACAATCACATTAAGGCATTGTATTTCTTATAATAATCATCACATGCATGAGACAGATCAAGACTTTTTATTTTCTTTTTCTGGCACCAAATAAGCAGCATTTGCTACTTTTAATTACCGATGAAATTTTCAAACTTTGCAGTTACATATTTTCCTTTTGGACGACGTTTGGGGATCAATCTCCTTTGGGCTGAATAAACGGGTGAGGGTTACCCAACTTAGCGAGCCGATTGCCTTTTACCGCCTTTTCATCATTTGGTGCCAACTTTATATATATTTTTTTCAACCAGTCATCATCCACGTGGATCTGAAATATGCCATACTGTATCAATAAACTACTCGAGGAGTACTTCTCAGGAGACAAGTACTATGGTGAAAATCTACACATTAGACTCGTATTTCATTTAGGGAACCAAGGGTGTTTAAACAAACCTCTTCTTGTCACATTATTCCGAACTTCCTGTCCTCAAGCAATCCTCCCTTCATCTCCATGTGCTATTCCCGATCGCTCTTTAAGATCAAAACTCTTCAAAAATTAAAAATTTCGGTCAAAATTTGGGACAAATATGATTCTGTAGGTCTCACACATATTATAGCAGCAATATAAATTAAAATGCAAAGAGTAAAACCTCCCCCAAACTTGAACGAAACATTGGCCTCAATGTTTTAAAACAAGCCCGAGAGAGGTGACTCACAGAGGGTAATGCACTCCATAGCTTCCACTTGAAATGCCCTTTTTATTTCCTAAAATAAAATAAACAAAAAGACAAAGTAATTATTAAAAGTAGGGGTTGCCCTCCCACGAAGCGCTTCGTTTAACGTCGCATGGCCCGACGGTCCATTACCCTTTTACGAAGGGTTTTTTTTCTTCCAAACCTTGTTTCTTTTCACCTCCCCAACCAGGAACTCATGAAGATGAAAAGCATGGACAACTTTTCTCTTCAGCTCACTTCCTACATTCTTCTTGACTTCCTTAGCCTTCTTAGGACTTTTGTTAGCTACATAAGTTGGTTCCACCCAAGAGGTTATGCTTGACACTTTTTCTTGGAGCTGCTTTGACCTTTTGTGATTTTCCTCACTTTCTGTCATACTAACAGAAGCTTGATCATTTACAACCGCCCTATGTTTCTTAACTCCTAACATCTTCAAAGTTACTTCTTCATCAAATGATTTCAGCGTTAGCGTCCCTTTTTCAATGTCGAAGTTGCAGCGGCTTGTTGACAAAAATGGTCTCCCAAGAAGGATAGGAGTTTCTTCGTCTTTCGGAATGTCCATAATGTGGAAGTCAACAGGGAATACAAACTTATCAACCTCCACTAGTACATCCTCAGCTACCCCATATGATTTCTTAATGGTGTGATCGGCGAACCTTAATTTTCTCTTACTTTCACTAATCTTTTCCAATTCAAGCTTTTTTAAAATGGACAGTGGCATTAAACTCACACTAGAACCAGAATCGATGAGTACCTTTTTAAATGCTATATTCTTGATAGTGCATGGTATCGCTACCGCTCCAGCGTCTTTCCTCTTGATTGGGATCTTTCTTGCTGACGAGACTATACCACACTTCTCCGTTTCAATTTTTGGTTCTCCTCCCAGTGATCTCTTTTTTGCCATCACCTCCTTCATAAATTTCCTATACAAGGGCATGTGCTCTAGTGCTTCGAAGAAGGTTAGATTTACCTCTAACTTTTTGAACAAGGCAGTAAACTTTTAAAAGTATTTCTCTTTTGAATCCTTCTTTGTCACCCTTGAAGGGAAAGGTAGTTTGATCACTGGTTCTGCATCTTTCTCCTTTTTTTCTTCAAATGGCTTAACCGGTGGTACCACAACTTCTTGCTCTTTCGGATTCTCTCTTATTTCCAAATCCACCTCTATTACCATGGGGTCATCAATTTCCTCTTTCTCTTTTTTCGATTCTGACATTTTTTTACTCCTTGTTGTAACAACATTAATCTTCTCTTGGTCTTTCGGATTTTTCACAGTTGAGCTCGGAAAGGCACCTTGTGCCTGTAGAGTGAGGTGCTGTGCTATTTCACCCACTTGAACTTCCAGAATTTTGATTGAAGCTGTGGTGTTCCTGTGGTTGTTTCTTGTCTCTTCTTGAAACTAAGAGCATTGTCCAGCCAATCTCTCGATAGCTATTTCCCACTCCGCCTTCTGAGGACCTTGTTGTTGTTGATCTTTCCACGAGAAATTTGGATGATTCTTCCACCCAGGATTATAGGTGTTAGAATATGGATTGTTTTGCCTCAAGAATTTTATTTCTTCAATCTGTTTTGGAGTAGCAACACAACATACAGTTTGGTGAGGACCATGGCAAATTTCACAACTTACAGGTTGAGCTTGTTGAACTTGAGCCACTTGTTGTGTACCTATGTTCATAGCTTTCAGTTTCTTTTCAACTTCTGTAGGTATTGCATCTTCAATCCGAATTTTTGAAGTTTTGAGCTTAAGATCATTGATTCCTTGTGGTTTGCTAGCACACCTGTCATACAGCTCCAAATGCTCATTTGCAGCTATTGCTTCAATGATTTTTATGATGCCGGAGGCTGTTGGGAAATTTGTTGAACCTCCAGCTGCTGTATCAATCAACTGCTTTGTTTTCATTCTGAGCCCATTGACAAATACCTGCATTTGTTCAGTTTTGTCCATATTATGAGTGGGACATGCTACTAAAATTATTTTGAATCTTTTGTAGGCATCTCCTAAGGGCTCACCTTCCTTCTGCTTGAAGTTCAGGATGTCATACCTCTTCCTTATGAATGCAGATGCGGGAAAATACTCATTCAAGAAAGCTTTTTCCATCTCTCCCCATGATGTAATGCTGCCCGCTAGAAGAGAATAGAACCACTCTTCTGCTTCTTCGGCCAAAGTAAATGGGAACATCCTTAGCTTCTTCGCCTCTTCTATATGACCTTCAATTTTTAAGGTTGTACTCATGGTCAAAAACCTCTGTAGGTGCTTGTTTGCATCTTCATTAACATTTCCGGTGAAGGGTTTTCTTTCAAGATGATTTATTGTGCTCAGATGCAATTGAAAATTGGCCGCATTTACTGGTTGGTTGACAATTGTTAGTATACCACCCGGTGTGTTCGCAGCACCATAGTCTCCGAGAAGTCTCTCAGGTGGAGGTGGATTTTTGCCCATAACTTCTTCTTCACTTTCAGAACCTGAACCTGAATGAACTGTAACAACTTCTTCTTCAGATTCCAGCGTAGCCAACCGAGCTTGTCTACGCCTTGCGTGCAGGGTTCTTTCAATTTCCGCGTCAAAAAGAAATTTAGCTGAGGCCTTACCTCGCATACACAGATTAGACAAATATTAGAATTTGGAAAAAAATAAAAAGTGCAGAAAATAAAATTTTAGTCGCAGAGTAACAAAATTCTTATTGAAATAAATATAAAAACTCTATAATCTGGCAGTCCCCGGCAACGGCGCCAAAAACTTGATCCGTAAAATAGCAAGTGTACTATTTTGCCTCTGTAGTAATAAAGGGAAAATTCCCCGAATGTTGAATCTCAAGAACTGCTTGACGATACAGAGTTTTTTCAGTATTTCAATTAAACAAAAGTTATAAGAGGTTTGGTTTGGTTTTGAATAAAAAGCAATTACGGTAAATAATTAAAGTACGGATGAGTTAGACAGATATGAGTAGGATGCTAGGGATGGTGAATGATTTGATCATGCAACATATATAACTATATCTTGCAACAATGGTTTGTCCACTTCACTATTAGCTCTTAAGGTTTATTATTCCCAAGTCCTCAGGTAATAATTCTTTAATCCCTCAACCTAATCACTATGTCCATAGAAATTACGGTTGACATTAAGCTCTCTAATATCAAGAATATTCTTATTATTGAAGGGTTGTTCCTATTCTAGGGAAGCATCCGAATCACATAACTCATTCTTTTTCTCTATACCATTAGCTTTTTCACCCGTTCATCTTTTCATTCGTAGCTCGATTTTTCTTTTCTTTTTTTTCATACATTTTCCTCTTCTTTTTTTTCTTTTTCTCAACAACTTTCTAGGTTCAAACGTTGTCTTTCTCTTGTTTTTCTTTATTCTCAAGCTACGAATTTCTTTTGTTCTTTGTAAAACACACCTGTACTTACTCTTCCTTTGATTATGAATCCCCCCAACTTGGAGATCAACCTGTATTCATATTCTATGAATGCCCCCTTACTTTCTATAAAGGTAAAAGAGAAAACACATCACCAAATTTTATGGTTAATGGTCCAAAACAAAACTTTTCATTGAGATCAAAACCTCACCAGATGTTTTTCTTGGTGCATATTATGAAATTTATCTTGACCTCAGGCTCAAATAATGGTTAGCAAAGGATCACACTCTCACAGAGAGAAAAAATAAGTTTTACGATGGAGTATGCTCAAAGAAACTCTCAGATTCAAACAAGTGCCTAAGTCCTTTTCACAGATTTCCACAAACAAGTCAAAATAATCGATGGTCTCCTGCATATAGTAAACCATGGAAAGCTTTCCTCACAATGGTTAAGGCTAAGCTGATCCAACAAAAATAATGTACCATGAAGAACTTCTGCCAGTATTTACTAACAACCTACGTTTCGTGCACATACTAAGAGTTTGAGTTCGAAAATTCATACCTGCCTTGTCACTTATGAAAAAGGAAGTGAAAAATTAATTTTTGAAAATTTTTCACTCACTACCACTTTCATGCATGTTGCTCCATTGTTGGTACTTTCATTATCTTGCTTGTGCTTTTCATTATGCTGTGGAACTACTCATTCTAAACTGGGGGAAACTAAATCAAAATAAAATATCATCATGACAGTTATCATAAACGAAACAGCTCACTATCCCCTTCTGGTTACTCCTGGAACTCATCTGGTCGAGCACCTGCATCTCCCCCCCAAAAGAAGAGGGTTGGGCTCCGGCTAACCACAGTACGCAAGGCAACTGAGGGCAGGTTAGAGGAAAAAAGAATCTGTTTTCGCATCACCGCGGCGCGCGCAGATCTTCTGCGACGCGCGAAAGCTTCTGCCAACGTGTCGCGCCTCGGTATGAGGTCTCGCGGCGCGGTGCTGCATTTTTCTTAGGTTTCTGTTCCTGCTCAATCAAACCGGTCTAATGATACATAAAAACTTAAAATAAAAAAAACGAGAAAACAATAAAAACTTACTGCGTTGGGTTGCCTCCCAACAAGCGCTTTGTTTAACGTCGTTTGAGCTCGACGGTCAACGCTTTCAAGGAACTTAAAATGGTGCATGTTGCTCCACTCCCCCGAAGTAATCTTTCAACCGTTTTCCATTAACGGTCCAACTCTCATTTGTCTTAGGATTCTCTACCACAATGGCTCCATAATTGCATACCTCTTTTACCACAAATGGTCCCGACCATTTTGACTTCCCTTTATTCGGAAATAACTTGAGTCTTGATTTGCACAAGAGCACCATTTTTCCAACTTGAATTTCTTTGTGGCTGATGTTTCTATCATGAGATGCTTTCAGTTTGTCTTTCTGAACTTGATTTTCAGCATCTTTGAGTTCTTCTTCGGTGGCATCGATTTGGAAACTATCCTTCTTGTTTTTAGGACGCTTCTTGGCTTCGAAAAGATTAAACTTTACCTCTTCATCTTGCACCCTTACTTTCATGATCCTCGCATCCATATCAATCATCATTCGGGCGGTTTTCATGAATGGTCTTCCAAGAATTAAGGGTACCTCATGATCTTCTTCCATGTCAACTACCATAAAATCCACCGGGAAAAAGAATTTTTCTACTTTTACTAGCAAATCTTGAACCACTCCATATGGTGAGGGGATAGACTTGTCGGCTAATTGCAATGTCATCCTAGTAGGCTTCGTCACAATATTCCCTAATTTCTTGATAATAGATAAAGGGATTAAGTTGATGCTAGACCCCAGATCAATCAACCCGTCACCAGTGAAGTTACCTCCAATATTTAATGGCAAAGTGACTCGTCTCGGATCGGATTCCTTTCTTGGAGTAGTTCTTTGTATTATGGCACTACATTGGGCATCAAGCAACACGGTCTCCTCATCTGCGTACTTATTTTTCTTTGTGATCATATTCTTCATGAATTTAGCATACTTGGGCATTTGCTCCAACGCTTCGGAAAATGGAATATTTATATGAAGTTGTTTAAAGATGTCCATAAACCTTGCATGTTGCCTAGAATTGTCTTTCTATGATAGTGCATGTGGGTATGGGAGTTGTTGACTCGGTATCACCTTGCTTGCCATCTTGTCACATGCTTTCTTCCTTTTGGATTGATCTCTTTTTTTTACTTCTTTATTCACCTCAGTTACAACAATTTCATCTTCCTCATCTTCCGCTGCACGATTATCCTCTTCCTTTTCAACATCATTGTTTTCAACTTCCTCATCAAGCACTTTTGCACTCTTTGTTGAAGTAGCATTGCAAGTTTCTACACAAGTCATAGGGTTTTGAAAAGTTGAGACTTGCCTTACGTTTTGTCGGTGAAGAATTTGGTAAATTGAACATCTTGCGTTTTCCGGTTTTGTTGAATGGCTAAAGAGAATTGCATGAATTTATTCATGGTTTCCTCTAACTCAGAGGGTCCTCTTTGATAACCTTGATTATAGTGTGAAAGCCCTTGTTGTTGATATTCATGGTTAGCCATATGAAACTCCATCGCATATTCTGGTGTGCACCATCCGAGATCATGAAACTCATTAACTTGAGGTGTGAACTGTGACACACTTTGAAGGAGATACTCCATTTGTTGGAATAGGATCTCGTTTTGAGCACGAATTGCAGCATTTATATTTGGGTCAAACATTCCGACAAACAAAAATCTACAAAACTAGTAAACAAGTGAAATAACAAGATAAAAAAAATAATAATAAAAAAAATCAAAAGTAAAAGACTATTGCAATAACAAAATCTAAAATAAAGTAACTAACTAAAAATCTAAAATAAAGGAACTAAACAAAAAATCTAAAATTAAGTAAATATACAAAAAATCTAAAATTAAGTAAATAACTAAAAATAATACGACTATTGCAATGCGTGCAATATTGACACAGTCCCCGGCAACGGCGCCAATTTGTTTAAAGTATTTTGGGTAAATATTTTCTAATATATCGTATCCACAGAGACCGAGTTAATATTGCTGCCGTTCTATAGTTGAATTATAATGAGTTAGTGAAAAGTATTGATTTTGATTGTTTGATCTCAAATTGCAAATAACAGAATAATAATTGAATGATAAAAAGTTTAAAGACGAATAACAATGGTGAATGAATATGTTGAGTTTTAGGGTTCATCAACCTATTCATATGCAATAATCAATTAATCCACAAGTGAACATTATCTAAGTTATTATCTTCATTCATCCTCAAAACTGATATTATGTCTAATGATCAATCTAGAACCACCTCTACCGGTATGATATTCGATCTCTCAGAATAACTATAAAGATAAAGGGAATTAACCGTGATGATTTATGAAAACTTCTTCAAAATCTCATCTCTGAGTATTAATCAACAAGTCAATGTAAAAACCTAGGGAAAAAGTATAAACCCTATCTCTCGATTGATAGTTCAACAATGATATAAAATAAAAGCAAGGTTTTTCATTGATAATAAAACTTAAACAATTGTTCACAGGAATTAATCATGTAATTGCATCTTCATAGGTTAACTACTACCTTAAACTCAACACAACGGGGTTTAGCTCTCCATAGCCATGAAGAACACACAAAATTTCATGGAAGGATTCATCTTCATCAAGGGAATGTCTTCAATTGATGTTGAATTCTCCGTCGGAAGTTGTTTTCTGCTCTAGAATAGGTTTGCTCACTGAAATTCGTTCACCAGGGCTCTCCCTCTTATAAGGATTAGGGCTTCTATTTATAAAACTTTATCCTTGTAACGCAGCCATCGCGCCTCGGCACGTATTGGCGCGACGTGAACCCAAGTCAGAAGGGATGGCGCGTCTCGCTCCTTATTGGCGTGGCTCGGCCTTTGTTTCACCTTCCTTCTTTGTGATTCTTCCTCTCTAGAAGCTCTACACCTGTGTGTTTCTTCGTCTTTACTTCTAAACTTCAATATCTGCACAAATAACACCCAAAGTGACGCAAGTTGTTCTACAATTAGTATCGAACCTCTTAAGGTCAATTCTAACCATAAAAACCTTAAAAAGCACAAGATATGTTCACTTTCAGCTCAAAAGGTAGTTAATTTGACAAATGAAAACATTACTAATTCACTCTTAACAGTAGACCACGTACTAGAGCGAACCAGTAGTAGTGGTGGTGGAAATAGATTATGGAAACTAACATGGCTGCATACAAATAATATTGCCGCATCGTTTTAATCCGAGGTGTTTCTCAAACAAAGTAAATGCATACACTATAAATACTTTTACTGCTCCACAAGTATTTTAAGAATTATTACATCTAAAAGCTCGACAATCAAAGCACTGTTGAATATGAAACATATATTCTAACAACAATTTAATATATGAAATGCATATAGTTTATCAGATAAGCCAATATTGCCAGCATAAACAGTAATAACATCTTAACAAATTAATATTAATCCATTTTCTTATGATCAATTAGATACACTTCGTCATTAGTTCATCAACTCAATCCAAATCATAAAATTAACACCCAAAGTTATAATATTATTGAGAATTGTATCACTATATTCCAAATGCACGGCAGCAGCAACACTAGACAGTAGTTGTAACCATTTGATGGATCCTGATCAGCCTTTTAACAATTACTTTGTTAGTAGAATCCCGTTGTCTTCTTCTGTTAATTTGCAACATGATGTTGTTAAGAAAATTGATCATAGTGAGATATGGGGATGTAAGGAAGAGACTTTGGGGATGTGAATATAGAAACTCAAAACATAAAGAGTCATCTTGGTGGAGGGATATTATGGTGCTGAGTGAGGATCCTCATGGAGCGATTCCTAACATTAGGGCCAAGCTTGGAGATGGAAAACAGACTTTGTTTTGGAAACATTGCTGGTTAGGAGGAAGCACAATTGAAACTCTGTTTCCTACCCTATTTGAACAAGTAGTATCTAAAGATTTTGAGGTGAATATGTTGGGTGATTGGATCGAAGGTGAGTGGTATTGGAAGTTGATGCAAGGAGAAGAAGTGCTTGGAAGGGAGGCTATAGAGGAACACGATGAGTTGAAGGCTCTGCTGATGGGTATTATCCATACGGTCAATAATCCGGATTATTTTGTTTGGCCTTATGATAGACACAAGAGCTTCACGGTGAGATCTTTCTATGATATATTGAATGTGCAAAGAGGAACGGAAGCTTTGGCTGAAGGATTGACAGAGGGCTTGAGCAGCATTTGGAGGGCTTATGTACCATCTAAACAGAAGATTTTTGGCTGGAGATTGATTAGGGACAGACATCCTTCTCGCAAGCAACTCCTAAAGAGGTACATTCTTCATCAATTGAATGAGACATTGTGTGTGTTTTGTAAAGTGCAGGTGGAAGACATAAACCATGTGCTACTGCAATCTGTTAAGCTGGATTGGCTATGGAGGAAAGTTGTTATTTGGATGGACCTACAGAGGCCAAATGTTGAAGATTGTTGGGAGCATGCGCTAGCCTGCGAGGAAGTATTCAAAGGAAGGATGGGAAGAAAGAGAGGTGTAGCAATTTGGCGTACAATTACCTGCTCGTGCATATGGAAGCATAGGAATAACATAATGTTCAATGGGGTTGTCTTGGATATGGAACAAGTATATTATTCAATCTTAAGGTATACATGGTGGTGGCTTGCCATAGCTTATAAGAATAAAATCAATTGCAATTTTTATGAATGGATTGAAAATCCTTCTTTGTGTATTTTAATATATTCTTTGAGGCTAGATTTTTGCTTTTATTGTCATCTTTATAAGGGTTGGAGTACCCTTATTACTCCTATTCTTAATATAAGATTTGCTTATGAAAAAAAACAAAATTGATCATAGTTATAAAACTGATAATCATCATCAGTATGTAGCTGCAACCAATAAAAAATATTATCAAGTGGTCACACACAAAATAACCCAACAACAACAAAAAATAATTAAGGTATAAATAACAACAATGCAAAGTAGACCAAATTGCTAACGAAACATGAACACAAAGTGATGCTTTTGCTCACACACAAACATATGATGCATTTTTATATGGACTCTATAAATTTTAAGTTTTTTAGAATGAGGAGATAATAGCAGAGAAACAGCTTGATAAAACATAATACAAATATATTAATCTTACCTCTTTCTCTCTATATTCTTCTATTGATCGAAAGGTGGATAAAGTGGTGGGCTTGGACAGTTGGCCCAAGCCAAAGGTTTAGAGGGTTTACAGGAGAAAGAAAGGAAAAGGAATAAGGGACAATGACGTGGCTGTGGCTGCATGATGTGCATGAGAGGTTTCCTGTATTAATGGGTCGAGTCAGAGAGAATAATCAACTTAGAATTCTATTATTATGTGGGGTCACTTTCACAGTGATTTGGGAACACTACGTGCTACGGGGGCTGATAGTGGTTATCACTATCAGTTTGTTATTTTGTCATTATCCATTCACTTACTCTTGTAATTGATTCTCCATTAATTCCACTGCAGTTTTCTTCCATTCTCTATTTTTTCTCCACTGTTTGCTCATATTTTCACACACCAACTCATCAATTGGTCCGACCTACCGGATCAAAAATCACCATCGTACCGGAACTGTAGATTCCATGAAAGCCTAAGATGGGAGATCGTATGGACAGGTTGGAAACACAGATGGTTGACGTCAAAGCAACACTGCAAACTTTGGCTCAACAGATGCAACAACAAATCTTGGTTCTCTACGATTTAAGCAATCAGATCGGTCCGAAGAAGGATAGTCATGAGAGTGGGGGTTCCATGGGTGAGTCTTTGCATGAGGAATCACGTTTTTTAGGGAAGAAGGTGAAATTGCCACTATTTGAAGGAAACGATCCAGTTGCATGGATCACACGAGTTTAGATCTATTTCGATGTGCAGAATACGACTTATGATATGCGAGTGTAGTTGGAATGTCTGAGTGTGGAAGGGTCTACCATACACTGGTTTAACCTTTTGATGGAAACAGAGGACGATCTGTCTTGGGAAGAGCTGAAAAAGGGACTGATTGCACGCTATGGAGGAAGACGTCTGGAGAATCCTTTTGAGGAATTATCCATGTTGAAACAGAGTGGTAGTATAGAAGAAGTTGTGGAAGCTTTTGAGCTTTTTTTTGTCATAAGTGGGACGACTTCCTGAGGAACAATATATGGGTTATTTTATGAGTAGTTTGAAGCCACAAATTTATCGTAGGGTTCAAACTCTCAATCCTCTGAGTCGGATGCAGATGATGCATATCACAAAAGACATAGAGGAAGAGTTGAGAGATGATGATGATGCAGATGAGTGCTTTCTATAGTCCGGTGATTTTGGTAAAAAAGAAATATAAAAGTTGGAGGATGTGTGTGGATTATAGTGCTCTTAACAAAGCTAGAGTTCCAGATAAGTACCTTATTCCCATTGTAGATGAATTATTGGATGAATTATATGGCTCGACTGCTTTTCCGAAGATTGACCTTAAGTCCGGTTATCATCAAATCAGGGTGCATGAAGATGATATTCCCAAAACAAATTTTAGAACTCACAATGGCCACTATGAGTATCTAGTGATGCCATTTGGATTAATGAATGCTCCATTCACTTTCGAAGCAATTATGATCGATATTTTTAGGCCTTTTTTTTAGGAAATTTGTCTTATTTTTTTATGACATTCTCATATATAGTAACAACATTCAAGAACATCAGAAACACTTAAGTCAGGTTCTTCCTGTTTTACTTGAGAACTGTTTTATTGCAAATCAGGCTAAGTGTAAGTTTGGGTGTAAGCAGATTGATTACTTGAGGCACATCATTTCAGGTGAAGGGGTAGGAGTAGATCCTGCGAAAGTAAGGTGCATTTTATATTGGCTAGAACCAAAGAATGTAAAAGGAGTTCGTGGGGTTTCGGGGATTTACTGGGTATTATAGATAATTTATTAAGGACTATGGCCAAGTGGCCAAACCTGTGAGTGAGTTGACCAAGAAGGACAACTTTGCACGGGGAACAAAGGCAAATGCAGCTTTTCAACTGATGAAGATTATAATGACTTCACCCCCTATTTTGGTATTACCTAATTTTTCTCTACCCTTTAAAGTGGAATATGACGCAGCTAGTAAAGGTATCGGAGCAGTGTTAATGCCGCAAAGGAAACTTATAGCATTTTTCAGCAAAGCATTATCTCAGGGAAATTTAGCCAAGGCTGTATATGAAAAAGAGCTTATGGCTTTGGTATTGTGCATTCAGCATTGACGACACTATTTGTTGGGAAATCAGTTCACAATATATACTGATCACAAGAGTCTAAAACACTTCATGCAGCTGAGAATAACTTCCTCAGACCAATAGTGTTGGTTGGCTAAGTTGATTGGCTATGAGTTTGAGGTGAAGTACAAATCAAGGATGGAGAAAAAATATGCTGATAGTTTATCTATAGGTTATGATGATGCTGATTTCGGTACTTTAATTGCGTACCCTCAATGGACTGATAGCAAGAAACTCATCTTTTATAGCTAAGTCCATTGCTGAATTGTTTGTAAAAGAAATAGTGAGGCTTCATGGAACTCCAAATTCCCTTATCAGTGATAGGGATCCCTTATTTGTGACCCATTTCTGGTTGGAATTATTTAAATTGCAGGGCAATAAATTGCAGATGAGTTCTGCCTATCATCCAGAAATAGATGGGCAAATGGAAGTGATAAATAGATGTCTGAAAAGCTATTTGAGATACTTTGCTTCTAATCACCCAAAACTTGGTAAAATTGGCTCTTTTGGGCTGAGTTTTGGTACAATACCACGTATCATGTGTTGATTGGGAAAATGCCTTTTGAAGTGGTTTATGGAAGGCATCCTCCTAGTATTCTACAGTTTTTATCAAATGAGACTAAGGAAGCTGCGGTGGCATTAGAACTAAGTGAGAGAAATGAGGCTCTAAAACAACTTAAATCATATCTACAAAGAACTCAAGAATAGATGGCGAACTATGCTAACAAGAAGAGAAGAGATATGCATTATCAGGTTGGTGAATGGGTTTTTTTGAAGTTACGACCTCACAGACAACATTTAGTGGTTAAACGGATCAATCAAAAATTAGCACCACATTTTTATGGGCCTTTCAAAGTTGTAGCTAAGATTGGAGAAGTGGTGTCATACCCTAATTTTGACCCCCCCTGAGATGTCATATCTTCAGGCTTCTCATCAGATCAAAACAGATACTCAGAACAGTCACTTGTTCATCTGGTGCTCAATCGAGGATGTTCAGAAACAAGAGAACTCAAGAAAAGGATCAATCAATAGAAGGATTAGTCTCTAATACAATCATGGGACCCAAAAGCTTCATTTTTATTCACCTATGATTGATTAGACACCCAGTCATCTGAGCTCAGATTTACCCAGGTCACCAGACTAGGGTTTTGAGCCCATCAAAGGCTATAATCAGGGATCACATTTGGGAAACCATAAAAAGCTCTAGGATATCTATCAAAGGCTTCAATCATCTTCAAATGATCCATATAACAACATCCATTGGGCATTACACTTCAATTCAAGATCCACAGACATCAATTTCATCTGGTCGACAATTAGGGTTTTTGCCCTAATTCACCTGGACAGTTGACTTTTAATCAGGACATGAACCCAAAACTCAAAACATGGTTCAAGAACTTCTATTACCTCAACATAGTCCATTCATATCATTCATTTGAGGAGGAGAACTTGGTTCATCACAAAAGTCCAAAATCTCACTTCATCTGAAAAAGTCAACTGTACAGGATCACCTTTGACTTTTAGGGGTTTTAGTCAAACCATGACTTTTAAGGATCAATATCATCAATATATGATTATTAAAGTCATTTGACCAAAGAAATTCAAGAAAATTCACCAAGGATCAAAAAGTCGGGAATTAGGGTTTTTAAGGGCATTGTGGGAACTCAAAATTTCACCTACACAACTCAAAAAACTTCCAACATGAAAGTTGTAGATTTTACAAAATAAAACAACATCTTACAATGCAAATTTTTTCAAGAAATCAACCATTTAAGAGATTTGGAATTTTGAAGCTTTAGGTCATAAAAATTTAGAAATTTTTCCAAGTGTTTTTAACCTAATTTTCTTCCAACTTTGGGCTCATTTTTCACAATTTTCCCAAATGATTCTGAAGAAACCCCAAACTAATGAATTGAAGTAGATGTTTAGGGCTTTCCAAATTGTGCTCAACCTTCTCCAAATTCATTTTGAGCTAAGAGTTATGCTTGTTCAAAGTTGGCCTCATGAAGGAAAATTATAGGCCATGCATCATTTTGAAACTTTGCAATTTTGTGCATATGACCTCACAAATGGATGCTACACGACCCATAACACATATGAAAACATGCCATGCATTCATTTTCACCATGGCATAAAGATTGAGGAAGAGTCCCAAAACAAGAACATGTGATAATGTAATGATTACATTTGGGAATTTATGGCAAATGGATGAATCATCAAAGGAATCTTCTCACCAACCAATTAGAGCTCATTCTGCATCAGAAATGTTCCCTAAGATCAGATGGAATCAATGGATAGGGAGCTAGCTCGAAAATGCAATGATCACATTTTGGATGTTCCTTGAATTCCTTCATGACCAAGAAACCAAGACTCTCTCATTAAGCAAGCTCACTCCCTCAATCTGTACAGAACCATTTGCCTATAAATACAAGTGCATTCCTCAGTATCAAACACACCAAAGAAACTCTATTCCTTGCTTTCTCCCTCTCTCTCTCTCTCATACTTATGGTTTTTCAAAGTTCTTTGGCAAGAAGAATCGTTTTCTTCAAACCAGAGCTCTTCTTTGAAAAGTAAGCATTCTAACACCTCAAGGGGGTTCATTTGAGTTGATCCAAGCACCTGGATCACTTCTGTAAATAGAGGAACACCATTGTTGCTTTCATTTTGGAGCTCGTGCAGTTGGAGGTCCATAGAGCAATTCAGAAGGTGTCAAGCAAAGCCAGGCATCCAAACACATTCCTTAGGGTGTAGTGAAGCTATTCAGATGGTCGCAGCTCATCTATAACTGCAAATTCATCAACCTCCATGTTCACTTGAAGCTCAAATCGAAGGGGTCGGGTAGAACAATTCTGAGGTATTCAAGTCATAATAAGTATTCAGTTAGCATCACTGAGTCCCAAGGAAGCTTTTAGGATTATTCATTAAGCCCAGGTGTTCTCTATCAACCTCACGACCTCCATTTTCAGAGGTAAGTTTCTCAACTCCACCTCTCTAATTTGTGTACCTTTTTGGTTAAAACTCAATAGCATTTCATTCAGCATCATCAGAGGATTAAAAACCCTCTATCATCAGTCATTTATACTTCAGTATAGCCATTTAATTTAAAATTCAAATTTTAGGGTTCTTCACATATTTTAGATAATTCAGTAGATGTAGTTAATATAAATTCATGTTAGTTACATATTTGAAATCGTGAGAGAAATTAGAGCAAGTTTGGTCTTTACATCTTTGCAAATGGTTGAGAATTGAGAGAGTTCAGAATTTCAAAAATATAAGAGCTTGAGGTTGAAGATGACAATGGTGGTGGCTCGCAAAATTCAAATTCAGGGCTGAAGTTTATTTTATTTTGAATGGTGGTTGTTTCATAAACGACTAAATTGTTATAGCCCAGTGGTAAAGAGTGTTTGTATGTTGCGCCTGCCCAAGGTCAGGGGTTCGAATCCCCCTCGCCCCAGACCTTTTGATTTTATTTCTTTTTTTTGCTTCTATACACTTGAATAACATATGTATTGCAATGGAACCGTTACCTTGTCACCAAGCGCGCGTTGGCTCAGTGGTGTTGTTTTGGGCTGGTAACGTAAAGGGTGTGGGTTCAAGCCTTGGTAGAGACAAATCCTTATTTTTTATCACTTTTCTCACTTATTTTCTTCACAACTTCACATAACTAATTCACCTATCAAACTAAATCATTTTCACTTCATTTTTCACACACTTATTAATTAATATGTATATATTATGAATAATAAAAAAATCACAAAAAATATTATTTATTTTATATATTTTTATTAGGTTAAAAATGGTATTATTTTTAAGTGTTTTAAATATATTTTAATACATGTTTTCATTGAAATTTCAAAACCTAATATCTCATAAATATTATTAGTGATAAAATCCTAATTATTAAGGTCTTAATTAGGTATAGATATTATCTTTACTCTAATTAAGTTGACTTTTTGTCAAAATTCAAAACTATTTTCAAGCTTCAAAAGTAAATAGACGATCGAGGTTTTCAAACAACAGAACCTCGCATCTTCTCAACTTTTTTTTCTCATAAACAGTAAATCATTTTCTCTGGGCCTCTAATAGAGTGTAAGACCCAACACCTTCTTTCTTTTCTTAATTTGTTTTCAAAAACTGTATTTACAAAATCCTCTTTCTATTTTCAAAACATTCTTCTGGTATTTGAAGGGCATTATTCCCGGTGAAACTCTTCAGATACCTATGTTGACCTATGTCCATCTTCACTTCTTCTGTTTTGAAAAACCTTTAACTGTTTATCATAAATATTCAAACTATTATCAATCAACTGCTGGTAAGGCTTTGTACATACATCTTCAAAGGCCTCCACTCCATCCAGGTTAGGCTTTATAGCTTTCCATTTACAGTCTTCATTTAAATTACTGTCAAATATAAACTATACATACATTGTTTAGAACTACGTCTGAGTGTAAACCTTAGGACAATTAAACTATATATATATATTATAGGAATATGGCCTAGGATTGAGACTGTCTTCCCGGTGAAGGCTCTTTCCTAATTAGAGATCTGTAGTTCAAACCCCCAAGATGAATTATTCCAGGTGAAACATCTTGGAAAAACCTTAGAATCCAAAAACTAGGACACATCCACCCAAGAGGAATTATTCCCGGTGAAACCTCTTACCCATTTTCTTAGAGACAAAGTAAGTTCAAAACCACATAGCTTTCTCTTGTGCTATAACAAGGACCCTCGATGACCCTCGATTAGCTTCCTCTTGGGCTTTGTACAAGGACCCACAGGCTTCTTAAAAGCATTTCCAGCTTCCTCTTGAGCTTGTATACAGGGACCCATCAGGTTTCTTATAAACATAGGAACAGGTCTTTAGTCACCTTTCAACCTACCCTTGTGAGTTTCTTCCACTCTTAAAACCAGACTTTCAAACAAGCTAAGATTGTCTCAATCTCATATTGAGCACACCTTTTGGAATGAGAGACATGGACAGTCTCTGTCACCCTTATCTTCATCAATCTTCCTTAGCAGAGTCTAGGATCCATATTTGCTTATCCTCAGCAAGAGTCAGCCTTAATCTTGGGCTTTAAAACAAGAAGTCTCAATTAGATAATCTTTCTGCCATCATTAAAATCCCCTGGAAAGGGTCAGCCTCCAATCTCAGTCAATAAAAAGAGTCAAAATCCCCTGGAAAGGGTTAGCCTCCCAAATCACTCCTTTAAATCCAAAACCCCTGGAAAGGGTTAGCCTCCAAAATTCATTCTTTCAAAAGGATAATTTCCCCAGCTAAGTCAAAATCCCCTGGAAAGGGTTAGCTTCCAAAAATCAGTCTTTTAATAAATAAATCTTCCAGCAGAGTAAAACTCCCCAAAGAGTCAGCCTCAACCTTGGGCCTCATACAAGGCATGGAATAATAACTTCCCATGTTAAGAGTCAGCCACAACCTTGGGCTTTGTACAAGGCAGATAATAGAGTCTCCCCCGTGAGTCCTTCATCATCAAGTAGCCACAACCTTGGGCTTTGTACAAGGCAGATAAACCACATTTCCTGTGTCAAAGATTCCTAACCTCTACGGTCTTTTCCCCATAGAGTCATCCATACTCAGTTTCTTTAAGAGTCCGCCACAACCTTGGGCTTTGTACAAGGCAGAAAACAATATTTTCCGTAGCCAGAGTAGCCACAACCTTAGGCTTCATACAAGGCACAAAAAGAGTCTCCCTAAGTAGAGTCAGCCTCAATTCTGGGCTTTGTACAGAACACCAAATAAAATCCATCAAATAAACACTGCTCCAACTAGAGTCAGCCACAATTCTAGGCTTTGTACAGAACACAAAAACTTCTTAATTTAAGTAAATCCCTAGTAGAGTTATCTCTCAAGGTCAATAAATAATAAAATTAATCAAAAAGCCTCAAGCTTGGGCCTCATTCAAGCCAACTCAAAATCAAATCTTTCAAACAGTATATAGACATAGTTCATCTTCATAGGTAGATATTTCTCCTATCTCACTACAAACAAACAATCATTTCAAACAACAATCATTTCAAACATTCTCCCATTTAGGACTCGTGAAAGGCATGCTCTGGCAACACACCCAGACTTGTACGACCCTTTCCCTAATTTGGTTGAGAATCTTTCATTCAAGAGGCATGTTGGCTGTCATACTTGATCAACCAAGTAGGCTCCCTCTCTTAATAAAACATCATTTTAGCTTTTCTGTCACTTTAAAAATGTTTTGGTGGAATAGTAGAAATACCTCTCTGTAAAGATTATTTCATGTCTCTTTACTGTAAACAGAGATTTAATTCAAGCTTCAACCTTGAGCTTCAAGCAAGGCACCAAAAATCATTAATTTCCCTAATTAGTTCCCCGAACTACATTAAGCTCTGACTTCCATTAGGGATATGTAGGCATGAGGTTCACAAGGAATCTCAGCGAACTAATAAAATACCAAAAATAGTCAGTCAGTCTGTCTTTCTTTTTTAATCAAAAATTTATTTCCTTCTCCTAACACAAAGGAGAAATTTTCCCAATAACAAGCAACAAACACAATCACATTGACACAGAGAAAGTTCCCGTAGAGTACTACGGATATGTAGGGTGCTTAAACTCTTCCCTATGTATAACCGACCCCCCGGACTCCAGAATTTCTAGTTTAGGTGAATCCCCACACTTAGCAAACTCCTAGGGTTAATTTGAGATCTTTTTCCCCTCTCCTACTCGTTAGGACAATTAAAAAGTTCGTGTGATATCGTAGGAAGAACTGAAACAAAATTCATCCCATCCCAGGCGCAGTCTCCTTCCAAATTTCGCGTGAAGGGTCTAGCGTGCCGTCCTCCCAAGTGAAACGGGGTGGTAAAAAAATGACACCACAGAAAAATGGCGACTCCACTGGGGATATAAGTGTTAAAAACCTTAGTTTTTCATCCAAACCAATGGTTGACCTGTTGCTGGTCCAGCCCCAATGAGGAATTAGGGATGCCAAATTCCCCCTCAAACAAGAGAACTCCTGCCTAACCTCTATGTCATTTCATGTGTTTGCTGCATATATACTTGTTTATATTTATATGTTCTGTATCGGGAAAGGGCTTGATTCCCCCTTGTGGTGAGAAATCCTATACCCGGGTTTGAGTGCAACATAAGATAGGATGGAGGATGTCTTCTCGATGAAGGACCTCTAATCTTGGTTTCTAAATCTACTCTTGGGGTTTGCCTGGCTGGTTGTGATTAACTGCGCCAATGCATTCCGAGACTGATTTGTACCAGGAGGACCTAGAAACACATTAACCCCACTTAAAGCCTTTTTTAGGACGTAGAGCGGTGATTACGAAAGTAATTGTCACGCAGATACTACACTCAGAGAAAACTCTCTTATAGATACCAGTCAACGTATCTTTAAGGTTGAGCAAAAACTCTGAGACCCCTAGAACCCGTTCTACATGTACAAAAATCCTTATCTTTAGTTTACCCTGGGGCCAGGTTTGCGTTGTGACTCCATGACCACTATACCCTTCTACGCCATGTTTGTTTAAAAACTCTTGTGTGTGCATTCATGCATTCATGCATCATTCATGATAACTAAAAAAAACAAAAGAGTCTTTTTCGAGTCGTTTTTCAAGGAAACTAAATAACGAACGTTTTGAACTTCATAGAAAGAGAGAAACAGAGAAAGGACTTAAGGATCTATACCATGGATTACGGAAGAAAGAGAGCTAGGAGATACACCTTCAAGATTCCTAAGGTAGAGGAATTGGAAAAGCTCGGAAAACTGGTGGTCAATCCCTAGGCTTTCAAGGAGAAGTATGGAAAACTTCTGCCTCTTCTCAGCACTAACATTGTGGATGGGATTCTTCCCACATTGGTACAGTTTTACGATCCAACGTATCACTGTTTTACCTTTCCAGATTATCAACTCTGTTAGAACAAGAATTGTTCTGATCAAATTATCTTAGTTTTGATGATAACAATGTATATGAATTTTGCTTAAGATAATGTGGTACTCTAATCCTATGCAATTTCCTTTTCAGGAAATATATAAAGAGTATGCACAAATCAGCGCTCAGAAGCTTTGACTCTGGAGGTTCAACATGCAACATCAGAACATGGTCTGGCAAGACATTAGAAGATGGTCAAGTAGAATCAGAACATGGTCTATGGAAGCATCAGAAGGACTGGAGTTCAAAAGCAGAAGCACTGAAGTAAAGGTATCACGCTCAGAAGCACTTCAAGGTCAGAAGATCAGAAGATGCTTATGCACCAAGCTGTTTGTACTCTGATGATATTCAAACATTGTATCTACAAAAGATCAATCAGAATCAAGTACAAGATGGCAGGCTACGCTGACTGACAAAAGGAACGTTAGAAGCTATTAACGGCAACGTCAGTAGTCACAGCAAAAGCAAGGCTCGAGGTAGTTGACAAAAGTGTGAAACATTAAATGCAATGCTGTACGGAATACGCAAAGCATTAAATGCTCCCAACGGTCATCTTCTCATGCGCCTATAAAATGAAGTTCTGAAGCGAAGCAAAGGTTAACGAAACTGCATACAACTCTTAACAAAAACTTTGCTGAAATGCTGTTCATTTTGAAAGCTCTCAAACTTCATCTTCTACCTCACTTATTGCTGTTGTAATACTATAGTGAGATTAAGCTTTAAACTGTAAGAGAAATATCACAGTTGTGATTATCGCTTTTAAGAAGCATTGTAATACTCTTAGAATTTGTTTACATTAAGTTGTAAAGGACTAGAGTGATCAGTTAGATCAGAAGACTCTAGAAAAGTCTTAGAGGGTATCTAAGCAGATTGTTCCTAGAGTGATCAGGTTGTGATCAGAAGACTCTAGAAGACTTAGCAGTGTCTAAGTGGAAAACCATTGTAATCTCGTGTGATTAGTGGATTAAATCCTCAGTTGAGGTAAATCACTTGATAAGGGTGGACTGGAGTAGTTTAGTTAACAACGAACCAGGATAAAAAAAATTGTGCAAATTGTTTTTATTTTACTAATTTTGATACTACACTTATTCAAACCCCCCCTTTCTAAGTGTTTTTCTATCCTTCAATTGGCATCAGAGCGCCGGTTCTAAGGTGCAAGCACTTAACCGTGTTTAGAAAAGATTCAGGAAGAGAAAAACGCTTCAGTAAAAGATGGCTGGTGAAATTCCAACAAACACACCTACATCTACATCTGGCTCTGCTGAGTAATAAAATGGAAATGGTAACAATGGTTATACTAGACCACCAGTGTTTGATGGTGAAAACTTTGAATACTGGAAAGATAAACTTGAAATTTACTTTCTTGGTCTAGATGCTGATCTATGGGATCTTCTGTTTGATGGTTACACACATCCAGTTAAAGCCAGTGGTGTGAGGCTCACAAGAAAAGAAATGTCTGATGAGCAAAAGAAGGAATTCAAAAATCATCACAAGTGCAGGACTGTTTTGCTGAATGCTATCTCTCATGCTGAGTATGAGAAGATATCTAACAGGGAAACTGCCCATGACATATATGAGTCTTTGAAAATGACTCATGAGGGAAATGCTCAAGTCAAGGAAACCAAAGCTCTTGCGCTTATCCAGAAGTATGAAGCCTTCAAGATGGAGGATGATGAAGACATTGAAAAGATGTTTTCAAGATTTCAAACTCTAAATGCTGGATTAAGAGTTCTAGACAAAGGCTACACCAAGGCTGATCATGTGAAGAAGATCATCAGAAGCTTGCCCAGAAGATGGGGCCCAATGGTGCCTGCATTCAAGATAGCAAAGAATCTGAATGAAGTCTCTTTGGAAGAGCTGATCAGCACCCTGAGGAGTCATGAGATTGAGCTTGACGCCAATGAACCTCAGAAGAAAGGTAAGTCTGTTGCATTAAAATCTAATTATAAAAAATGCACTAACGCTTTTTAGGCAGAAGAAGTAGATTCTGAAGAATCAGAATCAGAAGAAGAAGAAGATGAACTGTCCATGATTTCCAGAAGAGTTAACCAACTCTGGAAAAGCAAGCAGAGGAAGTTCAAGAGCTTCAGAAGCTCAAAGAAGCCTGAAAGAGGAGAATCTTCTGGAGGCAGAAGATTTGACAAGAAGAAGGTCATGTGCTACGAATGCAATGAGCCTGGACACTACAAAAATGAGTGCCCAAAACTTCAGAAGGAAAATCCCAAGAAGAAGTTTCATCAGAAGAAAGGTCTTATGGCAACATGGGATGAGTCAGAAGATGAATCAGACTCTGAAGATGAGCAGGCAAACATTGCACTGATGGCCACTGTCAATGATGGATCAGAATCTACGTCAGAATCAGATTCTGAAGAGGTATTTTCTGAACTAACTAGAGATGAGTTAGTTTCCAGTTTAACAGAGCTTCTTGAACTAAAAGCTCATCTTAGTATCAAATACAAAAAGCTGAAAAAGCATTTTGAATTTGAAACTAAGAAGCTTGAGTTGGAAAATTCTGAATTAAAAGAAAAAGTTTTAAAATTATCCAACAACATTGGATCTTCTTCTGATTCAGAAAAGTCCACTCCTAGTCTAAACCATATTCTGAAAGAATATGATTTAAGCTTCAGGAAGTTCCTATCTAGAAGTATTGGCAGAAGTCAGCTAGCTTCTATGATATATGCTGTTTCTGGAAACAAGAGAGTTGGCATTGGTTTTGAGGGTGAAACCCCATACAAACTTGAACCTGTAGATGATATGAAAATCACATACAAGCCATTGTATGATCAGTTCAAGTATGGCCACTCACATGATATTAGGCACACATCACATGCTCAAAGCTTTCACATAACACACACCAAGAAGCATGTGACACAACCTAAGAAATATCATGGAACTCAGAATAAGAATTATCATGCTGTTCCTCCTATAGCTTATGATGCTAAACCCAAGTTCAATCAGAACTTGAGGAAAACTAACAAGAAAGGACCCAAGAAAATGTGGGTACCTAAGGAAAAGATTATTCCTATTGCAGATATCCTTGGCTGCAAAGAAGACAAAGCACAACATGTCATGGTACCTGGACTCTGGATGCTCGCGACACATGACAGGAAGAAGGTCTATGTTCCAAGACCTGGTGCTTAAATCTGGTGGAGAAGTCAAGTTTGGAGGAGATCAGAAGGGCAAGATAATTGGCTCTGGAACTATAAAGTCTGGTAACTCTCCTTCCATAACTAATGTACTTCTTGTAGAAGGATTAACACATAACTTATTGTCCATAAGTCAATTAAGTGACAATGGTTATGATATAATCTTCAACCAAAAGTCTTGCAAGGCTGTAAGTCAGAAGGATGGCTCAATCCTATTTACAGGCAAGAGGAAGAACAACATTTATAAGACAGATCTTCAAGATCTCAAGAATCAGAAGATAACTTGTCTTATGTCTGTTTCTGAAGAGCAGTGGGTCTGGCATAGAAGATTAGGACATGCTAGTTTGAGAAAGATTTCTCAAATTAACAAACTAAATCTTGTCAGAGGACTCCCTAATCTAAAATATAAGTCAGATGCTCTTTGTGAAGCATGTCAGAAGGGCAAGTTCTCCAAACCTGCATTCAAGTCTAAGAATGTTGTGTCTACCTCAAGGCCGTTAGAACTCTTGCACATTGATCTGTTTGGCCCAGTCAAAACAACATCTGTCAGAGGGAAGAAATATGGATTAGTCATCGTTGATGATTATAGCCGCTGGACATGGGTAAAGTTCTTAAAACACAAGGATGAGTCTCATTCAGTGTTCTTTGATTTCTGCACTCAGATCCAATCTGAGAAAGAGTGCAAAATCATAAAGGTTAGAAGTGATCATGGTGGTGAATTTGAGAACAAATTCTTTGAGGAGTTCTTCAAAGAAAATGGCATTGCCCATGATTTCTCTTGTCCTAGAACTCCACAGCAGAATGGAGTTGTAGAGCGAAATAGGACTCTACAAGAAATGGCCAGAACCATGATCAATGAAACCAATATGGCTAAGCATTTCTGGGCAGAAGCAATAAACACTGCATGTTACATTCAGAATAGAATCTCTATCAGACCTATTCTAAATAAGACTCCTTATGAATTGTGGAAGAACAGAAAGCCCAACATTTCATATTTCCATCCTTTTGGATGTGTATGTTTTATTCTGAATACTAAAGATCATCTTGGTAAGTTTGATTCTAAAGCACAATAGTGTTTCCTTCTTGGATATTCTGAACGCTCAAAAGGCTACAGAGTATACAATACTGAAACATTGGTTGTAGAAGAATCAATCAATATCAAGTTTGATGATAAGCTTGGTCTTGAAAAGCCAAAGCAGTTTGAGAATTTTGCAGATTTTGGTATTGATATATCAGAAGCAGTAGAACCAAGAAGCAAAGCATCAGAAGCAGAACTTCTCAGAAGTAAAGAATCTGAAGATCAAGTTGCAGCTTCTTTGGAGAATCTAAGCATTTTTGAAGAACCAACTGTCAGAAGATCTTCCAGACTCACTTCTGCTCATTCAGAAGATGTCATTCTTGGAAAGAAGAATGATCCTATCAGAACAAGAGCATTCCTTAAGAACAATGCAGAATGTCAATTAGGTCTTGTGTCTTTGATCGAGCCAACTTCTGTTGATCAAGCTCTAGAAGATCCAGACTGGATAATTGCTATGCAAGAAGAACTTAATCAGTTTACAAGGAATGATGTATGGGATCTTGTTTCTAGACCAAAAGGATTCAATATCATTGGTACAAAATGGGTCTTCAGAAACAAGCTGAGTGAGAAAGGAGAAGTGGTAAGAAACAAAGCCAGACTGGTTGCTCAGGGTTACAGTCAGCAAGAAGGGATTGACTATACAGAAACCTTTGCACTAGTGGCCAGGTTAGAATCTATTCGTCTGTTAATTTCTTTTGCCACTCAACATAACATCACTCTTTATCAGATGGATGTTAAGAGTGCCTTCTTAAATGGTTATATAGATGAAGAAGTCTATGTCCACCAACCTCCTGGTTTTGAAGACTCCATGTCTCTAAATCATGTTTTTAAATTAAAGAAATCATTGTACGGATTGAAACAAGCTCCTAGAGCTTGGTATGAACGTTTAAGTTCTTTCCTTCTGGAAAATGGTTTCACTAGAGGAAAAGTGGACACTACTCTCTTTTGTAAAACCTTTAAAAAGGATATTTTAATATGTCAAATATATGTAGATGATATTATCTTTGGAACATCTAATGCTACACTTGGAAAGGAGTTTGCTGAGTCTATGCAGGCTGAGTTTGAGATGAGCATGATGGGAGAACTCAAGTACTTCCTTGGGATACAAATCAATCAAACATCAGAAGGAACATATGTTCATCAAACCAAGTATGTGAAAGAACTTCTGAAGAAGTTTAATCTTTCTGACTACAAAGAAGCAAAAACTCCCATGCATCCAACGTGCATTCTAGGTAAGGATGAGGTAAGTAAGAAGGTAGATCAAAAGTTATACAGAGGTATGATTGGATCTCTGTTATATCTGACTGCTTCTAGACCTGACATAGTATTCAGTGTTTGTTTGTGTGCTAGATTCCAATCAGACCCTAGAGAATCTCACTTAACTGCTGTTAAGAGAATTTTGAGGTATCTGAAAGGTACTACTAATGTTGGTTTAGTCTACAGAAAATCTAAAGAATACAACTTAGTAGGATTCTGTGATGCTGACTATGCTGGGGATAGAATTGAAAGAAAGAGTACTTCTGGAAGTTGTCAATTTCTTGGAAGTCATCTGATCTCCTGGTACAGCAAGAAGCAAGCTACCATTGCTCTCTCAACAACAGAAGCAGAATATGTTGCTGCTGCTGGTTGTAGCACACAAATGCTCTGGATGAAGAGTCAGCTAGAAGATTATCAGATATACGAGAGTAACATTCCTATCTTTTATGATAATACTTCTGCTATATGTTTATCTAAAAATCCTATATTACATTCAAAAGCTAAACATATTGAGATAAAACATCATTTCATAAGGGACTATGTTCAGAAGGGTGTTCTCTCTTTAAACTTTGTGGATACAGACCATCAATGGGCTGATATCTTTACAAAACCCCTTGCTGAAGATAGGTTTAAGTTCATTCTGAAGAATATCAGTATGGATTTGTGCCCAGAATGAGAAGATCTTACGTATGGTTATATTCTGAAATATGATTGGATTAGTCTTTTATAAGAAGTTCTGATTTTAATCAATTAGAAGTAATGATTCTGTTATTACTAACGTTTCATTGTCTAAGTTGATTCAGAGTCTCCTTAAAAGTAAAACAGCTGTAACTGGCTTTCCAGATGGTAAACACGTGTTCACTATTTTTGGACAAGCATGCGTGCAGTTGAGGTGATGCCGCCCTAGGTAACTGTGCTAATCACTTCATTTGTCATAAGTCTCTCTCCTCATGTCACGTAACATTAAATGCCATTCATCATTTCAGTTTATTTCTTTTTCTTTTTATATTCTTCAAACGTTTCATTTCCCTCTTTTTATTTCTCTCTCTCTTTGCATTCATTGTCATCTTTGTTTGCTCTCTCTCTCATTATCTGCATTTCGCATAAACCCTAGTTTATTCATCTTCAACCTAGCATTCATCAAGAATCCGTCTTCAAGTTCCTCTCAACAAGCATTCAACAGACAAGAGGTTACTCCACTGAAAACTTGCTCCATTCCTCCATCAGAAATGGAAGTTTTGTGTAAATCTCTTGTGGACGCTGATGACTTGGGTGCTTATGGTTTCAAACCAGATGCGAAGACGAAGGCTCAAGGGTGGTCGATCTATTTGAATAGAACGGTTGGAAGGGTTGATTGGTTCAGGTTGAGAAACAAATCTCGGGGATCGCCGACATTGATTTCAAGACGGATCTCACAAGAGACTCAAGATTCCAAGAAGTCTCGAGTCAGATCTCTTCTGTGATGCTGTTATCAACATTTATCCAAAGGAATAAGACTTTCTTGAGATATTGGATGAAGTTAAGCATCATGTACTTGACTTCTATGTTAAGGGAAAGCCCCGTTTGAGACATTAGCTCTCTTCCTGTGAACTGTTTTCAGTTCCTCCTTGTATTCAAGTATTCTCTTCCCGTAGAGCTTCT
Source organism: Vicia villosa (assembly GCF_029867415.1). Taxonomy (NCBI): domain Eukaryota; kingdom Viridiplantae; phylum Streptophyta; class Magnoliopsida; order Fabales; family Fabaceae; genus Vicia; species Vicia villosa. Next base: position 195,230 of record NW_026706007.1, on the reverse strand, counting down.
TGTCTGAACAGGCATGCAGAGTCTCAAGCTTTCATGGCTAGGCAAATTGAGAACAATAATGGGATTCATGATATGTTAGCTAAGATTATGTCTAAGCTAGGGTTGTAGTCCTTGAGTCCTTGTAGTTTTCTTTACTTGCAGCATATTTTTATCTGTATACCTCTTTTTGTAACTCTGTTTGTTTGATCAATGAAAAATTCTTCTGTTTGTCGTTTTCTACATCTGAATCTTTTATATTCTTTTTGATGTTATGACAAAAAGGGGGAGAAAATGTGATAAATGATCTGATTTATTTTATCAGTTACTGGGTGAAAGTTCCCACATTTCTAACAAGAACTTGTAAGTTCTGTGTTGTTTAAGTGTTTTGCAGGATTGAAGACATCTTTCAAAGCTCAACACTAGAAGCAAAACCATGGGGAAACGCAATTCTGTAAAAGGGAATAAGCTCGTGGAAACTGAAGCAAGCTGAGTGCTACGAAGCTTCAGAATCAGAAGCAAGAAGGAGAAAAAGATTGAAGACATCTTTAAAAGCTCAACACTAGAAGCAAAACCATGGGGAAACGCAATTCTGTAAAAGGGAATAAGCTCATGGAAACTGAAGCAAGCTGAGTGCTATGAAGCTTCAGAATCAGAAGCAAGAAGGAAGGATGTTATGATATTCTAATGATGGAATATGCACTAACTTTTTCTCTGTCCTTATATGCTCTGATATATTTGTTTAAGCTTTACTATAAATATGATCTGATGCATTCTGTATGTTCTGATACATATTTTATGCTCTGATATATATATATATATATATATATATATATATATATATATATATATATATATATGTGTGTTATGCTCTGATTCATTCATGCTCTGACTTTTGTCGTATAGTTTGTTCTGTAACATTTCAGAATGTAGAAGATGCTCTGATGATGCTCTGATACATTTAACAATGTTCTGATACAATCTAGCAAGGAATGATTCAAGAAGAAATTCAAACTCTGAAGCTGTCCTCTGGAAGCAAGAAGCAGAAGCTGTGAATATTCTGAAGATCTAAGCATGTGTGATCGTCTCAACTGAAATAGAAGATACTCAGGGAAGTTCTTTATGCAAAATTTATTCCGGTATTTATTTCAGGGGGAGATTATTTATCTCAGGGGGAGATTGTTAATCTCAGGGGGAGACACATTCACACATTATGTTTATATGCTGTTGCTATAAATGTGTAATTGTCTTTTGCCGTCTGTTATTCTGATTGCAAATTCATATCATTTATATATGTTTTTGTCATCATCAAAAAGGGGGAGATTGTTAGAACAAGAATTGTTCTGATCAAATTATCTTAGTTTTGATGATAACAATGTATATGAATTTTGCTTAAGATAATGTGGTACTCTAATCCTATGCAATTTCCTTTTCAGGAAATATATAAAAAGTATGCACAAATCAGCGCTCAGAAGCTTTGACTCTGAAGGTTCAACATGCAACATCAGAACATGGTCTGGCAAGACATCAGAAGATGGTTAAGCAGAATCAGAACATGGTCTATGGAAGCATCAGAAGGACTAGAGTTCAGAAGCAGAAGCACTGAAGTAAAGGTATCACGCTCAGAAGCACTTCAAGGTCAGAAGATCAGAAGATGCTTATGCACCAAGCTGTTTGTACTCTGATGATATTCAAACGTTGTATCTACAAAAGATCAATCATAATCAAGTACAAGATGGCAGGCTACGGTGACTGACAAAAGGAACGTTAGAAGCTATTAACGGCAACGTCAGTAGTCACAGCAAAAGCAAGGCTCGAGGTAGTTGACAAAAGTGTGAAACATTAAATGCAATGCTGTACGGAATACGTAAAGCATTAAATGCTCCCAACGGTCATCTTCTCATGCGCCTATAAAATGAAGTTCTGAAGAGAAGCAAAGGTTAACGAAACTGCATACAACTCTTAACAAAAACTTTTCTAAAACGCTGTTCATTTTGAAAGCTCTCAAACTTCATCTTCAACCTCACTTATTGCTGTTGTAATACTATAGTGAGATTAAGCTTTAAACTATAAGAGAAATATCACAGTTGTGATTATCTCTTTTAAGAAGCATTGTAATACTCTTAGAATTTGTTTACATTAAGTTGTAAAGGACAAGAGTGATCAGTTAGATCAAAAGACTCTAGAAAAGTCTTAGAGGCTATCTAAGCAGATTGTTCCTAGAGTGATCAGGTTGTGATCAGAAGACTCTAGAAGACTTAGCAGTGTTTAAGTGGAAAACCATTGTAATCTCGTGTGATTAGTGGATTAAATCCTCAGTTGAGGTAAATCACCTGATAAGGATGGACTGGAGTAGTGTCGCACGCTCGCGAAATTGAACAACAGAGTCGCCACTAATATATTTATCCCAAAGAGGGAAAGGAATATCAGAAAACCTAGGATAAGGAAAGGATAAGAAAAGGTCTTGCGACCAGAGATAGGGTACGGGAGTCGGTTACGCAAGGGGAAGGTACTAGCACCCCTCACGCCCATCGTACTCGACGGTATCCACCTATGTTTGTTCTATTCTAAGGGTGTGTTATCTAAGGCTTAATTACTAAGGGAATGCATGCAAATGAAAGAAAAGAAACACGGGGAAAATAGGGTTTATAAATAGTTGTGCTCGCTTAGGCCCCGCGACCTAATGCCTACGTATCCTTTTCAGGAATCAGAGCGCCGTAGTTCGGCTCTTTAGTTTTTGTTTGTTTTTGTGTTTTTTAGTTGAACAGTTACATTCGCACTCCGCTGCTCGACCTCTGGAGTCTTAAGCTGGGAATGGAGCGGAAATAACGTGTCCGATTAGGAGAAAGAATACCCTGAAGGCAAGAGAAAGAATGCCTCGGAGGCAAGAGAGAGAAGAGAGAAAATTGGTTTGTGTCTTTTAGACGTAATTCCATGATGAACAAAACCCAATACAAGGCTTCGCACCACTTCATTACTTTGTTTAAGTCTGAGCCTTTATTAAGTGTTTTAAATGTTTTTGGTTGGGTACTTTTTAAGGGAATTTACTTTGCGATTGAATCACATAAAAATGTATAATGATTGAGAAGCAGATTAGGGAATGAATCCCACTCACTTCTATCCCATTATGTAATGTTCAAGAAACAGATTAGGGAATGAATCCCACTCATTTCTATCCCATTAATTAATGTTCGAGAAACAGATTAGGGAATGAATCCCACTCATTTCTCTCCCATTAAGTAGGGACAGAGAAACAGATTAGGGAATGAATCCCACTCATTTCTATGTCACTAAGTGATTGAGAAACAGATTAGGGAATGAATCCCACTCATTTCTCTATCACTTTCTTAATGTGATTCGCATCTTCCTTTATTAAATGTTTTAAAGTTGAAAAGAAAAAGGGAAAGAAAACTAGCCTAAAATGAATAACTAGCCTAATGTTTAAAAGGGGATTTCTAGATCCTAATGTTATCATGGTCTCTACCTAAAGTTAGGAGTAAATGAACGAAATTACAAGCACAAGCAAAGATCAAAATTACAAGTAAACAATGATACAAAATTAGTGCAAAAATGACTAAAAGAATGACTTGAAATATGGTACAAAACATGGAAGCAAATGATGCAAAATATAGTACCAAAAGTGAATTAAAGGACTATTATTTTTATTGATTTTTATATGACAAAGAACAAGAATTCTAATCAAGCAAAAGAATTAAAATACAAGCTTAAACTAATATTTTTTAGTGATTATTTTCTATGTCAAAAACTAGTACTAAAGTCTAAAATTAGTAGGAGAAAATAGTATTTTATCACCTAAAAGAAATTGATGAAAAAAACTAATTAAACCTAAATAAAGGATATAAACAGGGGGGTGAATAGTGAAAATGGGATTGTGAAGAGTAACTGTGCGCAGGGCCCAACCAGTATAGCCCAACAGAGTTTGTTTTTGTTGCAGCATGTGTTTAGCCAAAAAAGCGCAGCACTGGGCCTCAGGGGGTGTGAGAAGCAAATTCGGCCCACAGTAGTTTTTGATTTTATGGTTAAACTTTATGCTAATTCAAATTATATCGACTTAACATATAATTATAAACATTGTATCTCAATTAATCACATAAAAAAAGAATTAATATTTATAAGATTATATGAAAAATTAAAAAGGGGGATTAGGGTAAAATGTGTGTGACCTCTGAGGCTCTCAGAACTCTTTCTTCTCTTCCTCGTTCACACGGCGCACGAACAGCGGTCTCTCCGGCGAAATCGGCGAGCCTCGCCGTGATAATCACACCACTCCGCCCTCGTCTCGTTCCCGTTCTCACTCTCGGGCTTTGATTCAACCTTCCTCTCAAATCTCTCTCTTATCCGTCCGCGATGAAGGTTGAAGAGCTTTGAAGGTCCAGGTCGAAAAGCTGCAGTTTGTGATTCGATGTCTATTGCGAAGTTATGAAGAGTGGATCCAAGAAGATTTGAGAAATGTGAAGATGATGATGGTTGCTGTGATCTTCTGCGGTGCGAAGATCGAGAGAGTATGATGAGGAGAGGTCGAAGTCCTTGTTACAGGTTTGTTGCGATTTCTCTTCAATCTCAATTTTGTTACCAATTTCTTCTTGCCGTTTCTGTTGAAGCTTGTTGAATTTTCGTTGGTTTTCTTGTTGCAGGCTCTATGGTGAAGGAGTGGTTATAAAGAAGATGAATGGTGTGAGGTGAGGAAGATTCAGTTTGAAGGCTATGGAGAAGATGAGAGAGGCTGAAGGTGATGAAGATGGAAGATTGAAGATTTTTGGTAGAGAAGTTTATGGTGTATGAGAATGAATGAAGTTGCAGAGTCGTGAAGATTAAGAAATGGAAGTGAAGAAGAGATTGAAAGAAGTGAAGATCGTGAAGAGAGGAAGAAATCATGGAAGTGAAGTGAAGATGAAAATGGTGGCTGGTGAACAAATGGTCGAGTTGCTGGTTTTTATAGCTGAAGGTGAAGAAGAGACTTCAATTGAAGTAAGTTCCCTTTCTCCTTTTTTGTTGATTCTGTTAGAGTTTCAGTTAGATGACCCAAAAGTTTGTTACCTGTTGGAACTTAACTGATTCTGTTAGTTATAGGACAGTTGAGGTAGTTAGAGGTTAGAATTCTGTTATATGGTAGTTAAAAGTTGGTTAAGGGTTGGTTAGAGAACTGACAGGTTAGTTATAAATTCTGTTAGGGATGGTTATGTAACTGGAAAATGGTGTTATGGTTTTGGTTTGACTTTTGCTGCTGGTTATGCAGGCTGGTGGCATAAATAGGACAGGATCTCACCCTTTTTTTTTGTTGTATTCACTGTGTGCAGAGCTGAATGTGTGTGTTTGAACTGAGTGTATTGCACTCTTGTATGACTATCTTATTTGTAAATTTACCTGATGTTGTATGGCACTGTAATGGTTAACATTCTGATTTTTACAGGATTGCGGATTGGCCTAGCATGATGTTTGAATGAGCTTCCCTTGGCGATGATGAAATCTTGATAGAGGGAGTGGAATGAAGGAAGAAAAGACGGTGTTGCTGTCATGAACATGGTTATGGAGGCACTTGAATTATCTTGGTGATTGTGTTTTGAAATGAACCAACGATATAAGTTGATATAGTTAGAATTTATAAATATGGATGGTTGGAAGGGATATGGCTTTACTGGTGTATGATGCAAGGACATTTTATGAATTGAAACAATATTGCTTTGGCTGTCAATATTTGGTTTATGTATGGTATAGGTTATGAATGTGGTTTCGGTAGCAAATGGAGGTGCTAGGAATGGTAACTATTAGTATGAATTGTAGTTTTTTTTAATGTAGGTTCTCCTTATGTTATGAATGAATATGAACAAAGGTTGAAATGGCAGAATGAATCTAATTTATACACTCGATTGGAATTGACTACGGGTTGTTGAATTTATATGTGCAGGACTGTTTTGTACTTGAGAGCTAACAGAGCCCATGGAAGTAAATTTGGATATTTGTGCCTGTACAACGGAGTTTATAGACCATATGCTTAGAAGTACTCATGTGATGTATCATTTCTTTTTTTCTTCGAAATTGTAGAAACAGTAGAGTAGGATTGGGAGTGTTTTTATGTAGTTTGGTTCTTTGTAATGGATATTGGACTCTTTGAAATGAACTGGGCTTTTTGTGTAATTATTTTCTCTTTGGTTTCCCTTCTTGCAACATGAATAAATCTTGGATAAATGGGCTTTAAGCTTCACCTTTGAACTTGAGATAATCACCATACGGGCTAGAGATATAAGAACTACTTGACATTTTTGAATAAAAACATACTTTGAATCCTTGAATAATGATAACCTTGAATAATGCCTAAACCACGATCTCTTGTATGCGAAGAAATCCAACCAATCAATTTACTCTTTTGTGAGCTTAAACACTTAGTCTCTAAATAAAATCCTTTGCATCCAAGATCCTTAATCTCATTTTCAAATTATTGATGAATGTATGATTTTTATTGATGGCCTAATATGCGAATGATTCTAAAGCAATAGCCAGTTAGAAATAAAATTATATGGGCAAATTTTGGGGTGCAACAAGTAGTTTAGTTAACAACGAACCAGGATAAAAATAATTGTGCAAATTGTTTTTATTTTACTAGTTTTGATACTACACTTATTCAAACCCCCCCCTTTCTAAGTGTTTTTCTATCCTTCAAACTCATGCCTACGTTAGAGGAGTACTCTCGTCTGATTGGAATACCCGTGTACGCGCCAGATCCGTACTCCGGTTTGGAAAAGAATCCTGACGACATTATCATTGCTGCAACTACTCCTTTGAACGTAGTCGACATCAGAACTCATATGGTGAGTAGAGGAGGAATTCAAGGATTACCCTCCAAGTTCTTATTGGATCAAGCTCGGTACTTCGTCAGCATCCAAGATATGAGCGCTTTTGAGGAAATCTTGGCTTTGCTTATCTACGGATTGTTTTTGTTTCCTAACATTAACGATTTCGTCGACATCAACGCAATTAAGATCTTCTTAATTGGAAATCCAGTTCCAACCTTGCTTGCGGATGCTTATCACTCTGTGCATTCAAAAAACCTGCAGCGAGGAGGATTAATCACATGCTGCGTACCATTGTTATACGAATGGTTCGTCTCGCACCTGCCAAAGTCTAGCACTTTCTGGAACATGAGGGATGACCTTTACTGGTCACAGAAAATCATGTCCCTCACTCATTCGGACATTGAGTGGTGTAGTCCTGACAACGACGAAACCAAGATCATCTTCAGTTGTGGAAATTTTCCCAACGTACCCCTTATTGGAACTAAGGTTGGAATCAGTTATAATCCAGCTTTAGCCCGTCGTCAATACGGCTATCCCATAAAAAATATTCCAAGTAGTATTCAATTGGAGGGTCTGTTCTTCAAGAACATCGACGATCATGGAAACATACAGAAGAAGGAAATTGTCCAAGCCTGGCGTCTTGTTCATAGCAAAGGGAGAAGATAGTTAGGAAAACATCTTTGCATCTCCCTGGATCCTTACCTTCAATGGGTGCGCGTCAGAGCATTCAAGCTCAGGATGCCATATCAACATCAATAACCTATTCCCCTAAGAGAACCAATATTCCTTTTCTCCACCGATGTTGAAAAACTACAAGCGGCATTGAACAAGCTATGCCAAGAAAGGAATGCTTGGAGAAATAAGTATCGAATCGTCAACACGGAAAATGTTGAGATTCAGAACATCCTAAGAAGGAAGGATGAGTTACTTGAAGTACTCGATCGACAAGTGACACAATCGTCACTTTCTCATCATATCCCTCCTGCTTCCTGGATCATCGATCAGCTCACGTCAGAGAACGCTCAGCTCAAGAAACAGAAGAAAATGTTAGAACGTGAAGTCGGCTCTTCGTCAAACTTTTAGAGTCCTTTCTCTCTGTTTCTCTGTATTTCCCTTTTCAAAGTGTGTAAAAAACGGCGTTTTCGCTTAATTAATAAAATTTTTGATGTTTCATAATGTAATTATGGTGTTTCCTTGAAAAATATTAACTTAATTACACATCATGCATCGCTTTAGTCGTACGCACTGACACGAGAATTGTCGCGGATCTAATCGTCACTTTCCTTTCTCCAGAAAGAGAGGAGGAGAAGGAGGTGAACAAAGACATTCAAGCTGTCTCATCCATACAACTGTCATACCCTAATTTTTGACCCCCCTGAGATGACATATCTTCAGGATTTTTCATCAGGTCAAGACAAGTACCCAGAGCAGTCATTTCTCCATCTAGTACCTAATCGAGGATGCTCGAAGACAAGAAAGCTCAGGCAAAGGATCAATCAATACAAAGACTAGTCTTTAATACAATCATGGGGCTCAAAAACTTCACTTTTCTCATTTATGATTGATTAGACATCCAGTCATATGAGTACAGGTTTACTCAGATCACCAGACTAGGGTTTTGAGCCTATCAGGGACTAAAATCAGGGATCACTTTTGGGAAACCCTAAAAAGCCCCAGGGAACCATTCAAAAACATCAATCATCTTCAAATAACTCATATGACAAGATCTACTAGACATCACACTTCAATTCAAAGTCTACAGTCATATTTTTCACATGGTCGACAAATTAGGGTTTTGACCTAATTCACCAAGATAGTTGACTTTTAATCAGGGCATGAATCCAAAACTCAAGACATGATTCAAGAATCTCTACTACCTCAATATAATCCATTTACATCATTCATTTGAGGAAAAGATCTTGTTTCTACACAAAAGCCCAAAAATTCACTTTGTCAGGAAAAAGTCAACTGTGAAGGATCATCATTGACTTTTAAGGTTTTTGGTCAAAAAATGACTTTCAAAGATTAATATCATCAATATATGGATGTCAAAGTCATTTGGCCAAAGAAATTCAAAGAAATTCATCAAGGAGCAAAAAGTCGGGAATTAGGGTTTTTGAGGGCATGGTGAGATCTCAAAATTTCACCTACACAACTCAAAAAACTTCCAACATGAAAGTTGTAGATCTTGCCAAATAAAACAACATCTTACAAGGGAACTTTTTTCAAAAGATCAACCATTTATGAAGTTTTGGAAATTTTGAAGTTTAGGTCATAAACACTTAGAAATTTTTCTAAGTGTTTTAACCTAGTTTTCATCCAACTTTAGGCTCATTTTTCACAAATTTCCCAAAGGATTCTGAAGAAACTCCAAACTAATGATTTGAAGTAGATGTTTAGGGCTTTCCAAATTGTGTTCAACCTTCTTCAAATTCAATTTGAGCTAGGAGTTATGCTTGTTCAAAGTTGGCCTCATGAAGTAAAATTATAGGTCATGTACAATTTGGAACTTTGCAATTTTGTGCATTTTGCTTCACTAAGTGATGCTACACGACCTCTAATGCATCTGAAACCATACCATACATCAATTTTCATCATTGCATAAGGATTAGAGAAGATTCCCAAAAACAAAGGCATGTGATTATGTAATGATTGCATTTTTGAATTTATGGCAAATTGATGATTCATCAAAGGAATCTTCTCCCAACCAATTGGAGCTCATTTCTGCAGCCATTTGGTCCCCTAAGATCAAGCAAAACCGATGGCTAGGGAGTGGTATCAAAGAGCTCATCATTGCACTTGGAATATTCTTTGAATTCCTTCATGGCTAAGAAAGCAAATCAACTTCACTAAGGAAGCTCACTCCTCTGCAGCTATACCAATCCATTTGCCTATAAATACAGATGCATTCCTCATTCAAAAACACACCAAAGCAACCATATTCCTTGCTTTCTCTTTCTCTCCTCTTGTTCATTGTTTTTCAAAGTTCTTTGGCAAGAAGAATCGATTTCTTCAAACCAAAGCTTATCTTTGGGAAGTGAGCATTCTAACATCTCAAGGGAGGTCATTTGAGGTGATCCAAGCACCTGGATCACTTCTGTAGGTGGAGGAACACCATTGTTGCTCTCACTTTGGAGCATCTGCAGTTGGAGGTCCATGGAGTGATTCAGAAGGTTTCAAGGCAAGCCAATCATCCAGACACACTCCTCAGGTCATAGTGAAGCTAACCAGATGGCTGCAGCTCATCTGTAACTCAGGATTCAACAACCTCCATGTCCACTTGAAGCTCAAATCGAGGGAGGTCCATAGAACAATTCAGAAGGATTCAGGCTACAATAAGCATCCAGTTAGCATCATTGAGTCTCAGGGAAGCTATTGAGATCATTCATTCAAGCCCAGGTGCTCTCAATCATCCTCACGACCTCCATTTTCAGAGGTAAGTTTCTGAACTTCACCTCTCTAATTTAAGTACTCTTTATGAAATAGCTCGATTCTATCTTGTTCAGCATCATCAGAGGATTGAAAACCCTCTATCATCATCCATTTATCTTTCAGTATAGTCATTTAATTTGATTTTGAAATTTTAGGGTTCTTCACGATTTTTGGTAAATTAGTTAGATGTAGTTAATATTAGTTCATGTTAGTTACATATTTAGAATCGTGAGTGAAATTAGAGCAAGTTTCGTGTTTACATCATGGCAAATGATTGAGAAATGAGTGAGTTCAGAAATTCAAATTCATGGAGCTTGAGGTTGAAGACGAAGATGGTGGTGGCGCGCAAAATTCAAATCTCAGGGCAGAGTTTATTTTATTTTGAGTGGTATGCGTTTTATTAATGACTAAACAACTTGCCCTAGTGGCCACACATGCGCCCTTAGTATCATCATGCCACAAGTCTGGGGTTCGAATCCCCCTCGCCCCAGACTTTTTGATTCTTTTATTTTTTAAGGATTTCCAACTTGTTTTGAGACATGACCAAATGGAGGCAAGTCACTAACACTGAGCGCGCGTTGGCTCAGTGGTGTTGTTTTGGATTGGTGACCTCAAGGGCGTGGGTTCAAACCCTCCAAGGGCCAAAACTTATTTTTTTAACACTAATTTCTTTCATTTCTCTTCACAACTTCACATATTTATTTAACCTATCAAAATAAATCATTTTCACTTCATTTTTCACACACTTTTTATTTAACATATCTATTTTGTGAATAATCAAAAAAATCATAAAAATATTATTTATTTCATGTATTTTTATTAGGTTTAAAATAGCATGTTTTAGGTGTTTTCTTAAATACTTGAATACATATTTTCTACTTTGTTTTAAACTAAATCACCTTGTAAATAATTTTATGATGAAACCCTATTTGTTTAGGTCTTAATTAAGTAAAAATCTTTATTTTTACTTTAATTAAGTTGACTTTTGTCAATTTTCAAAGCTGTTATCAGTCTCCGATTAAAACGGATGATTAAGGTTTTCAAACAACAAAACCTTGTATCATTCAAAATCATTTTCAAATTGCTCTCATAACCAGTACTGTAAAGTACTGGGCCTCTAATAGAGTGTAAGTCCCAAAAACCTTCTCTTCTTAGCTTGTTTTCAAAACTGTATTTTCAAAATCTTCTTTCTGTTTTCAAAAACATTCTTCTGGTATTTGAAGGGCATTATTCCCGGTGAAACTCTTCAGATACCTATGTGACCTTTGTCCATCTTCACTTCTTCTGTTTTCAAAAAACCATTAACTATTTATCATATATACTCAACTGTTATCAACAAAACAACAAAAATACTGTTGAGGCTCTGTACATACTTCTTCAATGGCCTCCACTCCATCCAGGTTAGGCTTTACAAGCTTTCAATTTACAGTCTTTGTTTAAATTACTGTCAAATATAAACTGTGCATATATTAGTTTAGAACTACGTTTGAGTATAAACCTTAGGACAGCTAAACTATATATATATATATATTATAGGAATATGGCCTAGGATTGAGAATGTCTTCCCGGTGAAGGCTCTTTCCTAATTAGAGATCTGTAGTTCAAACCCCCAAGATGAATTATTCCCGGTGAAACATCTTGGCAAAAACCTTAGAATCCAAAAATAATAGGACACATCCACCCAAAGAGGAATTATTCCCGGTGAAACCTCTTACCCATTTGCTTAAAGCCAAAATAAGTTCAAAACTACATAGCTTTCTCTTGTGCTATAACAAGGACCCTCGATTAGCCTCCTCTTGGGCTTTGTACAAGGACCCACAGGCTTCTTAAAAGCATTTCCAGCTTCCTCTTGAGCTTGTATACAAGGACCCATCAGGTTTCTTATAAACATAGGAACAGGTCTTTAGCCACCTTTTAGCCTACCCTGGTGAGTTTCTTCCAATTTAAACCAGACTTTAAAACAAGCTAAGTTTGTCTCAATTTCACATTGAGTACATTTTTGGAATGAGAGACATGGACAGTCTCTGTCACCCTTATCTTCATCAATCCTCATTAGTAGAGTCTAGGATCTATGTTTTGGTCATCCTCAGCATTGAGTCAGCCTTCATCTTGGGCTTTAAACAAGAAGTCTCCACTAGATAATCTTTCTGCCAATCCTTTCTTCCTTTAATAATTAATGGAGTGCTACCCAAATCATTCATTTCAACAAAACCCCTGGAAAGGGTCAGCCTCCAAAAAACATGATAAAGTCAATTAAAATCAACTTCCATAAAAATCCCTGGAAAGGGTTAGCTTCCACACATTCCTTCATTTCAATAAAACCCCTGGAAAGGGTTAGCCTCCAAAGTCAATTAATAAAAATGTCATTTCTCTTAGGAGATAATTTCCCCAAAAGAGTCAAAACCCCTGGAAAGGGTCAGCCTCCAAAAAACATGATAAAGTCAGTCTTTTAATAGACAAATTCACCAGCTGAGTCAAATCCCTGGAAAGGGTTAGCTTCCAAAGAAAAACAGTCTTTTAATAAATAAAACCTCCTCAGTAGAGTCAAAACCAACAAAAACAGTTAGCCTCAACCTTGGGCTTCATACAAGGCACCCAAACAATAAAACCCCCCTGTCAAGAGTCTGCCTCAACCTTGGGCATTGTACAAGGCAGATAATAGAGTCTCCCCAGTGAGTTCTTCATCACTCAGTAGCCACAACCTTGGGCTTTGTACAAGGCAGATAAACCATATCTTTCATGTGTCAAAGATTCCTAACATTTAGGATCTTTCCCCATATAGTCATCCATACTCAGTTTATTTAAGAGTCCGCCACAACCTTGGGCTTTGTACAAGGCAAAAAATAATGTTTTCCCTAGCAACAGTCAGCCACAACCTTGGGCTTTGTACAAGGCACATAAAATAGAGTCATTCATAGTCTCAAAAATTCAATTATCCTCAACAGTCAGCCACAACCTTGGGCTTTGTACAAGGCACATAAATAGAGTCTCCCTAAGTAGAGTCAGCCTCAATTCTGGGCTTTGTACAGAACACAAAAATACCGTATAATTAACCCCCAGTGGAGCCATCTCCCAGAGTCAATAATAATAATTAATCAATCAAAAAGCCTCAAGCTTGGGCCTCATACAAGCCAGCTAAAGTCAAATCTTTTATACAGTAGATAGACATAGCTTATCTCTATAGAGAGATATTTTTACTACTCTACCACATTCAAACAAACAAACATTACATTTCAATTTCAATTTCAATCAAAGTCTCCCATTTAGGACTCTGAAAGACATGCTCTGGCACATCCCCAGACTTGTACACTTTCCCTAATTTGGACGAGCAACTTTCTTTCATTTAAGAGGCATCTGACTGGCATACTTGCACACACACAAGTAAGTTCCCCCTCTTGAATGAAATGAATCCAGTTATTCTGTCACTCTTTCAAAATGTTTGTGGTAGAATAGTACTAATACCTCTCTGTAGGGATAATTTCATGTCTCTTTACTGTAAACAGAGATTTAATTCCAAGCTTCAACCTTGAGCTTCAAGCAAGGCACCAAAAAACATTAATTTCCCTAGTTAGTTCCCCGAACTACATTAAGCTCTGACTTCCACTAGGGATATGTAGGCATGAGGTTCACAAGGAATCTCAGCGAGCTAATAAAATACCAAAAATAGTCAGTCTGTCCGTTTGTCTGTCTTTTCAAATCAAATCAATTCCTTCTCCTAACACAAAGGAGAAACTTTCCCAATCATTAGCAGTAAACACAAACACAATGACACAGAGAAGGTTCCTGTAGAGTACTACAGATATGTAGGGTGTTTAAACACTTCCCTATGTATAACCGACCTCCCGGACTCCAGAATTTCTAGTCTAGGTGTAAATCCCCACACTTAGCAAACTCCTAGGGTTTAGTTGAGATCTTTTTTCCCCTTTCCTACTCGTAGGACAAATAAGAAAGTTCGTGTGATATCGTAGGAAGAACTGAAATAAAATTCATCCCACCACGGGCGCATTCTCCTTCCAAATTTCGCGTGAAGGGTTTAGCGTGCCGTCCTCCCAAGTGAAACGGGGAGGTAAAAGAAAACGACCACCACAACAACACTCGTTCAAGTCGCAGGAAAAGAATGGAAGACTTTGAACAAGAGAATGGAGAACTTAGAGACGAGGTTACTACTCTCAAAGATGCTGTTGAAAGGCTCAATAGTATGGTAGAAGCCCTGGTAGTTGCGCAGAATCAACCAACGCCAGAAGAACCACAAAGGACTGTGGTTTCCGAGATTGTTTCTACTCCTATTCCTCAGTATACCATGCCGCCCAATCGACCTTGGGGCATGCCGTATAATTTTATTCCAGACGGATACATACCCCCAGTTTCTGAAGTTCCAAGAGTTACAACGGAGATGCATCCACCGGAGGGTTACAGACCTCTAGAAATTGAAGTTCCAAGAGCAACGGCAATGGGTTTCGCACAACAGAATGCTGAGATTCCAAGATCTGCTGTCATGGCTTCTCCACAGCCGATTATGCATACTTTTCCTCCACCGGGCGGACAAGTATATCATCACGCTCCCAGTGAGGACGCTGGCGTGTATGAAAGATTGGACGAGTTCCAGGAACAGTTTCAGCAAATGCAGAAGGAACTCAAGACTCTCCGAGGACAAGATCTATTTGTAAAGAACGCTGCAGACCTCTGTCTGGTTCCAAATGTTAAGATTCCTCACAAATTCAAAGTACCAGAGTTCGAGAAGTACAAAAGTAATTCATGCCCACAAAGTCACCTAGTGATGTACGCTCGAAGAATGTCAACTCAGACTGATAATCAACAATTGCTCATTCATTATTTTCAAGACAGCCTAACCGGTGCTGCACTTAAATGGTACATGAACTTGGACAGTTTAGAGATTCGTACTTTTAGAGACCTCGGAGAGGCCTTCGTCAAACAGTATAAGTACAACCTGGACATGGCTCCCGACAGAGATCAACTCCGGGCCATGACTTAAAAGGATAGAGAAAGCTTCAAGGAATACGCTCAGAGATGGCGTGAAGTAGCTGCTCAAATCTGTCCACCACTTGAAGAGAAAGAAATGACTAAAATCTATCTCAAGACATTGAGTCCATTTTACTACGGACGAATGGTTGCAAGTGCACCAAGTGACTTTACCGAGATGGTAAACATGGGTGTGCGGTTAGAAGAAGCAGTTCGAGAAGGACGCTTGAACAAAGAACTAGAATCTTCTATTGGTCCTAGAAAATATGGAAGTTCTTTCCAAAAGAAAAAGGATCAAGATGTTAGCAATGTCTTGCACAAAACCAGAAAGAGGTTTCAACCTCAGGTTGCAACAATAACTCCGGTTGTTAACTCAGCGCCAGCTTATCAACCTCAGGTGTCGCAACAACCATTTCAACAAAGGTCACAACAACATCAGCACAGGTTCGACCTCCAAATTACAACAATCGGGTTTCAAGGTATCCTCCTTTTGACCCCATGCCAATGCCGTATGCGGAATTATTTCCAACACTACTGGCGAAAGGACTCATTTAGACAAGGAGCCCTCCAAATCCTGCAAATGAATCATCACATTGGTTCAAGGCTGACCAATCTTGTCCCTATCATCAAGGGGCACCAGGTCACAACATTGAGAGATGTCTCAATTTCAAGATCGACGTTCAAAAATTAGTGAAGAGTGGGATGTTGTCCTTCAAAGATACTAATCCCAATGTCCAGGCAAATCCTTTGCCGCAGCATAAAGAAGCTTCAGTGAATCTGATAGATCAACACTCCAACATCATTCAAATCTACGACATTCGTCAGATAGGGGAGAATCTTGTCAAGATGCACGCTAGACAAGCTGGATACGGCCATGTGCGACCTCACAACTACTTCACATGTGAAATTTGTCCAAAGAATAATCAAGGATGTGCTGTAGTTCAAGCTGCATTACAAGAACAAATGGACTTAGGATGGATTCAACACAATCTGGTCAAAACTGAGTACGACGTCAACATGGTTCAAGGATGTCCAGGAGAATACAAAATCTACAAAGTTGAAGATCTCGAAGGATTGGTAGTCAGGTTCCATAAGACTTTAAATGGACTTGCCTACTTTGGAACAGATTTCCATCCTTACAGTAGATGCAGAATCTGTCGAAGAAATTCACGAGGATGTTTGTGCGTTCGCAACGACATTCAGAAACTAATGGATGAAAATACCATTATAGTTCTTGCCAACAGAGAAGATGATGAAATCTTTACCGTGTCTCCTCAAATTAATCAAGTTGAACCAACGCAAGTCAAGTATGACAACAGGAAGACAGCAATTGCTCCGTTAGTCATCTACTTACCAGGTCCTGTACCGTATGAGTCCAGCAAGGCTATACCATACAAGTACAACGCTACATTCTTTGAAAATGGTAAGGAAATACCATTACCGTCTGTTGTCAACATTACTGACGTTAGTCGAGTCACTAGAAGTGGACGAGTCTTCAATAGAACAACATAAAATGTGGAAAAGCCTTCGGTAGAAATACCACATAGGCAAGACAATCATCCGACCAATGCTGTTCAAGCAAAAGAAAATGATGAGATCTTGAAATTAATCCAGAGGAGTGAATACAACATCGTAGACCAGCTGCTACATACTCCGTCTAGGATATATGTTCTCTCCCTACTATTGAGTTCTGAAGCTCATAAGGAAGCTCTACAGAAAGTTTTGGAACAAGCTTTTGTAGAACCAAGTGTTACAGTAAGCCAATTCAACAACATCGTTGCCAACATCTCCGCAAGAACTAACCTGAGTTTCAATGACGAAGATCTTCCCAAAGAAGGAGTCGACCATAATCTGCCACTTCACATCTCAGTTAGCTGCATGAATGATACCCTCACAGGAGTCCTAATAGACAATGGATCCTCTCTCAACGTTATGCCCAAATCAACATTGTCAAGATTATCCTTCAAAGATTACCCGCTAAGGGACAGTCACGTCATCGTCAAAGCATTTGATGGATCAAGGGAGTCAGTTTTTGGAGAAGTAGATCTTCCCATAACTATTGGACCTCAGACGTTCAATATCCCAGCACAATACAGTTGTTTGCTAGGTCGCCCATGGATTCATGAGGCTGCGGCAATTACTTCAACGCTTCATCAAAAACTGAAGTTTATAAGGAATGACAAATTGGTAACTGTATGTGGAGAACAGGCTTTATTCGTCAGCAACCTGTCATCATTCTCCGACATAGAACCAAAAGAAGTCGTTGGAACTAAATTCCAAGCACTTTCCTTGGATAAGGAAAAAGGAAAGGAGAAAGCAGCATCTATTTCTTCCTACAAAGATGCAATCCAAATTGTGAAGGATGGCACTACCAATGGTTGGGGGCACATTAATATTCCTACCAACAACAAGAACAGAACAGGAGTTGGATTCTTTCCAACATCATCAAAGGCTATTCTAGGAATTGAGGTAGTTTTTCCAATTCAAGAAACTTTCCACAGTGGAGGATTTCTTCAACCTGTTCAACAAACAGTCAATACCATCGGTACGGAAAACACCGATGAGAATTTTGAAGTGGAATGTATGTCCTACCTTCTCGAGGCAGGATACATAGCCCTATCAGAGTCTGATTCACCTTGTTGTTATCCAACTAAAGAATCTGAAAATAAGACTCAACCAAGCAGTGACGAAGTTACAAACAGCTTCACCACCAGAAGTCATGGTTCATCAGAAGAAGTTCCTCCTATCCCCGAAGAAACTTGGGATACATTAGGAGAACCAAGCGGAAAATTCAACTACATGGTGAAATACTCCGCTCCTGAAAGTTCAAAAATCTCTCTTGAAGACATTGTTCCAACTGGATGGAACATGGATTACGAGTTCCTCACTCAGCCAAAAGAGATATACAAACCTTGCTATTCATTATCATCGACTGGCGAAGTCATCATTGAGGATTATATCCCCAAGTCACCTTCCGAGGCTACGGATTTAGAGTATACATACCTAGTCAATGCCATCTTGGGAGAAGAGCAAGACCAAAATACAGAAGAGGATGATCTCAAAAGTGTCTCCGACAATGACTCTCTCCATTCAGAAGATTGGAAGTTTCCTCAAAAGAAAAACCGACATACTCCACTTGGAAATGGGTATGCTCACACCGCTCAGTCTGTTGAAGTAGAGGAAGATCGTCTGAGTGTTGCAAAAACAGTGGTTGGTAAATCAAGACCTACCATAGGCCAGCTTAAGCCTAAGGTTCCAGATTACCTAGTGCACAATGGGGTTCGCCATTATTGGACAGCTGTTGAAGTTTCGACTGTTGTTCGCACTCCTAAGTAGGAACTTTCACCGTTATTTTATCCTCTCACCATAGCCCAGGGTGAAGAGATGTTTCATAGGGCTTTGCATTTTACTATTTCTTAGGAAAATGTCCCTCTTTGCTTCGCCCAAAGCAATAGAGTTTTGTTTTATAGGTTCTTTGTTTCAAGAAATGACTGTCGATAAATAAAAATGTCATTTTGTTCCTTCGTTAGTTTCTCCCTTTTCTTTTTTCGGAAATTGGTAATCCTAAAAAAAACCCTTAAAAAACATAAAAAATTCTATTAACTGCATACACCGAGTCTTCCCTCGTTGTCTAAATAAAACTCATCACACATATGCAGATTAATCATAAAACACCCCGTTGAAACGTACGATCGTATGACTTCTCCAAGCTCTGGGTTTCTTGTATTCGAGGCAGAGGAAGAAGAAGACGAAGAAATATCAAATGAAATTTCACGGTTACTTCAACAAAAGGAAGAGGCCATTCAGCCATACAATGAGCCTCTAGAGATCATTAACCTTGGTTCCAATGGAAACAGAAAAGAGGTTAAGATTGGAGCTTCGCTCAGTTCAGAGATCAGAGAGAGTTTGATACAGCTGCTTAGAGAATTCTCAGATGTCTTCGCTTGGTCCTATCAGGATATGCCAGGGTTGGATACCAGTGTAGTGGAGCATCACTTACCATTAAAAGCAGAGTGCCCTCCGGTTAAGCAAAAATTGAGAAGAACTCATCCGGAGATGGCTATGAAAATCAAAGAGGAAGTTCAAAAGCAAATCAACACTGGTTTCCTCTTCACTTCAGAATACCCTCAGTGGTTAGCTAACATTGTTCCCATTCCTATGAAAGACGGAAAGGTCCGCATGTGCGTCGACTATAGAGATTTGAACAAAGCTAGCCCTAAGGATGATTTTCCTTTACCACATATTGATATGATGGTTGACAGTACAGCAAAATCCAAAGTTTTCTCATTCATGGACGGATTTTCGGGATACAACCAAATCAAGATGGCACCTGAAGACATGGAGAAAACGGCTTTCATCACCCCCTGGGGAACGTTCTGCTACCGCGTTATGCCTTTTGGACTAAAGAACGCAGGGGCAACATATCAAAGAGCCATGACTACACTTTTCCACGACATGATGCATAAGGAAGTGGAAGTTTATGTGGATGACATGATTGCCAAATCAGAAAATGAGGAAGATCACATACAGAATCTGACAAATTTATTTCAACGCTTACAGAAGTTTCAGCTTTGCCTGAACCCCAACAAGTGTACCTTTGGTGTTTACTCAGGAAAACTCCTTGGTTTCATCGTCAGCAAACGAGGAATTGAAGTGGATCCAGACAAAGTCAAGGCAATTCAAGAAATGCCTTCACCCAGAACCGGGAAACAAGTTAGAGGATTTCTTGGACGTCTGAATTACATCTCAAGATTCATATATCTCATGACTGCAACTTGTGCTCCAATTTTCAAACTTCTACGGAAAAATCAAAGTTCCGTTTGGACAGACGATTGTCAGAAAGCGTTCGAAAGCATTAAGGAATATTTGCTCGAACCACCCATCCTGTCTCCTCTAGTGGAAGGAAGACCTTTGATAATGTACTTAACCGTCTTAGAAGATTCCATGGGTTGTGTCCTTGGACAGCAAGACGAGACGAGAAGAAAAGAGCATGCCATCTACTACCTAAGCAAGAAATTCACTGACTGTGAATCCCGCTACTCCATGCTCGAGAAGACCTATTATGCTTTGGCCTGGGCTGCCAAGCGTCTCCGCCAGTACATGATTCGACATACTACTTGTTTGATCTCCCATATGGATCCAATCAAGTACATCTTTGAGAAGCCTGCCTTAACTGGGAGAATTGCCCGTTGGCAGATGTTGTTATCAGAATATGACATTGAGTATCACGCACAGAAAGCCGTGAAAGGAAGTATCCTAGTTGAGCACCTGGCTCACCATCCACTCAATGGTCATGAATCAACCAGTTTTGACTTTCCAGACGAGGACGTTATGTACCTCAAGATGAAAGATTACGACGAGCCACTACCAGACGAAGGACCTGAGATAGGATCCCAGTGGGGCTTAATTTTTGACGGAGCTGTCAATGCTTATGGACGAGGAATTGGGGAAATCATTGTTACCCCTCGAGGTACCCATATTCCACTTACTGCCAGATTAACTTTCAAATGCACAAATAATGAGGCCGAATATGAAGCTTGCATCATGGGTCTCGAAGAAGCCGTGGATCTAAGAATCAAACACTTGGACGTATACGGAGATTCTGCTTTGGTCATCAATCAAATCAAAGGAGAATGGGAAACACGCTAACCAGGGCTAATCCCTTACAAAGACTACGCGAGAATATTGTTACCATTCTTCGACAGAGTAGATTTTCATCACATTCCTCGTGAAGAAAATGATCGGTAAAATAGAAAGTGTACTATTTTGCCTCTTGTAATAATAGGGAAAATTCCCCAAATATCGATCTCAGGGACTACGCAGGAATGATGAGTTCAATTCAAAGTTCAATTAAACAAAAACTTCAATTGGGTTTTGTTTGGTGATTATCACTTAGCGAAAAGTAAAATAAGCAGTAAATGAAATTGACTTTTTAACAAATATGAGTAACATGCTAGGGATAGTGGATGATTGACAATGTAACAACTCTGAAATCTCTATTGCAATAACTTATTTTCAATAATCAATTACCGGTTCTTAAGGTTGTTTGATCCTAAGTCCTTAGTGAAAAACCTTTGATCCTTCATCCTAAACCCTAAGTCCTTAGAAGCTTATATGATCGTCTCTACCGAAATAATCAGGGAAGTCTTTTATTAAAGTTCTTCGAGTATTTATTTCAGGGGGAGATTATTTATCTCAGGGGGAGATTGTTAATCTCAGGGGGAGACATATTCATATGCTTATGCTATAGCTGTGTAATTTGTCTTTTGCCGTCTGCTCTTTCTGATCGCAAATTCATATCATTTATATATGTTTTTGTCATCATCAAAAAGGGGGAGATTGTTAGAACAAGATTTGTTCTGATCAATTATCTTAGTTTTGATGATAACAATAATATGAATTTTGCTTAAGATAATATGGTACTCTAATCCAATGCAATTTCCTTTTCAGGAAATATATAAAGAGTATGCATAATTCAGCGCTCAGAAGCTTTGTCTCAAAGGGTTCAGCATGCAACATCAGAACATGGTCTGGCAAGACATCAGAAGATGGTCGAAGCAGAATCAGAACATGGGTCTATGGAAGCATCAGAAGAACATGAGATCAGAAGCACTGAAGTTCTGATGGTATCACGCACAGAAGCACTTCAAGGTCAGAAGATCAGAAGATGCTTTGCACCAAGCTGTTTGACTCTGATGATATTCAAACGTTGTATTCACAAAACATCAGATCAGAAGGAAGTACAAGTGGCAAGCTACGCTGACTGACAAAAGGAACGTTAAAAGCTACTAAAGGCAACGTCAGTAGACACAGCGTGAACAAGGCTCGAGGTAGTTGACAAAAGCGTATAACATTAAATGCGATGCTGTACGGAACACGCAAAGCATTAAATGCACTCAACGGTCATCTTCTCCAACGCTTATAAATATGAAGTTCTGATGAGAAGCAAGGTTAACGATTCTGCACAAAACAACTCATATTAACTTGCTGAAACTCTGTCTATTCAAAGCTCAGAATCTTCATCTTCATCAAAGCTCACTACATTGCTGTTGTAATATATTAGTGAGATTAAGCTTAAACGTTAAGAGAAATATCACAGTTTGTGATTATAGCTTTTAAGAAGCAATTGTAATACTCTTAGAATTGATTACATTAAGTTGTAAGGAACTAGAGTGATCGTGTGGATCAGAATACTCTAGGAAGTCTTAGAGGTTATCTAAGCAGGTTGTAACTAGAGTGATCGTGTGGATCAGAATACTCTAGAAAGTCTTAGAGGGTATCTAAGCAGTTGTTCCTGGAGTGATCAGTGTGTGATCAGAAGACTCTGGAAGACTTAGTTGCTGACTAAGTGGAGAACCATTGTAATCCGTGCGATTAGTGGATTAAATCCTCAGTTGAGGTAAATCATCTCTGCGGGGGTGGACTGGAGTAGTTTAGTTAACAACGAACCAGGATAAAAATAACTGTGCAATTTATTTTTATCTGTCAAGTTTTTAAAGCTACACTTATTCAAACCCCCCCCCCCCTTTCTAAGTGTTTTTCTATCCTTCAATTGGCATCAGAGCGCCGGTTCTAAGGTGCAAGCACTTAACCGTGTTTAGAAAAGATTCAGGAAGAGAAAAACGCTTCAGTAAAAGATGGCTGATGAAACTGCAAAGTCTACATCTACATCTGGCTCTGCTGAGCAACACAACGGTAACAATGGTTATACTAGACCGCCGGTATTTGATGGTGAAAACTTTGAATACTGGAAAGATAAACTGGAAAGTTACTTTCTTGGTCTAGATGGTGATCTATGGGATCTTCTGATGGATGGTTACAAACATCCAGTAAATGCCAGTGGCGTAAAGCTGACAAGGCAAGAAATGAACGATGATCAGAAGAAGCTTTTCAGGAATCATCATAAATGCAGAACTGTTTTGCTGAATGCTATCTCTCATGCTGAGTATGAGAAGATATCTAACAGGGAAACGGCCTATGACATATATGAGTCTTTGAAAATGACTCATGAAGGAAATGCTCAAGTCAAGGAGACTAAAGCTCTCGCTTTAATCCAGAAGTATGAAGCCTTCAAGATGGAGGATGATGAAGACATTGAAAAGATTTTTTCAAGATTTCAAACTCTTACTGCTGGATTGAGAGTTCTTGACAAGGGATACACCAAGGCTGATCACGTAAAGAAGATCATCAGAAGCTTACCCAGAAGATGGGGTCCTATGGTGACTGCATTCAAGATTGCAAAGAATCTGAATGAAGTTTCTCTGGAAGAGCTTATCAGTGCCTTGAGAAGCCATGAAATAGAGCTGGACGCAAATGAGCCTCAAAAGAAAGGTAAGTCTATTGCATTAAATCCAATATCAAGAAATGCACTAACGCTTTTCAGGCTAGAGAAGAAGATCCTGAAGAATCAGAATCTGAAGAAGAAGATGAACTGTCCTTGATCTCCAGAAGGCTAAATCAACTCTGGAAGAACAAGCAAAGGAAGTTCAGAGGCGTCAGAAGTTCAAAGAAATTTGAACGTGGAGAATCTTCTGATGACAGAAGATTTGACAAGAAGAAGGTCATGTGCTATGAATGCAATGAGCCTGGACACTTCAAGAATGAATGTCCAAAACTTCATAAGGAAAATCCCAAGAAGAAGTTTCATAAGAAGAAAGGTCTTATGGCAACCTGGGATGAGTCAGAAGATGATTCAGACTCTGAAGATGAGCAGGCTAACTGTGCGCTGATGGCGACAGAAGATGACGGATCAGAATCTACATCAGAATCAGATTCTGAAGAGGTATTTTCTGAACTTACTAGAGATGAGTTAGTTTCCGGTCTAACTGAACTTCTGGAATTCAAGTCTCAGATTAGTCTCAAATACAAAGAGCTGAAAAAGCTATTTGAATTTGAAACAAAGAAGCTTGAGTTGGAGAATTCTGAATTAAAAGAAAAACTTTTAAAATTATCCAATAATGTTGGATCTCCTTCTGATTCAGAAAAATCCACTCCTAGTCTAAACCATATTCTGAAAGAATATGATTTAAGTTTCAGGAAGTTCTTATCTAGAAGTATTGGCAGAAGTCAGCTAGCTTCTATGATATATGCTGTGTCTGGAAACAAAAGAGTCGGCATTGGTTTTGAGGGTGAAACCCCATACAAACTTGAACCTGTTGATGAAATGAAATTCACATACAAGCCATTGTATGATCAGTTCAAGTATGGCCACTCCCATGATATTAGGCACACTTCACATGCTCAAAGCTTTCACATAACACACATCAAAAAGCATGTGACACAACCTAGGAAATATCATGAAACTCACATTAAAAATTATCATGCTGTTCCTCCTATTGCTTACAATGTTAAACCCAAGTTCAATCAGAACTTGAGAAAATCTAACAAGAAAGGACCCAAGAAAATGTGGGTACCTAAGGATAAGATTATTCCTATTGCAGATATCCTTGGCTGCAAAAAGGACAAAGCACAACATGTCGTGGTACCTGGACTCTGGATGCTCATGACACATGACAGGAAGAAGGTCTATGTTCCAAAACCTGGTGCTTAAGTCTGGAGGAGATGTCAAGTTTGGAGGAGATCAGAAGGGCAAGATAATTGGCTCTGGAACTATAAAGTCTGGTAACTCTCCTTCCATTTCTAATCTACTTCTTGTAGAAGGATTAACACATAACCTCTTATCTATCAGTCAAGTGAGTGACAATGGTTATGATATAATCTTTAATCAAAAGTCTTGCAAGGCTGTAAATCAGAAGGATGGCTCAATCCTATTTACAGGCAAGAGGAAGAACAACATTTATAAGACAGATCTGCAAGATCTTATGAGTCAGAAGGTGACTTGTCTTATGTCTGTTTCTGAAGAGCAGTGGGTCTGGCACAGAAGATTAGGTCATGCTAGTTTGAGAAAGATTTCTCAGATTAACAAACTGGATCTTGTCAGAGGACTCCCTAATCTGAAATTCAAATCAGATGCTCTTTGTGAAGCATGTCAGAAGGGCAAGTTCTCCAAACCTGCATTCAAGTCCAAGAATGTTGTTTCTACCTCAAGGCCATTAGAACTCTTGCACATTGATCTGTTTGGCCCAGTCAAAACAGCATCTGTCAGAGGGAAGAAATATGGATTAGTCATCGTAGATGATTATAGCCGCTGGACGTGGGTAAAATTCTTGAAACACAAGGATGAGTCTCATTCAGTGTTCTTTGATTTCTGCATTCAGATTCAATCTGAAAAAGAGTGTAAAATCATAAAGGTCAGAAGTGATCATGGTGGTGAATTTGAGAACAGATCCTTTGAAGAATTCTTCAAAGAAAATGGTATTGCCCATGATTTCTCTTGTCTTAGAACTCCACAGCAAAATGGAGTTGTAGAACGAAAGAATAGGACTCTGCAAGAAATGGCCAGAACCATGATCAATGAAACCAATATGGCTAAGCATTTCTGGGCAGAAGCAATAAACACTGCATGCTATATTCAGAATAGAATCTCTATCAGACCTATTCTAAATAAGACTCCTTATGAATTGTGGAAGAATAAAAAGCCCAACATTTCATATTTCCATCCTTTTGGATGTGTATGCTTTATTCTGAACACTAAAGATCATCTTGGTAAGTTTGATTCCAAAGCACAAAAATGTTTCCTTCTTGGATATTCTGAACGCTCAAAAGGCTACAGAGTATACAATACTGAAACATTGATTGTAGAAGAATCAATCAATATCAGGTTTGATGATAAGCTTGGTTCTGAAAAACCAAAGCAGTTTGATAATTTTGCAGATTGTGATATTGATATATCAGAAGTTGTTGAGCCAAGAAGCAACGCATCAGAAGCAGAGCTTCTCAGAAGCAAAGAATCTGAAGATCAAGTATCAGCTTCTCTGGAGAATCTAAGCATTTCTGAAGAACCATCTGTCAGAAGATCATCCAGACTCATCTCTGGTCATTCAGAAGATGTCATTCTTGGAAAGAAGGATGATCCAATCAGAACAAGAGCATTCCTTAAGAACAATGCAGACTGTCAATTAGGCCTTGTATCTTTGATCGAGCCAACTTCTGTTGATCATGCTCTAGAAGATCCAGACTGGATAATTGCTATGCAAGAAGAACTGAATCAGTTTACAAGGAATGATGTTTGGGATCTTGTTCCTAGACCAGATGGATTCAATATAATCGGTACAAAATGGGTCTTCAGAAACAAGCTCAGTGAGAAAGGTGAAGTGGTAAGGAACAAAGCCAGACTGGTGGCTCAGGGTTATAGTCAGCAAGAAGGGATTGACTATACAGAAACCTTTGCACCAGTGGCCAGGTTAGAATCTATTCATCTATTAATTTCATTTGCCACTCAACATAACATCACTCTTTATCAGATGGATGTTAAGAGTGCCTTCTTAAATGGTTATATAGATGAAGAAGTTTATGTCCATCAACCTCCTGGTTTTGAAGACTCTATGTCTCCTAATCATGTTTTTAAATTAAAGAAATCGTTGTATGGATTGAAACAAGCTCCCAGAGCTTGGTATGAACGCTTAAGTTCTTTCCTTCTGGATAATGGTTTCACTAGAGGAAAAGTGGACACTACTCTCTTTTGTAAAACCTTTAAAAGGGATATTTTAATTTGTCAAATATATGTAGATGATATTATTTTTGGAACATCTAATGCTACACTTGGAAAGGAGTTTGCTGAGTCCATGCAGGCTGAGTTTGAAATGAGCATGATGGGAGAACTCAAGTATTTCCTTGGAATACAAATAAATCAAACATCAGAAGGAACGTATGTTCACCAAACCAAGTATGTGAAGGAACTTATGAAGAAGTTTAATCTTCTAGACTGCAAAGAAGCCAAAACTCCTATGCATCCAACATGCATCCTAGGTAAGGATGAGGTAAGTAAGAAGGTAGATCAGAAGTTATACAGAGGTATGATTGGATCTCTTCTATATTTGACTGCTTCTAGACCTGACATTCTGTTCAGTGTTTGTTTGTGTGCTAGATTCCAATCAGATCCTAGAGAATCTCATTTAACTGCTGTTAAGAGAATTCTAAGGTATCTGAAAGGTACTACTAATGTTGGCTTAGTTTACAGAAAATCTAAAGAATACAACTTAGTAGGATTCTGCGATGCTGACTATGCTGGAGACAGAATTGAAAGAAAGAGTACTTCAGGAAGTTGCCAATTTCTTGGAAGTCATTTGATCTCCTGGTATAGCAAGAAGCAAGCAACTATTGCTCTATCAACAACAGAAGCAGAATATGTCGCTGCTGCTGGTTGCAGTACACAGATGCTCTGGATGAAGAGTCAGTTAGAAGATTATCAGATATATGAGAGTAACATTCCTATATTCTGTGATAATACTTCTGCTATATGTTTATCTAAGAATCCTATTCTTCATTCAAAAGCTAAACATATTGAGATTAAACATCATTTCATAAGGGACTATGTTCAGAAGGGTGTTATATCTTTAAACTTTGTGGATACAGACCATCAATGGGCTGATATCTTTACAAAACCCCTGGCTGAAGATAGGTTTAAGTTCATTCTGAAGAACATCAGTATGGATTTATGCCCAGAATGAGAAGATGAGAAGTTCTTACGTATGAGTATCTTCTGAAATGAATGTGGATTTTTTTTAGAAGTTCTGATTGAAATCTTTTAGAAATTATGATTCGGTTATTACTAACGTTTCATTGTCTAAGTTGATTCAGAACCTCTTTTAAAGCAAAACAGATGTGACGTTTTATCTCGGGATGGTAAACCTGTCGTTACTGTTCATGGATAAGCGCGCGTGCAGTTGAAGGGACGCCGACCATAGGTAACTGTGCTAGTCACCTCATTTGTCTTTATTATCTCTCCTCATGTCACGTAACATTAAATGCTATCCATCATTTGTTTCATTTTATTTTCTTTTAAATACTCTTCAAACGCTTCTCCTTCCCTCCTATATTTTCTCTATTACACTCTGTCTCTGTTTTTCTTCTCTATCTCTTTGCATTCCTCATCAAGTTTTTTCTCTCTCTCTCTCTCCTGTTTTTTTTTCTCTTGCTCTTCATCTAAATCTTTTGAAATATTCTTTTTGATGTTATGACAAAAAGGGGGAGAAGATAAATGAAAAATGATTTGATTAATCTATCAGTTGCTTGGTATAGCTCCCACACATTGACTAACAAGAACTGCAAGTTCTATATGGTTTAAGTGTTTTGCAGGTATAAAGAAGTGAAGAGAATCTTCAAAGCAAACACAAGAAGCAAAACCATAAGAAGTGTTATTCTGTAAAAAGAATAAACTCATGGAAACTGAAGCAAGCTGAGTGCTGTCAAGCTTCAGAAATCAGAAGCAAGAAAGAAGAATGAATCAGAAGCACTGATAATAAGTGTTTGATCCATATCTGACAAAATTCTATTTGCTCTGATACATTATTTTACCCTATATGGCTCTGATACATATCATGTGTTCGAATATACATTTTATGTTCTGACTCGTTCATGCTGACTTTTGTCGTTTAGTTTTTGTTCTGTAACATTTCAGGATGTAGAGATGCTCTGATGATGCTCTAGTACATTCAACAATGTTCTGATACAAATCTAGCATGAAGTGATGATTGGTAGAAATTCAAAGCTCTGAAGCTATCCGAGGGAAGCAGAAATCAGAAGCTGTGAATGTTCTAAAGATCCAGAAAACTCAAGTTCTGAAGCTGTCCTAAATGGAAGCAGAAATCAGAAGCTGTGAATGTTCTGAAGATCAAAGAAATTCAAGTTCTGAAGCTGTCCTAAATGGAAGCAGAAATCAGAAGCTGTGAATGTTCTGAAGATCAAAGAAATTCAAGTTCTGAAGCTGTCCTAGATGGAAGCAGGAATCAGAAGCTGTGAGTGTTCTAAGGATCTAAAGAAATTCTAGTTCTGAAGCTGTCCAATGGAAGCAGAAGTCAGAAGCTATGAATTCTCTGAAGACAGAAGCTTATATGATCGTCTCTACCGAAATAATCAGGGAAGTCTTTTATTAAAGTTCTTCGAGTATTTATTTCAGGGGGAGATTATTTATCTCAGGGGGAGATTGTTAATCTCAGGGGGAGACATATTCATATGCTTATGCTATAGCTGTGTAATTTGTCTTTTGCCGTCTGCTCTTTTTGATCGCAAATTCATATCATTTATATATGTTTTTGTCATCATCAAAAAGGGGGAGATTGTTAGAACAAGATTTGTTCTGATCAATTATCTTAGTTTTGATGATAACAATAATATGAATTTTGCTTAAGATAATATGGTACTCTAATCCAATGCAATTTCCTTTTCAGGAAATATATAAAGAGTATGCATAATTCAGCGCTCAGAAGCTTTGTCTCAAAGGGTTCAGCATGCAACATCAGAACATGGTCTGGCAAGACATCAGAAGATGGTCGAAGCAGAATCAGAACATGGGTCTATGGAAGCATCAGAAGAACATGAGATCAGAAGCACTGAAGTTCTGATGGTATCACGCACAGAAGCACTTCAAGGTCAGAAGATCAGAAGATGCTTTGCACCAAGCTGTTTGACTCTGATGATATTCAAACGTTGTATTCACAAAACATCAGATCAGAAGGAAGTACAAGTGGCGAGCTACGCTGACTGACAAAAGGAACGTTAAAAGCTACTAAAGGCAACGTCAGTAGACACAGCGTGAACAAGGCTCGAGGTAGTTGACAAAAGCGTATAACATTAAATGCGATGCTGTACGGAACACGCAAAGCATTAAATGCACTCAACGGTCATCTTCTCCAACGCCTATAAATATGAAGTTCTGATGAGAAGCAAGGTTAACGATTCTGCACAAAACAACTCATATTAACTTGCTGAAACTCTGTCTATTCAAAGCTCAGAATCTTCATCTTCATCAAAGCTCACTACATTGCTGTTGTAATATATTAGTGAGATTAAGCTTAAACGTTAAGAGAAATATCACAGTTTGTGATTATAGCTTTTAAGAAGCAATTGTAATACTCTTAGAATTGATTACATTAAGTTGTAAGGAACTAGAGTGATCGTGTGGATCAGAATACTCTAGGAAGTCTTAGAGGTTATCTAAGCAGGTTGTAACTAGAGTGATCGTGTGAATCAGAATACTCTAGAAAGTCTTAGAGGGTATCTAAGCAGTTGTTCCTGGAGTGATCAGTGTGTGATCAGAAGACTCTGGAAGACTTAGTTGCTGACTAAGTGGAGAACCATTGTAATCCGTGCGATTAGTGGATTAAATCCTCAGTTGAGGTAAATCATCTCTGCGGGGGTGGACTGGAGTAGTTTAGTTAACAACGAACCAGGATAAAAATAACTGTGCAATTTATTTTTATCTGTCATGTTTTTAAAGCTACACTTTTCAACCCCCCCCCCCCTTTCTAAGTGTTTTTCTATCCTTCATGGTTGTCCAACCTAAACGATAATCATACATCAATTCCGATTTGTCCGAAAGGAAAAGCATTAGAAACATCAAGAGAATAAATCAACAATGAAAAACATGATTGTTATTGCAATTGCAAACTCAGAGTCATTACAAAGTAAACATAATAATGAATAAAGACATTACAAGAAATTGGAGGAGATTGAATCTTCAATTGCTTCCGTTCATGAAGATCTTCTTCTCTCCCAAACCCTTGCTTTCTCCAATCTTCTCTTGTATTCTTTTCTCCAATCTGTCAAAGGTCCCTCTCTCCTTACACAAACCTTGTTTAAATAGTATTAGCATCAGTCTAAGTGTCCACAAAAAGTCCAAAGTAACCTTAATACAAGATAGAGTAAAACAGATCAAAAAGTGAAGTTTCTGTCCGCATCCATCTACACGGGCCGTGTTGATTAACACGGGTGCCCGTGTTGATTTACTGTTTCACGTGACTTTTTTCTTTGCTGCAGGCCCATCAACATGGGCAGTGTTGATTAACATGGGCGCCCGTGTTAATTTACTGTTTGACGTAGCTTTTTCTTTGATGCAAGCCCATCAACACGGGCAGTGTTGATTAACACGGGCGCCCATGTTGATCCTGATTTTTCAACTTTTGGATTTCTGTAGCGTCCAACATTCAGCTTTTAGTCCTTTTGAACCTATGCATCAACCTGCAACACTAACACTACCAAATCGAAGCATAAAGAAGATCTTTTGACATAAACTCTAAACCAAATGCAATGCAATACTATAAATTAATAAATATGATAAACTTAACTTAAAAAGCAAAAAAACAACCGAATGTGTTACCGAGATGATGAATTTGTGCTGGATGAAAGACATAACTTAATAGAAATGGTGACCAATCACAACCCCAAACTTATCTCATTGCTTGTCCTCAAGTAATGTATTGAGACTAAACAGAGGTCACCCACGAATTTCTCTCTCCACAACACAGCTGTGTTATTCGTAACTTGGCTTTTCCTTCCCGATCAAGCTTCTGATTTCCTGAATCGAACAATCTACCACACTTTCACATCAGAGGACTTCTTTACCTGCAAACTTTTCACACTCTCACCAGAACTCTCGGGGTTAAAGTGTTTGCACTCACAGTACCAAAGTATGCAATATCAACTCTTAATTTTGAATTTACTCTATCTTCACTACACAAACAGATTTCACACACTTTATGAGGTCTTTTTGGTTGTAACAGGGCTCAGGTATGGTAGGATAGACAAATGAATGGATAACAAAGGGTTTTGGGTTCGGCATTCATGTTATTTTTCTCATTTTTGTGCCTCAATAGTTACCTGGGGTTTATTCAACTTTGATTCTTCACTCATTTTTCTATGAGCATGTTTGAGTCTTTAGTAACGGCAAGTGCTTTTATCTTCTTTCTTTATTTATTTAAATTTTTTTTTTATTTCTTTTTACGCACTTGCTCTTTTTCTACGAATTGTCACCCCAAACTTAGCTTTTTGCACACTTTATAATTTACAACAATCATGCCGAACAAAGGTAGGAAGTGTATAGTTACGGATGAACAAGGGTTTAATTCAAACAAAAAGGCTAAGGCTCAACGGGGTTCACAAAGGATAAACATAAAGTAAAGGATGGATAGAAAGGCTAAGGGTTAAACAAACAACATGCCTCAGTGTGTGTCCTCATGTTGTGCTGTGTAAAAAGAACATACGCAAAATCAGAGTGATAAGGTCATACCTGACTGAACTCTCATGATGATATTTTAGTGTTTGGCCTTTGTACTCTCACCATGTTGGTTATGCTTACAAGCTCTGAAGCCTCCTCGTGTCATGTGGTTTCTTTTCCGACTCGGGTATACCATACAACCATTTCGGTCTGGTGTTACCAAATCGCGTCCAACCTTTAATTTTATCATTTCATGGCTGCATCAACTTCCGGGGTGCCTCGGGAGATCAAGTACGGGGAGTATCTTTCATCCACTAGCTATCAATCTCGGGTTCATCCAACAACTATCTCTCACTCTGTAACACAATGGTATACCAAGGACGAATAGAAATGCTAAAAACAAAATAAAAAATAGAAACAAAAGAAATGCAAGAAAACCCCCCCACACTTGAACTAAACATTGACCTCAATGTTTTAGCCCACTGCGGAAAGGACTCACAGAAGGTACATCAACTCCAGCTGTCGCTTTCAAGCTTTCACAAGAGAAATCTCCTTTTTATTACCTGAAATAAAACAAAACAAAAAGACAAATTAATTATTAAAAGTGTGGGTTGCCTCCCACAAAGCGCTTCGTTTAACGTCGCATGGCTCGACGGTCCATTACCTTTTATTATGGAGGGTATTTTCTCTTCCACACCTGGTTGCTTTTCACCTCCGTAATCAGAAACTCATGATGATGAAAAGTATGGACAACTTTTCTCTTCAATTCACTTTCCTCATTCATCTTTTCACCTTCCTTTTTCTTAGAACATTTGGTGGCTATAGGAGTTGGTTCCACCCGAGAGGCTATGCTTGACACTTTTTCTTGGAGCTGTTGAGGCTTTTTGTATTTTTCCTCACTTTCTGTCATACCACCAGAAGTTTGATCATTTACAACCGCCCTATGTTTCTTAACTCCTAACATCTTCAAGGTTACTTCTTCATCAAATGATTTCAGCATTAGTGTCCCTTTTTCAATGTCGAAAATGCAGCGGCCTGTCGACAAAAATGGTCTCCCAAGAAGGATAGGAGTTTCTTCGTCTTCCAGAATGTTCATAATGTGGAAGTCAACAGGGAATACAAACTTATCAACTTCCACTAGTACATATTCAGCTACCCCATAGGATTTCTTAATGGTGTGATCGGCGAACCTTAACTATGTCTTACTTTCACTAATCTTTTCCAATTCAAGCTTTTTTAAAATGGACAGAGGCATTAAACTCACACTAGAACCAGAATCAAGGAGTACCTTTTTAAATGTTATATTCTTGATAGTGCATGGTATCGCCACCGCCCCAGGGTCTTTCCTCTTTATTGGGATCTTTCTTGCAGACAAGACTATACCACACTTCTCGGTTGCAATTTTTGGTTCTCCTCCTAGTGATCTTTTTTTCGCCAACACCTCCTTCATAAATTTCTTATACAAAGGCATGTGCTCGAGTGCTTCAAAGAAAGGTAGATTCACCTCTAACTTTTTGAACAAGGCAGTAAACTTCTTAAAGTCTTTCTCTTTTGAATCCTTCTTTGTCACTCTGGAAGGGAAAGGTAGTTTGATCACCGGTTCAGCATCTTTCTTATTTTTTTCTTCAAAGGGTTTAATCGGTGGTACCACAACTTCTGGCTCTTTTGGATTCTCTCTTATTTCCAGATCCACCTCTATTACCATGGGGTCATCTATTTCCTCTTTTTCTTTTTCAGATTCTGCTACTTTCTTACTTCTTGTAGTAACAACATTAATCTTCTTTTGGTCTTTCGGATTTTTCACAGTTGAACACGAAAAAGTACCTTGTGCCTGTTGAGTGAGATGTTGTGCTATTTGACCCACTTGAACTTCCAGATTTTTGATCGAAGCTGTGGTGTTCCTGTGGTTGTTTCTGGTCTCTTCTTGAAACTGAGAGCATTGTCCAGCCAATCTCTCAATAGCTACTTCCCACTCTGCCTTCTGAGGATTTTGTTGTTGATCTTTCCAAGCGAAGTTGGGATGATTCTTCTAGCTTGGATTATAGGTGTTAGAATACGGATTGTTTTGCCTCAAGAATTTGATTTCTTCGATTTGCTTGGGAGTAGCAACACAACATACAGTTTGATGAGGGCCATTACAAATTTCACAGATTACAGGTTGAGCTTGTTGGACTTGAGAAACCTGTTGAGCACCTATATTCATAGCCTTTAATCTCTTTTCTACCTCTGCAGCTATAGGATCTTTAACCCGAATTTTTGAGGTTTCCAACTTCAGATCAATGACTTTTTCAGGTTTATTTGTACACCTGTCATACAACTCCAAATGCTCATTTGCAGCTATCGCTTCAATGATCTTGATAATGCTGGAGGCTGTTGTGAAATTTGTTGAGCCTCCAGCTGCTGTATCGATCAACTGCTTTGTTTTCATTTTTAGCCCACTGACAAATATTTGCATTTGGTCAGTTTTGTCCATGTTGTGAGTAGGACATACCACTAGGGTCCTCTTGAATCTTTTATAAGCATCTCCTAAGAGTTCACCCTCCTGCTGCTTGAAATTCAAAATGTCATACCTCTTCCTTATAAAGACCGAGGCGGGAAAATACTCATTCAAGAAAGCCTTCTCCATCTCTTCCGATGATGTGATACTGCCTGCTGGAAGAGAATAGAACCACTCTTCTGCTTCTTCGGCCAAGGTGAATGGGAACATTCTCATCTTCTTCGCCTCTTCTGTATGCCCTTCAACTTTTAAAGTCGTACTCATGGTCAGAAACCTCTGCAGGTGCTTGTTTGCATCTTCATTAACCTTCCCGGTGAAAGGTTTTCTTTCCAGCTGATTTATTGTGCTCAGATGCAATTGAAAATTTGCCACATTTACCTGTTGGTTGAAAATTGTTAGTCTACCACCGGTGTGTTCGTAGCACCATAGTCTCCGAGAAGTCTTTCAGGTGGAGGTGGATTCTCGCCCATAACGTCCTCTTCACTTTCAGAATCTGAAAGAACTGTCACAACTTCTTCTTCAGATTCCAGTTTCTCTTGACGAGCTTTTCTACGCCTTGCGTGCAAGGTTCTTTCAATTTCTGCGTCAAAAAGAAATTCAGCTGAGCCCTTACCTCGCATACACAGATTAGACAAATATTAGGATTAGAAAAAGAAAAAAAATAAAAAGTGCAGAAAATAAAATTTTAGTTGCAGAACAACAAAATTCTAATTGAACTCAACTTAAACTCAATATTATGGCAGTCCCCGGCAACGGCGCCAAAAACTTGATCGGTAAAATAGCAAGTGTATTATTTTGCCTCTTGTAATAATAGGGAAAATTCCCCGAATATCGATCTCAGGGACTACGCAGGAATGATGAGTTCAATTCAAAGTTCAATTAAACAAAAACTTCAATTGGGTTTTGTTTGGTGATTATCACTTAGCGAAAAGTAAAATAAGCAGTAAATGAAATTGACTTTTTAACAAATATGAGTAACATGCTAGGGATAGTGGATGATTGACAATGTAACAACTCTGAAATCTCTATTGCAATAACTTATTTTCAATAATAAATTACCGGTTCTTAAGGTTGTTTGATCCTAAGTCCTTAGTGAAAAAACCTTTGATCCTTCATCCTAAACCCTAAGTCCTTAGAAATTTACGATGAAATCAAGCAATTAAGTTATCAAGAATATCCGGTTACTATAAGGTAATCCTAGTCCTAGGTAATATCAATTATAGCATATTCTCATGAAAGCATTATCAATGGTTGTCCAACCTAAACGATAATCATACATCAATTCCGATTTGTCCGAAAGGAAAAGCATTAGAAACATCAAGAGAATAAATCAACAATGAAAAACATGATTGTTATTGCAATTGCAAACTCAGAGTCATTACAAAGTGAAATCAGAGCCACCCCCTAGCATTGGGGGGTTTAGCTACTCATAGTATTCAACGAAAACATAATAATGAATAAAGACATTACAAGAAATTGGAGGAGATTGAATCTTCAATTACTTCCGTTCATGAAGATCTTCTTCTCTCCTAAACCCTTGCTTTCTCCAATCTTCTCTTGTATTCTTTTCTCCAATCTGTCAAAGGTCCCTCTCTCCTTACACAAACCTTGTTTAAATAGTATTAGCATCAGTCTAAGTGTCCACAAAAAGTCCAAAGTAACCTTAATACAAGATAGAGTAAAACAGATCAAAAAGTGAAGTTTCTGTCCGCATCCATCTACACGGGCCGTGTTGATTAACACGGGTGCCCGTGTTGATTTACTGTTTCACGTGACTTTTTTCTTTGCTGCAGGCCCATCAACATGGGCAGTGTTGATTAACATGGGCGCCCGTGTTAATTTACTGTTTGACGTAGCTTTTTCTTTGATGCAAGCCCATCAACACGGGCAGTGTTGATTAACACGGGCGCCCATGTTGATCCTGATTTTTCAACTTTTGGATTTCTGTAGCGTCCAACATTCAGCTTTTAGTCCTTTTGAACCTATGCATCAACCTGCAACACTAACACTACCAAATCGAAGCATAAAGAAGATCTTTTGACATAAACTTTAAACCAAATGCAATGCAATACTATAAATTAATAAATATGATAAACTTAACTTAAAAAGCAAAAAAACAACCGAATGTGTTACCGAGATGATGAATTTGTGCTGGATGAAAGACATAACTTAATAGAAATGGTGACCGATCAGAAAAAAATTTGGCTGATGCATTAGCCACACTCCCTTCCATGATTAGGATAAATCATTGGAATGACATTCCTCTGATCGATGTTATGCGCCTGGATAGGCCCGCTCATGTTTTCACAGTAGAAGGAATCATCGACGACAAACCGTGGTATCACGACATCAAAAACTCTCTTCAAAGGCAAGAGTACCCTCTTGGGGCATCAAAGAAAGATAGAAAGACTTTGAGAAAGTTAGCTGGCAGACTCTTCCTGAATGAAGATGTTCTGTACAAGAGAAATTTCGACATGGTTCTGCTCAGATGCGTTGACAAGAAAGAAGCAGAAATACTCATGAGAGAAATACATGAAGGTTCCTTTGGTACTCACACCAATGGACACACCATGACAAGGAAAATACTGAGAGTAGGGTATTATTGGCTGGCAATGGAGTCAGATTGCTACCAGTATGCAAAGAGGTGTCACAAATGCCAGATCTACGCCGATAGAATTCACGTGCCACCATGTCTTCTCAACATACTCTCTTCCCCTTGGCCTTTCTCCATGTGGGGAATCGACATGATTGGAATGATCGAACCAAAAGCGTCCAACGGACATCGCTTCATCTTGGTAGCCATAGACTATTTCACCAAATGGGTTGAAGCAGCTTTATATGCAAACGTCACAAGACAAGTTATCGTCAGGTTTATCAAGAATCACATCATCTGTCGCTACGGCATTCCTAGCAAGATAATCACTGACAATGGGTCAAATTTGAACAACAAAATGATGAAGGAACTATGTGAAGAATTCAAGATTGAACATCACAACTCATCTCCTTACAGACCAAAGATGAATGGAGCTGTAGAAGCAGCCAACAAAAACATCAAGAAAATCATTCAGAAAATGGTCATCACTTACAAAGATTGGCATGAAATGCTCCCGTTTGCTCTTCATGGTTACCGTACATCCGTACGTACTTCAACTGGAGCAACTCCTTTCTCCCTTGTATATGGCATGGAGGCAGTCCTACCCATAGAGGTTGAGATCCCGTCAATGAGAGTCTTGATTGAGGCAAAATTTACAGAAGCCGAGTGGTGTCAAAACAGATTCGATGAGTTGAACTTAATCGAAGAAAAGCGCATGACAGCTTTATGCCACGGACAGCTATATCAACAAAGAATGAAGAAAGCTTTCGACAAAAAGGTTCGACCTCGCACAATCAAAGAAGGCGACCTTGTACTCAAAAAGATTCAATCTTTTCTCACAGATTTGAGAGGGAAATGGACTCCCAATTATGACGGCCCATACGTGGTTAAGAGAGTTTTCACGGGAGGAGCCTTAATATTCACGACTATGGATGGAGAAGAATTCACCCGTCCTGTGAACGTCGACGCAGTCAAGAAATACTTCGCCTAAATAATTAAAAGAACAGCTCGCTAAGTTGAAAACTCGCAAAGAGCGACTTAGGCAAAAAAGAGCGTCTCGGTGGATCGAAAACTCGAAAGGGCGATTCAGGAAAAAATTAGAGACATAAAAAATATATAATCAATCCCGGTAGACTTAAAATCTGAAAGGGGTAGTTTACGCAAAAGTTAGGGATATATGGCAAGTAACTGTGTTCAGGAAAAACTTGATCATTCGAAATCCATAGCGGAGTATTCATCATCGGTAGGTCATCTTCTACGAAGCACGAATACAGCGCAATTAAGAGTGGAAGGGAAAGATAACGGTCATCACGTTTCATCGTAGTCCTTTTCCCGAAAATTGCCAATTTCCAACTTTGTAAATATTCTATGGAATCAAGCATTTGGCTGGTTACCATTTCATAAATAATAATTTGAGCCTTGTGCCTTTTCTTTGCAAATCTAGTCTTTTTCAGTTTCTTAAAATGCTTTTTTAGTTTAAACAATCATTTTCTTGAAACAAAATGTTTTCATAAAATAAAATTAATTTACTTGCAAAAATAAAGGTGAAATTTCTTTCTAAGGTTTACA
Source organism: Vicia villosa (assembly GCF_029867415.1). Taxonomy (NCBI): domain Eukaryota; kingdom Viridiplantae; phylum Streptophyta; class Magnoliopsida; order Fabales; family Fabaceae; genus Vicia; species Vicia villosa. The sequence goes on along the minus strand of NW_026706007.1, from coordinate 156,318 downwards.
AACAACAGGAAGAATGCAGACAGTTGCTCCAAGAACGGTTGAGACTCCGGGAACCAAGATTTCCCCATGAGGTCGCTTTGCGAACATCTCCCGATGACGGATCATCACTTCAAATCATATCACTCACTTCAAAACAGCGGGCAACTGATAAACCATTTATCCCCAACGGAGTGCGTATCTCAAGGAGAAGACATCTTCTGATCATCACAAGATTCAAGTCGTATCATAGGATTTCACATCCGCGACAATTCTATTCACATTCACTTTACATTTTATAATCATCATATTCATGCATATCACACATCATAATTACATAATTAGCATAGTCTAGTTAGGCTTTGATCATGCTAGTGCCCGAGTCACTTGGGCATTGTAATACGGTGAACTGACTTTAAAGAAATGTTGCGGTAAGCAAGAGTCGCCACCGACTTTTATTTTATCCAAATTAATTAGAAAGGCTAAAAGAACAGGAAAAACCTTTTAAATAAAATAGGGTTCGAGGGGTAATTATGCAAATGGAAGGTGTAAGGCACCCTTTGCATCCATGGTTTTCCATGGGCTCTTAACTGCTTTGCTCGTTTTGAAACCAAAAGTTTAGAAATGTATAGAAGATGAAGAAACAAGGACTTTATCTCGTAAATGAGTGTAGCCTTGAAAGTGTTTAGAAAAGAAAAAGTTGATAAAAGACATTTTAGCCAGAGCAAGGCAATTAGGGGCAATTACCTTATAATTTGAAAAAAAGAGTTCTTTTAGCCTTTCAGGGTGAAAGGGTCTATCCATGCCATAGAGGGCAGGAAGCCTTTCATTTGGAGGTAAACGGGTCATCGAGTTATCATTCGCCACAAGACTGACCCATGCCATAGAGAGGCAGGTAGTCTAAGGGAAGGATCAGAATAGCCTTTTTCGTAGGCAGCCAGAGGATACCTCAGCCTTTTTCGTAGGCAACTTCCGAGGGTCGAGGTCATATTAGTGTATCGAAGGCAGCATCATTAGGGTCGTATGACCTTTATTTATCGAGGCAACATGGCTGAGGTATCCTCGTATTCGAGGGACTGACTATTCTGCAAAAAAACACAAGGCAACAGGCAACGAGGCAACAGAGAGGTTACCCCAAAAGTGTGCGTGGGTGCAACAATCACGTGATCATGTTCAGTTATGTTATCTTGTAAAATTACGTGATGCTAATTCAATTAATAAGTTGCACTCCCTAGAATTACTAACCACACAGTTTAATATAAACAGTAATAACGGGGAAGGGAAATTTTAACCAGCGGAGGAGAGGGAAATTGAAACCAGCGGGATATAATTAAAACAAAGGGTTTAACACAAGTAATAATTGAGGACAGGGTTTAGTGTTACCGATACGCGTAACTTTGGCAATTTGACAAACCCTGAAAATTGGAAACGAAAGAATAAACAAAGAAGGGTGAGTGCATTATCGGTTCGGAGGCAAACGAGGTTAACCCTAAAAATAAAAGGATAAAGAGTTTAAAAATAATTAAATAAACAAAGAAAAGCACTTAGCTTTGCATTTGATCTGATATGGTTGGCAGTCGGAGGAAACCTCGGGATTAACCCTGAAAAATTGGCAAAGGCAGAAAAATAGATGGAGTGAATGTATGCACAGTTCAAAAATATAAGGGCAAACCCTAAAATCAAAAGGAAACAAAATAGACTTTTAAATACTTAGCTTTTAGAAGGGCGTGGCGCGTGGTCGGAGGATTTTGTTTAACCCTGAAAATTTGGCACGAAGAAGAGAAAGGGAAATGCCAACCCTAACAATAAACCCCTAAGGTTTATTAAGAAAACTTGTTGTGACCTGAATGCTATAATCAGGTGTGGTCGAATCTTTAAGGTTCACCATGGAAAGCGTTGGATCAATCCATGCATGCACAAGCTATGCATGTCTGCAAAACAGTCCAATGCTCATGATGGTAGTACCTCGCAAAAAAAAGTGGTAGTAAGGACATATGAGAAAATAACAAAAATTATAAACAATTATCGATAAAAAAACAAACAAGAAAAATTTAAATTAGGACTAAATCAAATTCTAAAAAGAAAATAAAAATTTAATAAAAAAAGCTAATCAAAAAATTGTTTTTGTGTTTTTATATGGGAAAATAAAATCTAACTAAATATTTTTGTATTTTTGTTATAAACTAAATTCTAAACAAAATTAATTAAATTATAATAATATATTTTTGGATGAAAAGAAAATTAATGATAATTTTTTAGATAGAGCAGCATGTGATGCGCTGCTATCTAGTACCTTTGGAAACCAAAGTTAATTTTTTATGTTATAAATTAAAAACAACATCTAATCAGAATTTGACAAGTGGCATTTTAAAGAAAACATAAAAAATAAAAATAAAATAAAAGGGCACCGCAAAGAAGATTGAAACATGGTGAGCCGCCCCCTTATGCCATGTATTATTTTTGTTTAGAATTTTTAGGAAAAAATTAAAACATACAAAATTTGACTTTTCAAACCTCTAATGACCCTGTATGCAATAACAGGTAGTATTTTGAAAAAAAGCAAGCACAAAGCACAACAACTTATAAACATGAAAAGAACAACTTTCTTCTCTTCTCAACCAAACAATCATTCATCTTTTTAAACTCAATTTCTTCTCCATATTAAACAAGCTTCAAGACAGAACAAATATTCACCGCGCGACCCATGAAATTAAATAAAAAAGGAGCAAATAAAGCTTACAAGTGACGGATTTGAAGATAGATCCGACGGGATGTCGTCGACGGCGGCTGAAGCGGCGGAAGAGATGGAACACATACGTTTGATGCAGATCGACGAAGCGGATCGGGTATCGTCGGAGGTGCTTCCGATGGCTGGGCTTCACCGCGATTTGACGGTGGCTGAGAGTGGTGGATCCCGGCGGAAACGGTGTTTCGCGGCCGTGCGGTTGCTGGAGTTTCGCCGAAGGTTCTCAGTTGTGAACAACTTTCTTCATCATCATCGGTTCTACTGTGTAGTTGGCTGCAAAAAAAAACCTTGATGCAAATCGTTAGAATATGTAAGGATTTGTAGTAATTAGTATGGATTTTGTGTAGTTTGAATACATGAGAGATGACTAAAAATATGAGAAAAAAACAAAAATTGTATGAGTAACAAAGTGTGAAAAATTTTGTTAATTGTTAATCTTGGTATTTACAGTGTAAAAAATTATATGTGAGTGTATAGTGTAAAAATATTAAAATGATGGTGTGCAGAACAAAAGGGTGCAAGCTTTGCACATGAATATCAGTGACGTGAAAATAAGGATTCAATTGGTGGTATGAGGATGAAAGTATATGGGTTTGTTGTGTATGTACAGTGGTGAAATTGTACGTGAATCCCGTGAAAGTCAGGGTCTTGTTCCTATTTATAATATACAAAATTAGGTTAAATTTAATGGACCATAATTAATTAAAAAATAACCAAAAGCCCAAACAAAAAGAATTATCTTAAATGAGTTTTTTATGATTATATTTAACTAATAAAAAAAACTAACCTAAAATGTAAAAAATGTGTAGAATTTAAAATCTTTTTTATTTTATTTTTTTGGAAAAAGTAAAAAAACTATGAAAATTAATTTCAAATAATAAAGAACAATTTTTTTGTGATTTTAAGAAAAAGTCATTTAAAACGGAAATTAAGTTAGTAACAAAAAAATAATAATAATAATAATAATAATAAAGAAAACTGTTAGTAGTGAGACTCGAACACGGGATCTCGCGCTATTGTATCTTTCACGCTCAAATTCTTACCAAGTACGTCAATTCATTTATTCTAAATAAAATGGCGTTTGTAAAAATATGAGGGCAAATTTTGGGGTATGACAGCTGCCCCTGTTCAATTGTCTTAAACCTGAAGATGTAGAGTGGTTTGTATGCCAGTCGGTATCTGAAGGTGGAAGATGATTGAACACTAGAATACCAAGAAATTTGCCCTAGCTGAAGTAGGGACCTTTGTCGGAAATGGGCTTGAAGATGCCATCCGGTGTTGTGAGTATGAAGTGTTTTGAGAAGTAGTTATTTGAATGTTGATCGTTACGGAACTGCTTTTAGATTTTGAAAAGTTGATCTGAAGGTAGATCGTTAAGGAACCGTCCAAGGTATCGACTTAGATCTAAAGGTAGATTGTTAAGGAACCGTCCAAGGTATCGACTTAACTCTGAAGGTGGATCATTAAGGAACCGTCCAAGGTATCGACTTAACTCCCCAGGTAGATCATTAAGGAACCGTCCAAGGTATCGACTTAGATCTAAAGGTAGATTGTTAAGGAACCGTCCAAGGTATCGACTTAACTCTGAAGGTGGATCATTAAGGAACCGTCCAAGGTATCGACTTAACTCCCCAGGTAGATCATTAAGGAACCGTCCAAGGTATCGACTTAGACCTAAATGTAGATTGTTAAGGAACCGTCCAAGGTATCGACTTAACTCTGAAGGCGGATCATTAAGGAACCGTCCAAGGTATCGACTTAACTCCAAAGGTAGATCATTAAGGAACCATCAAAGGTATCGACTTAACTCTGAAGGTAGATTGTTAAGGAACCGTCCAAGGTATCGACTTAACTCTGAAGGTGGATCATTAAGGAACCGTCCAAGGTATCAACTTAACTCCAAAGTTAGATCATTAAGGAACCGTCAAAGGTATCGACTTAGATCTGAAGATAGATAATGTTTATTTTGACTGCAGTAGTAACCTAAAGAAGGTAAAGTTAGTTTTCTTTATGCCATGTCATGATGCATGTAATGCGTTTATGTGACAGGATTCTCAAAATAAATGAGAACCTCGCATGTTATGTACGCACTTTTCGCGATGCTTTATGTATTATGTATGAATGTGTATGCAATTGTATGAATATGTTTATGACATGTGATATGTGAATATGATTTTTTGTTGTCTCGATTGAGAAAATAAATCTCTGTATCCTTGTGATTTTACTGTCCGATCTTATCTTGAAGGTGCTCAGCTGGGGATTTATGATTTCTGCTTGGGGACGATCAGTAACTTGATGTACCCTGATTGGGGATTAGAGATATTAATACACCATGTTGGAGAAGAGAAAAGTGTTGGAGAACCGGTAGTGTTGAAGATGTAAACTTTGTTGGGGAGCCATGTCTTTGTCGGGACGAGAGCATTTGAAGATATCTTCTTAATGATTACTCTGTGGGGGATATGATCCTGTGTAACCGGCTTTGTGGAAAGGCATGAATGCTTTGAATATTGCCCCCAGTGATTTATATTGATTAGGACACACCACTGAGTATTGATTAAGATGTCAAACTGGACTTGCATAGATTTGCCCCTGCTAGTAGGGACTTTTGGAAAGATTCGCCTCGCGAGGACTTGATGAGATGTGCACTATGGGCGTCATGCCCCTAGTAACTAGTATGATGCCTCTGACTGATTGGGAAGTAGCTTCAGACCCACTTGGGTGTATGCCCCTGATTGTGTTGGCATTTGAGAGATTCTCGGAATCTTGACTTAATTACCCCAGATTGACTGGATAAACCATGTCATGCCCCCTTGTACACATAAGAGACATTGCTTCTGAAGTGATTTTGTCTGTCGGGATAACTTTTAGTCATTAGTTGTACCATGTGCAAATTCTTCCTGATACTAACATTCGAAATTATGTAGAAAAATATGTTTAATAATGAATTCATGAGATGCAATGCATACGTTTGTCTTGAGTTTTTTGGAAAAACATTAAACAGGAGATGTAAAAGCGCGATACAAACATGATTTTTGTAAAAACGTGATGTTTTGTAAAAGACGAGATACCAACTCGGCATTTGTGGTGAACCTTAAGGAGTCGGGATACCTTTTTGATGACAGTATGCTTTCGAACTAACCATGCTTCAGTTAGGACTTTTAAGGGTTGTAACGTGGCTCGGATCACGGTCTAAGAAACAAAGGATAACGGCTCAAAATTTGATTGTACCCACCCCTCTTCGTGATGATCTTCGATCCTAAGCTCAGTTAATTTAACTTGCATTCAGTTTCCAAGAGACTTTTGGATTTTCACTTTTGATAACGATGATGGTTCTCAAGCAAATAGAAATTTTGAGATGGCAGTCACTTCTTCCTTTTGGTAGTCACATCATTGTGTTGTTCAGGAATTTATTGACTTCTCTTTTTTCATCTTTTTGATATCCCTAACTTTTGCCTGAACTGTCTATCTTGAGCTAACGGGATGCCTTGATTTTTGTTCTTTTGATTTTTGACTTAGCATGCTTTGTATATGTTTTTTCATTTTTTTTGTTTGAAAGGATATTGACTGCCTTGCTTAATGATTGATGAACCATCATTGGCTTTTGATCGACATCTCCAACACTTCTTTGATGTGTGCGGATGAACGCTTGTGATTGAAACCTTCGTTGAAAGGTGTACTGAATGGTTCTCTTAAAATAGAATGCACAACCAAATTAACTGAGAACTACCCTGCCCCAGGTTATGATCAAGGGTTTTAATTTTTACAAGAAAGAAACTTCTACTTCTTAGGCTCAAAGGAGTTGACGAGGGATTAACATCCTTATATCTCCACTGTTTAGGAATTGAAACAATGCCTGTACATCGTCAGCATAGTCCGCTCAAAAGCATACCGTATGAGGTTGCGGTATCGTTTTTGTCATTCTCCCTCAAAAGGTATACAGCTTTAGCAGGAGTTAAGTATCATAAAACATATGCAAAGTAAAGATGCAGTTTAAATGAGTGATAACGAAATAATTTATTCAAGACAAGAATATGCAATGCACTGATGATGATTATTAAAACAGATAATGTCTATCATGATTCAAATGTTTAAACAAACAGAATAAGGACTTGCAAACGAAAGTAGAACTAATGATCCAAAAGTTCGTCCGTCTAGACGTCAATCAGTCTTGTCATGACTAGGCATAGGAGCGGTGATCATCACAGGAGTCTTGGGATGAGGGAATTCAATTTCTCCAGCATCGATCATGTCTTGAATCTTGTTCTTCAATGACCAGCAGCTATTTGTATCATGACCAGGACTATCAGAGTGGTATGCACACCTCACATTAGGATCATAGCTACGAGCAGAAGTACTAGGATTCTTAGGGGGATCCTTTAAGGAGATCAACTCCGACCTCAGTAGGTGTTGTGGTGTCGTTTTCTTTACCTCCCCGTTTCACTTGGGAGGACGGCACGCTAAACCCTTCACGCGAAATTTGGAAGGAGAATGCGCCCGTGGTGGGATGAATTTTGTTTCAGTTCTTCCTACGATATCACACGAACTTTCTTATTGGTCCTACGAGTAGGAAAGGGAAAAAAAGATCTCAACTAAACCCTAGGAGTTTGCTAAGTGTGGGGATTTCACCTAGACTAGAAATTCTGGAGTCCGGGGGGTCGGTTATACATAGGGAAGTGTTTAAACACCCTACATATCTGTAGTACTCTACAGGAACCTTCTCTGTGTCATTGTGATTGTGTTTGCTGCTAATGATTGGGAAAGTTTCTCCTTTGTGTTAGGAGAGAGAATTGAATTGATTAAAGAAAGACAGACAGATAGACAGACTGACTATTTTTGGTATTTTATTAGCTCGCTGAGATTCCTTGTGAACCTCATGCCTACATATCCCTAGTGGAAGTCAGAGCTTAATGTAGTTCGGGGAACTAACTAGGGAAATTACTTGTTTTTGGTGCCTTGCTTGAAGCTCAAGGTTGAAGCTTGGAATTAAATCTCTGTTTACAGTAAAGAGACATGAAATCATCTTTACAGAGAGGTATTTGTACTATTCTACCACAAACATTTAAAAGTGACAGAAAAGCTAAAAAAAATGATGTTTCATTAAGAGGGGAGTCTACTTGGTTGATCAAGTATGACAGCCATCGTGCCTCTAAAATGAAAGAAAGATGCTCATCCAAATTAGGGAAAGTGTACAAGTCTGGGGATGTGCCAGAGCATGTCTTTCAGAGTCCTAAATGGGAGACATTGAATGAAATTGAAATTGAAATGTTTGTTTGTTTGAATGTGGTAGAGTAGTAAAAATATCTCTCTATAGAGATAAGCTATGTCTATTTACTATATGAAAGATTTGACTTTAGCTGGCTTGAATGAGGCCCAAGCTTGAGGCTTTTTGATTGATTTTATTGATTTATTGAAATGATAACTCTACTGGGGAGTATTTAAACTAAGGATTTTTTGGTGTTCTGTACGAAGCCCAGAATTGAGGCTGACTCTACTTAGGGAGACTCTATTTGGGGAGATTATCTCCTAAGAGAATGAATCTTTGATTTTTGAAAGACTGATTTTGGAGGCTAACCCTTTCCAGGGGTTTTGACTTAGCTGGAGAAATTGTCTGTTAAAAGACTGACTTTATCATGTTTTTTGGAGGCTGACCCTTTCCAGGGGTCGTGACTCTTTTTGATTAATTGACTTTGGAGGCTAACCCTTTCCATGGGTTTTTATTGAAATGATGGATTGATTTGGAGGCTAACCCTTTCCAGGGGTTTTGACTCTTTTGGTGAATGGCAGAAAGATTATCTAGTGGAGACTTCTTGTTTAAAGCCCAAGATGAAGGCTGACTCATGTTGAGGATAAGCAAATATGGATCCTAGACTCTGCTAAGGAAGATTGATGAAGATAAGGGTGACAGAGACTGTCCATGTCTCTCATTCCAAAAGGTGTACTCAATGCAAAATTGAGATAAACTTGGCTTGTTAAAAGTCTGGTTTAAATTGGAAGAAAACTCACCAGGGTAGGCTAAAAGGTGACTAAAGACCTGTTCCTATGTTTATAAGAAACCTGATGGGTCCTTGTATACAAGCTCAAGAGGAAGCTGGAAATGCTTTTAAGAAGCCTGTGGGTCCTTGTACAAAGCCCAAGAGGAGGCTAATCGAGGGTCCTTGTTATAGCACAAGAGAAAGCTATGTAGTTTTGAACTTATTTTGGCTCTAAGCAAATGGGTAAGAGGTTTCACCGGGAATAATTCCTCTTTGGGTGGATGTGTCCTATATTTTTGGATTCTAAGGTTTTTGCCAAGATGTTTCACTGGGAATAATTCATCTTGGGGGTTTGAACTACAGATCTCTAATTAGGAAAGAGCCTTCACCGGGAAGACATTCTCAATCCTAGGTCATATTCCTATAATATATATATATATATATATATATATAGTTTAACTGTCCTAAGGTTTATACTCAAACGTAGTTCTAAACTAATATATATGCACAATTTATATTTGACAGTAATTTAAATAAAGACTGTAAATTGAAAGCTTGTAAAGCCTAACCTGGATGGAGCGGAGGCCTTTGAAGAAGTATGTACAAAGCTTTACCAGCAATTGATGGATAACAGTTGAATATATATATGATAAACAGTTAATGGTTTTTGAAAACAGAAGAAGTGAAGATGGACAAAGGTCACATAGGTATCTGAAGAGTTTCACCGGGAATAATGCCCTTCAAATACCAGAAGAATGTTTTGAAAACAGAAAGAAGATTTTGAAAATACAGTTTTGAAAACAAGCTAAGAAGAGAAGGTGTTTGGGACTTACACTCTATTAGAGGCCCAGTACTTTATAGTACTGGTGTAAAATTAGTTTTGAAAATGATTTGAAATAATATAAGGTTTTGTTGTTTGAAAACCTTAATTATTCGATTTATTCGGAGATTGAAAACAGTTTTGAAAATTGACAGAAAGTCAACTTAATTAAGGTAAAGAAAAAAGATCTATGCCTAATTAAGACCTAAATAATTAGGGTTTTATCATAAACTTTATTTACAAAAATAATTAGGTTAAAACAAAATGAATATATGCATTTAAAGTATTTAAGAAAACACTTAAAACATACTATTTTAGACCTAATAAAAATATATGAAATAAATAATATTTTTATGATTTTTTTTATTATTCATAAAATAGATATATTAAATAACAAGTGTGTGAAAAATGAAGTGAAAATGATTTAATTTGATAGGTTAATTAATTGTGTAAAGTTGTGAAGAAATCAAATGGGAAAAGTGATAAAAAATAAGGTTTTGTCACCTAGAGGGATTGAACTCACGCCCTCCAAGTCACACACCCAAAACCAAACCACTGGGCCAGCGCGCGCATGGTGATAGTAAACTGACTCCTTTGCAACTCATATGTTATTCAAGTGTATAGAAGCAAAAAGAAAATAAAATCAAAAGGTCTGGGGCGAGGGGGATTCGAACCCCAGACCTTGGGCACGCGCAACACACAAACACTCTTTACCACTGGGCTATCACGTTTTAGTCGTTTATGAAACAGGTATCATTCAAAATAAAATAAACTCAACCCTGAATTTGAAATTTGCGCGCCACCACCATTGTCATCTTCAACCTCAAGTTCTCAGATTTTGAATTTATGAACTTGCTCATTTCTCAACCATTTGCAAAGATGTAAAGATGAAACTTATTCTAAATTCACTCACGATCCTAAATATGTAACTAACATAAATTTATATCAACTATATCTAACTAATTTACCAGAAATCGCGAAGAACCCTAAATTTTGAAAATCAAATTAAATGACTATACTGAAAGATAAATGAATGATGATAGAGGGTTTTCAATCCTCTGATGATGCTTAACAAGATAGAATCGAGCTTTATCACAAAGAGTGCTTAAATTAAAGAGGTAGAGTTCAGAAACTTACCTCTGAAAATGGAGGTCGTGAGGATGATAGAGAGCGCCTGGGCTTGTATGAATGATCCCAAAAGCTTCCTTGTGGTTCAGTGATGCTAACTGAATGCTTGTTGTAACCTCAATCCTCCTGAATTGTTCTATGGACCTCCCTCGATTTGAGCTTCAAGTGAACATGGAGGGTGATGATTCTTGAGTTACAGATGAGCTGCAGCCATCTGAACAGCTTCACTACCTCCTATGGAACATGCCTGGATGCTTAGCTTGATTGGAAACCTTCTGAATTGCACTATGGACCTCCAACTGCAACTGCTCCAAAGTGAGAGCAACAATGGTGTTCCTCCACTTACAGAAGTGATCCAGGTGCTTGGATCACCTCAAATGACCTCCCTTGAGATGTTAGAATGCTTACTTTCCAAAGATGAGCTCTGGTTTGAAGAAAACGATTCTTCTTGCCAAAGAACTTTGAAAAACAATAAGCATGAGAAGAGAAAGAGAAAGCAAGGAATTGAGTTGCTTTGGTGTGTTTTTCTACTGAAGTATGCTCCCCTATTTATAGGTAAATGGTTCAGTACTGATTGAGAGAGTGAGCTTGCTTAATGAGAGAGTTTTGGTTTCTTAGCCAAGAAGAAAATTTGAAAAGATCCTAAATGCAATGATGCATTTTCGGGCTAGCTTCCCCAACCATTGATCTTGTATGATCCAAGGGAACATTTCTGATTCAGAGGAGAGTTCTAATTGGCTTAGAACAAGATTCCTTGATGATTCATCATTTGCCATAAATTCAAAAATGCAATCATTACATAATCACATGCCTTTGTTTTTGGGAATCTTCTCTAATCCTTATGCAATGATGAATTTGGATGTGTGGTATGGTTTCAGATGTATTAGAGGTCGTGTAGCATCACTTAGTGAAGCAAAATGCACAAAATTGCAAAGTTTCAAATTGTACATGACCTATAATTTCACTTCATGAGGCCAACTTTGAACAAGCATAACTCTTAGCTCAAAATGAATTTGGAGAAGGTTGAACACAATTTGGAAAGCCCTAAACATCTACTTCAAATCATTAGTTTGGAGTTTCTTCAGAATCCTTTGGCAAATTTGTGAAAAATGAGGCCAAAGTTGGAAGAAAACTAGGTTAAAACACTTAGAAAAATTTCTAAGTGTTTATGACCTAAAACTCCAAAATTTCCAAAACTCTTAAATGATTGATCTTTTGAAAAAAAGTTCCTTTGTAAGATGTTGTTTTATTTTGCAAGATCTACAACTTTCATGTTGGAAGTTTTTTGAGTTGTGTAGGTGAAATTTTGAGTTCTCACCATGCCTTAAAAAACCCTAATTCCCGACTTTTTGCTCCTTGATGAATTTCTTTGAATTTCTTTGGTCAAATGACTTTAATATCCATATATTGATGATATTGATCCTTGAAAGTCATGGTTTGACCAAAAATATCAAAAGTCAATGGTGATCCCATACAGTTGACTTTTTCCAAATAAGGTGAGATTTTGGACTTTTGTGTAGAAACAAGATCTTCTCCTTAAATGAATGATGTAAAGGGATTATATTGAGGTAATAGAGACTCTTGGATCATGTCTTGAGTTTTAGATCCATGCCCTGATTAAAAGTCAACTATCTTGGGGAATTAGGTCAAAAACCCTAATTGTCGACTAGAGGACAATGATGACTGTAGACTTTGAATTGAGGTGTAATGTCCAGTGGATCTTGTCATATGAGTTATTTGAAGATGATTGATGTCTTTGAATGGTCCCCTAGGGCTTTTTAGGGTTTCCCAAAAGTGTTCCCTGATTTTAGTCCTTGATAAGGCTCCAAACCCTGGTCTGTTGATCTGAGTAATTTTGTACTTAGATGACTGGGTGTCTAATCAATCATAGGTGAAATAATGAAGCTCTTGAGTCTCATGATTGTGTTAGAGACTAATCCTCCTATTGATTGATCCTTTGCCTGAGTTTTCTTGTCTTTGAACACCCTCGATTGAATGTCAGACTGCTCTGGGTACTTACTTTGACTTGATGAAAATCCTGAAGATATGTCATCTCAGGGGGGTCAAAAATTAGGGTATGACAGGTGTTATAATGCTTAAGCCAGTGACATATTGATCTGGGTGAATTGACGCTTAGGTGCATCTGACTTGCGTCTTTGTTGTGGAACTAGTGTAGAGGTCAGAATTGTCCCCACAGATTGGTTGTGTCCATTGCGACCTTTCAGATTGTGCACAACATTGTTCGTGATGAGAGAAACGGGTCATACATTTAGACCATATGTGATAGAGGACGTCAGAGCAAATAGACCATATATATTGAGGGATATCATAACGAGTCGTACATTTAGACCTTGTCTGTTGAAGGATGTCAGAACGAGCCATACATTAGACCATATCCGAAGGGGAATATCAGAACGAGCCATACATTAGACCATATCTGAAGAGAAATAGCAGAACGAGTCATACATTAGACCATATTTGTTGAGGAATAGCAGAACGAGTCGTACATTAGACCATATCTGTTGGAGGGTGTCAGAACGAGTCATACATTGGACCATATTTGAGGAAGGATATCAGAACGAGTTATTCATTAGACCATATCTGAAGGAGAATACCAGAACGAGTCCTACATTAAACCATATCTGATGAATAATGCCAGAACGAGTCATACATTAGACCATATCTGATTGAAGATACCGGAATGGGTCATGCATTAGACCATATCTGATTGAGAAATACCAGAACGGGTCATACATTAGACCATATCTGATAGAGAATGCTTGCTCGTTAGAGTCGATGAGTTATTTGACGAAGTTTTGGAATGTAAAAAGGCTTGTCAGAATGAATCTCCAGCTCGATTATATCTGAGAGGAATGATTGTCGAGGCGGAACCTGAAAACAAAGTTAGAAACATGCAATGTCATGAATGCAAATGAAATGTTTTCAAGGATCTTTAAGGCATTTAGTTAGCAATATTAGAAAATGATTTGGTCGCGTCTTTGTCTGAAGAAATCAGAATTTTGTCTTTGAACGTCTTTCTTTGAGAATCAAGCTCACCATATCGAGTGGGTCATCGCCTCTGATTCGCTGATACTTCTGAATTGGAAGGTATGTGGCCAGAGGAAAATAAATCCTCTTGCCCCTTGCTAGGTACTGAGTCTTTGAATTGGGAGTTGTGTGGCCAGAGGAAAATAAATCCTCTTGCCCCTTGATTAGGAAATCAACCTTTGATAAGGGCACCTGAAATTGTGCGCCCTAAATTCCTAAGATCCTTGAAAGGGTTAGTTAAATCATGTTATGCTTATGATGTCATGATGTCATGATGTTATGCGAATGCAGTTCATTAGGCATAGTGTGGGGTAGTAAGGACAAACAAGTCCTTTTAACAAAACCTGCAAGGAAACGAAAGTTAGTAGCAAACACAAACAAGTCACGCAGGTCACACAAGTCACACAATTTTGCCTTATGGTTAGGCTTGCACGTGGTCAAAAGGTATGTACCCTCCTCCTGAAGTTTAGTTGGTTCAAACCTGTCCTATATAAAGATCGGGTTCTAGGGAGCTCATATCATTGACCTTTCTCGAAGGCGCTTATCTCAGTTCGGCAATCGAATCGCCAACCGAAAAGGTCCTGAAAGTCCAGTCCATATGAGTGTAGCTTCGAGTATCAACCAACTTCAGTCGGAACCAAAGCCAGCCATCTCGCTACTTTCTAATAGGCTAAAGTCAAGTTCGACTAAGGTTCTAAGGGCAAATTAGTGCTTAACGACACCACGCGGCAGCCAAGCATTTCCTCAGGTCGGATCCCAAGGAACACCAGGACAAACCAATGTGTCACACTAACGATGGCCATCAGATCAACCACATCAGTATACGCTGTGCAGTCTCCTTGATCTCATGCCATATACCTAAGGTACTCAGATCCGGGTTAGGATCTTTCACACATCAAGATACCCAAAACAGCCCTGCAAAAATAAAGCAAGCAAAGCAAACAATAGAAAACATTTAAGGTGAATCCTAAACTTTTAAGGTAACCCCTCTTTTATCGAAATTAATCCCCAGCAGAGTCGCCAGTTCTGTAATACGGTGAACTGACTTTAAAGAAATGTTGCGGTAAGCAAGAGTCGCCACCGACTTTTATTTTATCCAAATTAATTAGAAAGGCTAAAAGAACAGGAAAAACCTTTTAAATAAAATAGGGTTCGAGGGGTAATTATGCAAAGGGAAGGTGTAAGGCACCCTTTGCATCCATGGTTTTCCATGGGCTCTTAACTGCTTTGCTCGTTTTGAAACCAAAAGTTTAGAAATGTATAGAAGATGAAGAAACAAGGACTTTAGCTCGTAAATGAGTGTAGCCTTGAAAGTGTTTAGAAAAGAAAAAGTTGATAAAAGACATTTTAGCCAGAGCAAGGCAATTAGGGGCAATTACCTTATAATTTGAAAAAAAGAGTTCTTTTAGCCTTTCAGGGTGAAAGGGTCTATCCATGCCATAGAGGGCAGGAAGCCTTTCATTTGGAGGTAAACGGGTCATCGAGTTATCATTCGCCACAAGACTGACCCATGCCATAGAGAGGCAGGTAGTATAAGGGAAGGATCAGAATAGCCTTTTTCGTAGGCAGCCAGAGGATACCTCAGCCTTTTTCGTAGGCAACTTCCGAGGGTCGAGGTCATATTAGTGTATCGAAGGCAGCATCATTAGGGTCGTATGACCTTTATTTATCGAGGCAACATGGCTGAGGTATCCTCGTATTCGAGGGACTGACTATTCTGCAAAAAAACACAAGGCAACAGGCAACGAGGCAACAGAGAGGTTACCCCAAAAGTGTGCGTGGGTGCAACAATCACGTGATCATGTTCAGTTATGTTATCTTGTAAAATTACGTGATGCTAATTCAATTAATAAGTTGCACTCCCTAGAATTACTAACCACACAGTTTAATATAAACAGTAATAACGGGGAAGGGAAATTGTAACCAGCGGAGGAGAGGGAAATTGAAACCAGCGGGATATAATTAAAACAAAGGGTTTAACACAAGTAATAATTGAGGACAGGGTTTAGGGTTACCGATACGCGTAACTTTGGCAATTTGACAAACCCTGAAAATTGGAAACGAAAGAATAAACAAAGAAGGGTGAGTGCATTATCGGTTCGGAGGCAAACGAGGTTAACCCTAAAAATAAAAGGATAAAGAGTTTAAAAGTAATTAAATAAACAAAGAAAAGCACTTAGCTTTGCATTTGATCTGATATGGTTGGCAGTCGGAGGAAACCTCGGGATTAACCTTGAAAAATTGGCAAAGGCAGAAAAATAGATGGAGTGAATGTATGCACAGTTCAAAAATATAAGGGCAAACCCTAAAATCAAAAGGAAACAAAATAGACTTTTAAATACTTAGCTTTTAGAAGGGAGTGGCGCGTAGTCGGAGGATTTTGTTTAACCCTGAAAATTTGGCACGAAGAAGAGAAAGGGAAATGCCAACCCTAACAATAAACCCCTAAGGTTTATTAAGAAAACTTGTTGTGACCTGAATGCTATAATCAGGTGTGGTCGAATCTTTAAGGTTCACCATGGAACTGCAGGCTCTGAAGCGTTGGATCAATCCATGCATGCACAAGCTATGCATGTCTGCAAAACAGTCCAATGCTCACGATGGTAGTACCTCGCAAAAAAAAAGTGGTAGTAAGGACATATGAGAAAATAACAAAAATTATAAACAATTATCGATAAAAAAACAAACAAGAAAAATTTAAATTAGGACTAAATCAAATTCTAAAAAGAAAATAAAAATTTAATAAAAAAAGCTAATCAAAAAATTGTTTTTGTGTTTTTATATGGGAAAATAAAATCTAACTAAATATTTTTGTATTTTTGTTATAAACTAAATTCTAAACAAAATTAATTAAATTATAATAATATATTTTTGGATGAAAAGAAAATTAATGATAATTTTTTAGATAGAGCAGCATGTGATGCGCTGCTATCTGGTACCTTTGAAAACCAAAGTTAATTTTTTATGTTATAAATTAAAAACAACATCTAATCAGAATTTGACAAGTGGCATTTTAAAGAAAACATAAAAAATAAAAATAAAATAAAAGGGCACCGCAAAGAAGATTGAAACATGGTGAGCCGCCCCCTTATGCCATGTATTATTTTTGTTTAGAATTTTTAGGAAAAAATTAAAACATACAAAATTTGACTTTTCAAACCTCTAATGACCCTGTATGCAATAACAGGTAGTATTTTGAAAAAAAGCAAGCACAAAGCATAACAACTTATAAACATGAAAAGAACAACTTTCTTCTCTTCTCAACCAAACAATCATTCATCTTTTTAAACTCAATTTCTTCTCCATATTAAACAAGCTTCAAGACAGAACAAATATTCACCGCGCGACCCATGAAATTAAATAAAAAAGGAGCAAATAAAGCTTACAAGTGACGGATTTGAAGATAGATCCGACGGGATGTCGTCGACGGCGGCTGAAGCGGCGGAAGAGATGGAACACATACGTTTGATGCAGATCGACGAAGCGGATCGGGTATCGTCGGAGGTGCTTCCGATGGCTGGGCTTCACCGCGATTTGACGGTGGCTGAGAGTGGTGGATCCCGGCGGAAACGGTGTTTCGCGGCCGTGCGGTTGCTGGAGTTTCGCCGAAGGTTCTCAGTTGTGAACAACTTTCTTCATCATCATCGGTTCTACTGTGTAGTTGGCTGCAAAAAAAAAAACCTTGATGCAAATCGTTAGAATATGTAAGGATTTGTAGTAATTAGTATGGATTTTGTGTAGTTTGAATACATGAGAGATGACTAAAAATATGAGAAAAAAACAAAAATTGTATGAGTAACAAAGTGTGAAAAATTTTGTTAATTGTTAATCTTGGTATTTACAGTGTAAAAAATTATATGTGAGTGTATAGTGTAAAAATATTAAAATGATGGTGTGCAGAACAAAAGGGTGCAAGCTTTGCACATGAATATCAGTGACGTGAAAATAAGGATTCAATTGGTGGTATGAGGATGAAAGTATAAGGGTTTGTTGTGTATGTACAGTGGTGAAATTGTACGTGAATCCCGTGAAAGTCAGGGTCTTGTTCCTATTTATAATATACAAAATTAGGTTAAATTTAATGGACCATAATTAATTAAAAAATAATCAAAAGCCCAAACAAAAAGAATTATCTTAAATGAGTTTTTTATGATTATATTTAACTAATAAAAAAAACTAACCTAAAATGTAAAAAATGTGTAGAATTTAAAATCTTTTGTATTTTATTTTTTTGGAAAAAGTAAAAAAACTATGAAAATTAATTTCAAATAATAAAGAACAATTTTTTTGTGATTTTAAGAAAAAGTCATTTAAAACGGAAATTAAGTTAGTAACAAAAAAATAATAATAATAATAATAATAAAGAAAACTGTTAGTAGTGAGACTCGAACACGGGATCTCGCGCTATTGTACCTTTCACGCTCAAATTCTTACCAAGTACGTCAATTCATTTATTCTAAATAAAATGGCGTTTGTAAAAATATGAGGGCAAATTTTGGGGTATGACAGGCATGTACTCGAGTTTCCCCTACAAATCGTGAAAGAACTTTCTTCTTCATAATGACGGTTCATACGCAAGGATCTCCCCAGCAAGTCAACAAATGGTAATCTCCTTCAAAGAGATAGTTTGTTCACTTTTGGAGTTCCCCAGCTGAGATTCTCCCGCAGAGCGACACTCGGCAATCTTCTTCAGACAAGATAGTTTGTTCCGCATTTGAATTCCTCACAGAGTCGGCAAGCGGTGTTTCTTCTCCACGTAGTTCAGATTCCCTGGTAGAATTGACAAGTGGAAATTTGTTTTTCCTCCTGGAAAACAGTTGGATAAATACCCACAGAGTCAATGAATGATAGTCTTCGTCGGGAAAACAGTTCATCCACCTTCAAGCGAAGTCATTAGCCCCTCAAAAGGAAGCCTGATGAAGTTTCTTATCAATCATCAAATGGCATTTCTCCCACAAACGCTGGTGAGAAGTTTGGTGAGGAAACAAACCTTTGGAAATTTTCTCTTTATCTGAGATATTGTCCAAATTATAACTGAGACCAGTTCTGCGATATAGACATCCGGATCGAGGGGAGGTTATCACAACTGAGACAAGTTTCGAGATACGGACATCCGAAACGAGGGGAGGTTGTTTATCATCACTATAATAGAGACCAGTTCCGCGATATAGACATCCGGATCGAGGGGAGGTTATCACAACTGAGACCAGTTTTGAGATACGGACATCCGAAACGAGGGGAGGTTGTTTATCATCATTATAACTGAGACTAGTTGCGCGATATAGACATCCGGATCGAGGGGAGGTTATCACAACTGAGACCAGTTTCGAGATACGGACATCCGAAATGAGGGGAGGTTGTTTATCATCATTATAACAGAGACCAGTTCCGCGATATAGACATCCGGATCGAGGGGAGGTTATCACAACTGAGACCAGTTTCGAGATACAGACATCCGAAACGAGGGGAGGTTGCTTACCTTTTTCTAAGTATCAACGCTTAGTTAAAGAAGATGGATTGCGCATTTTACATTGCCATCCATTCATCAGAATCCGCATAACGTGTTTCCACAGGAGTTTTGTCTCCTCATCCCCCGCCAAGTGCAGCAACGAGATCAGATCATGCAAGGATTTTATTATCACTACAACATCTCAGGAACGCCCAAAATTCGGGCATTCTTTGGTATTTAAGTCTCTTTCACACAAGAGAGGTCGAGATATCAATCTCTCTCCCTCCGAATGAAAGAAACTTAAATAGGGGCATCCGTCATACCCTAATTTTGACCCCCCCCTGAGATGTCATATCTTCAGGCTTCTCATCAGATCAAAACAGATACTCAGAACAGTCACTTGTTCATCTGGTGCTAAATCGAGGATGTTCAGAAACAAGAGAACTCAGGCAAAGGATCAATCAATAGAAGGATTAGTCTCTAATACAATTATGGGACCCAAAAGCTTCATTTTATTCACCTATGATTGATTAGACACCCAGTCATCTGAGTTCAGATTTACCCAGGTCACCTGACTAGGGTTTTGAGCCCATCAAAGGCTATAATCAGGGATCACATTTGGGAAACCCTAAAAAGCTCCAGGATATCTATCAAAGGCTTCAGTCATCTTCAAATGATCCATATAACAACATCCATTGGGCATTACACTTCAATTCAAGATCCACAGTCATCAATTTCATCTGGTCGACAATTAGGGTTTTTGACCTAATTCACCTGGACAGTTGACTTTTAATCAGGACATGAACCCAAAACTCAAAACATGGTTCAAGAACTTCTATTACCTCAACATAGTCCATTCATATCATTCATTTGAGGAGGAGAACTTGGTTCATCACAAAAGTCCAAAATCTCACTTCATCTGAAAAAGTCAACTGTACAGGATCACCTTTGACTTTTAGGGTTTTTAGTCAAACCATGACTTTTAAGGATCAATATCATCAATATATGATTATTAAAGTCATTTGACCAAAGAAATTCAATAAAATTCACCAAGGATCAAAAAGTCGAGAATTAGGGTTTTTAAGGGCATTGTGGGAACTCAAAATTTCACCTACACAACTCAAAAAAATTCCAACATGAAAGTTGTAGATCTTGCAAAATAAAACAACATCTTACAATGCAACTTTTTTCAAGAAATCAACCATTTAAGAGATTTGGAATTTTGAAGCTTTAGGTCATAAAAACTTAGAAATTTTTCTAAGTGTTTTTAACCTAGTTTTCTTCCAACTTTGGGCTCATTTTTCACAATTTTCCCAAATGATTCTGAAGAAACCCCAAACTAATGAATTGAAGTAGATGTTTAGGTCTTTCCAAATTGTGCTCAACCTTCTCCAAATTCATTTTGAGCTAAGAGTTATGCTTGTTCAAAGTTGGCCTCATGAAGGAAAATTATAGGTCATGCATCATTTTGAAACTTTGCAATTTTGTGCATATATGACCTCACAAATGGATGCTACACGACCCATAATACATCTACAAACATGCCATGCATTCATTTTCACCATGGAATAAAGATTGAGGAAGAGTCCCAAAACAAGAACATGTGATAATGTAATGATTACATTTGGGAATTTATGGCAAATGGATGAATCATCAAAGGAATCTTCTCACCAACCAATTAGAGCTCATTCTGCATCAGAAATGTTCCCTAAGATCAGATGGAATCAATGGATAGGGAGCTAGCTCGAAAATGCAATGATCACATTTTGGATGTTCCTTGAATTCCTTCATGACCAAGAAACCAAAACTCTCTCATTAAGCAAGCTCACTCCCTCAATCTGTACAGAACCATTTGCCTATAAATACAAGTGCATTCCTCAGTATCAAACACACCAAAGCAACTCTATTCCTTGCTTTCTCCATCTCTCTCTCTCTCTCATGCTTATGGTTTTTCAAAGTTCTTTGGCAAGAAGAATCGTTTTCTTCAAACCAGAGCTCTTCTTTGGAAAGTAAGCATTCTAACACCTCAAGGGGGTTCATTTGAGTTGATCCAAGCACCTGGAACACTTCTGTAAGTGGAGGAACACCATTGTTGCTTTCATTTTGGAGCTCGTGCAGTTGGAGGTCCATAGAGCAATTCAGAAGGTGTCAAGCAAAGCCAAGCATCCAAACACATTCCTTAGGGTGTAGTGAAGCTATTCAGATGGTCGCAGCTCATCTGTAACTGCAGATTCATCAACCTCCATGTTCACTTGAAGCTCAAATCGAAGGGGTCGGGTAGAACAATTCTGAGGTATTCAAGTCATAATAAGTATTCAGTTAGCATCACTGAGTCCCAAGGAAGCTTTTAGGATTATTCATTCAAGCCCAGGTGTTCTCTATCATCCTCACGACCTCCATTTTCAGAGGTAAGTTTCTCAACTCCACCTCTTTAATTCGTGTACCTTTTTGGTTAAAACTCAATGCCATTTCATTCAGCATCATCAGAGGATTAAAAACCCTCTATCATCAGTCATTTATACTTCAGTATAGCCATTTAATTTAAAATTCAAATTTTAGGGCTCTTCACGTATTTTAGATAATTCAGTAGATGTAGTTAATATAAATTCACGTTTGTTACATATTTGAAATCGTGAGAGAATTTAGAGCAAGTTTGGTCTTTACATCTTTGCAAATGGTTGAGAATTGAGAGAGTTCAGAATTTCAAAAATATAAGAGCTTGAGGTTGAAGATGACAATGGTGGTGGCGCGCAAAATTCAAATTCAGGGCTGAAGTTTATTTTATTTTGAATGGTGGTTGTTTCATAAACGACTAAATCGTTACAGCCCAGTGGTAAAGAGTGTTTGTGTGTTGCGCGTGCCCAAGGTCTGGGGTTCGAATCCCCTTCGCCCCAGACCTTTTGATTTTATTTCTTTTTTTTGCTTCTATACACTTGAATAACATATGTATTGCAATGGAACCGTTACCTTGTCACCAAGCGCGCGTTGGCTCAGTGGTGTTGTTTTGGGCTGGTAACGTAAAGGGCGTGGGTTCAAGCCTTGGTAGAGACAAATCCTTATTTTTTTTATCACTTTTCTCACTTATTTTCTTCACAACTTCACATAACTAATTCACCTATCAAACTAAATCATTTTCACTTCATTTTTCACACACTTATTAATTAATATGTATATATTATGAATAATCAAAAAATCACAAAAAATATTATTTATTTTATATATTTTTATTAGGTTAAAAAAGGGATTATTTTTAAGTGTTTTAAATATATTTTAATACATGTTTTCATTGAAATTTCAAAACCTAATATCTCATAAATATTATTAATGATAAAATCCTAATTATTAAGGTCTTAATTAGGTATAGATATTATCATTACTCTAATTAAGTTGACTTTTTGTCAAAATTCAAAACTATTTTCAAGCTTCAAAAGTAAATAGACGATCGAGGTTTTCAAACAACAGAACCTCGCATCTTCTCAACTTTTTTTCTCATAAACAGTAAATCATTTTCTCTGGGCCTCTAATAGAGTGTAAGACCCAACACCTTCTTTCTTTTCTTTGTTTGTTTTCAAAAACTGTATTTACAAAATCCTCTTTCTATTTTCAAAACATTCTTCTGGTATTTGAAGGGCATTATTCCCGGTGAAACTCCTCAGATACCTATGTTGACCTTAGGGATGGCAAACAGACCCAAACCCGCGGGGCCCGCCCGCACTCGAACCCGAGTCAACGGGTGAAAACTCGAGTTGACTGGGTTTGGGTTCGGGTTCGGGTGTCACCCGATATTTCGGGTGCGGGTTTGGGTAGTGTGAAACCCACGCCCGAAACCCGAAATCACACCCGAATATATATATATATATATATATATATATATATATATATATATATATATATATTTATATATATATATTATATATTATATATAATATATAATATATAATATAATATATATATATATATATATATATATATAATATATAATATATAATATATATATATATATATATATATATATATATATATAATATATATATAATATATATATAATATATATATATATATATATATATATATATATATATATATATTTATATATTGCGGAAAGTTGTAAGAAAATTGTAGGAAAAATATATTTTATGTATTTTGTTGTGGGTTCGGGTTTGGGTGAAAAAACCCGAACCCAACGGGAGTGGGCGTGGATGTTATTTTGTCACCCGAATAGCTTTTGGGTTTGGGTTCGGGTTCGGATGGTAATTTCGGGTGCGGGTTTGGGTAGTATGAAACCCGCACCCGCGGGCACCCGTTGCCATCCCTAGTTGACCTATGTCCATCTTCACTTCTTCTGTTTTCAAAAACCTTTAACTGTTTATCATAAATATTCAAACTGTTATCAATCAACTGCTGGTAAGGCTTTGTACATACATCTTCAAAGGCCTCCACTCCATCCAGGTTAGGCTTTATAGCTTTCCATTTACAGTCTTCATTTAAATTACTGTCAAATATAAACTGTACATACATTGTTTAGAACTACGTCTGAGTGTAAACCTTAAGACAGTTAAACTATATATATTATAGGAATATGGCCTATGATTGAGAATGTCTTCCCGGTGAAGGCTCTTTCCTAATTAGAGATCTGTAGTTCAAACCCCCAAGATGAATTATTCCCTGTGAAACATCTTGGAAAAACCTTAGAATCCAAAAACTAGGAGTTTCTTCCACTCTTAAAACCAGACTTTCAAACAAGCTAAGATTGTCTCAATCCCATATTGAGCACACCTTTTGGAATGAGAGACATGGACAGTCTCTGTCACCCTTATCTTCATCAATCTTCCTTAGCAGAGTCTAGGATCCATATTTGCTTATCCTCAGCAAGAGTCAGCCTTAATCTTGGGCTTTAAAACAAGAAGTCTCAATTAGATAATCTTTCTGCCATCCTTAAAATCCCCTGGAAAGGGTCAGCCTCGAATCTCAGTCAATAAAAAGAGTCAAAATCCCCTGGAAAGGGTTAGCCTCCAAAATCACTCCTTTAAATCCAAAACGCCTGGAAAGGGTTAGCCTCCAAAATTCATTCTTTCAAAAGGATAATTTCCCCAGCTAAGTCAAAATCCCCTAGAAAGGGTTAGCTTCGAAAAATCAGTCTTTTAATAAATAAATCTTCCAGCAGAGTAAAACTCCCCAAAGAGTCAACCTCAACCTTGGGCCTCATACAAGGCATGGAATAATAACTTCCCCTGTTAAGAGTCAGCCACAACCTTGGGCTTTGTACAAGGCAGATAATAGAGTCTCCCAGTGAGTCCTTCATCATCAAGTAGCCACAACCTTGGGCTTTGTACAAGGCAGATAAACCACATTTCCTGTGTCAAATATTCCTAACCTCTAGGATCTTTTCCCCATAGAGTCATCCATACTAAGTTTCCTCAACAGTTAGCCACAACCTTGGGCTTTGTATAAGGCAGAAAACAATATTTTCCCTAGCCAGAGTAGCCATAACCTTGGGCTTCATACAAGGCACAAAAAGAGTCTCCCTAAGTAGAGTTAGCCTCAATTCTGGGCTTTGTACAGAACACCAAATAAAATCCATCAAATAAACACTCTCCAACTAGAGTCAGCCACAATTCTGGGCTTTGTACAGAACACAAAAACTTCTTAATTTAAGTAAATCCCCAGTAGAGTTATCTCTCAAGGTCAATAAATAATAAAATTAATCAAAAAGCCTCAAGCTTGGGCTTCATTCAAGCCAGCTTAAAATCAAATCTTTCAAACAGTAGATAGACATAGCTCATCTTCATAGGTAGATATTTCTCCTATCTCACCACAAACAAACAATCATTTCAAACAATCATTTCAAACAACAATCATTTCAAACATTCTACCATTTAGGACTCGTGAAAGGCATGCTCTGGAAACACACCCAGACTTGTACGAACCTTTCCCTAATTTGGTTGAGAATCTTTCATTCAAGAGGCATGTTGGCTGTCATACTTGATCAACCAAGTAGGCTCCCTCTCTTAATGAAACATCATTTTAGCTTTTCTGTCACTTTAAAAATATTTGTGGTGGAATAGTAGAAATACCTCTCTGTAAAGATGATTTCATGTCTCTTTACTGTAAATAGAGATTTAATTCAAGCTTCAACCTTGAGCTTCAAGCAAGGCACCAAAAATCATTAATTTCCCTAATTAGTTCCCCGAACTACATTAAGCTCTGACTTCCATTAGGGATATGTAGGCATGAGGTTCACAAGGAATCTCAACGAGCTAATAAAATACCAAAAATAGTCTGTCTGTCTGTCTTTCTTTTTTAATCAAAAATTTATTTCCTTCTCCTAACACAAAGGAGAAACTTTCCCAATAACAAGCAACAAACACAATCACATTGACACAGAGAAGGTTCTCGTAGAGTACTACGGATATGTAGGGTGCTTAAACTCTTCCCTATGTATAACCGACCCCCCGGACTCTAGAATTTTTAGTCTAGGTGAATCTCCACACTTAGCAAACTCCTAGGGTTGATTTGAGATCTCTTTCCCCTCTCCTACACGTTAGGACAATTAAAAAGTTCGTGTGATATCGTAGGAAGAACTGAAACAAAATTCATCCCATCCCTGGGGCATTCTACTTCCAAATTTCGCGTGAAGGGTCTAGCGTGCCGTCCTCCCAAGTGAAACGGGGAGGTAAAAAAAACGACACCACAAGTGGCATATAGAATGCAACTGCCTGATCAGTCTAGGATCCACCTTGTTTTTCATGAGTCGTTATTGAAGAAAGCAGTTGGAGACTATCGGGTTCTAGGGGAACTTCCCCAAGATTTGGAACTCACAAATGAGAGTGATGTGTATCCAGAGAAGGTCATGGGCTCTAGGTTGACTGTGAAGGGAGGAGTGATTGTGCATCAAAGTCTCATTAAATTGAAGCATAAGACACGAGAGGATGTGACATGGGAGCATAATGACGTGTTGTAGGGTCAATTTCCAAATTTTTTCCTTGAGGACAAGTTTGTTTCTGTTAAATATGCTTGGATCTCAACCCCAAAATCTACCTCAAGAGGTGAGGTTGCCCTCACATATTTATACACCCAACAGTCCGGGAACCTTAGCAATGTGGGACTTCAAACAAACTCTAACAAACACAAATACCAACTTCAACACCCACCCTCACGCCTAGCGTGTAGGTCTGGGTCAAATGCCCACATTGCAGTCCTTAACCCGGCTCTGATACCATGTGAAATATGCTTGGATCTCAACCCCAAAAGCTAGCTCAAGAGGTGAGTTTGCCCTCACATATTTATACACCCAACAGTCCGGGAACCATAGCAATGTGGGACTTCAAACAAACTCTAACAAAACCAACTTCAACAGTTTCTATGGAGGCGGGAGTTGATAGAAAGGTGGATCAAGTGGTGGGCCTTGACAGTGGGCCCAAGCCAAAGGTTTGGAGGGTTTACAAGATAAAGAAAGGGAAAGGAATAAGGGATAATGACGTGGCTATGGCTGTATGATTTGCATGAGAGGTTTCCAACAGTAGTGGGTGGAGTTAGAGAGAATAATCAGCTTAGAATTCTGTTATTGTGCGGGGCTACATTCACAGTGATTTGGGAGCACTACGTGCTACGGGGGCTGATAATGGCTGTCTGTCACTATCAGTTTGTTATTTTGTCATTATCCATTCTCTTACTCTTGTTATTGATTCTCCATTAATTCCAGTGCAGTTTTCTTCCATTCTCTATTTTTTCTCCACTGTTTGCTCATATTTTTACACACCAACCCATCATCTATACTCCAATGTTGCCTTGTTGCTGTCATCGGACATCACTGCATTACCGGAAAAGTTTCTCCTCTATAGTTTATGAACTTTGTGGTTACAGTGTTGATCTCATGGAAAATACATTTGGGATGTTCCATCTCTATGTGCATTTTTGAGTTATGCACATAGTAGTAAATATAGATTTTTATATTTTGCTTCAACATTGGTGGAAGGTGATATTATTACATTTTTCTTAAAAAAAAAATTTAACGCAGAAACTTATTTCATTTTATGAACAAAAACCTCAATTCAATGAATGCTATGATGAAAAAATTACTATACTGTCTTCGCTGCCACCAATGATCCTTCTGTGTTGGAGCCGATGAAGAAACCAGTTCTGATACGAGTTACAACTATTTGCATGGTTAAAACTTAAAATATGTTCGTCCGACCAATTGAATTGTAATTCAAATGAAAGTATGAGTTATTTATATTTATGTTATGGGTAGTTTGATTAGTTATTTGTTTGTAACTGATAGCTATCAATGAACTATGTGAAACAATGTACAACATCTTATGGAGAAACTAAATAGAAAGATAAGAACTTAGAAACAGGAGAAAATATCTTATTAAACCTGAGACCTCTCAAACCTAAATTTTTTAGAAAATGGCTAACAGTTCAACTCAAAGAAGAAAATAAACATTAGTTAACCAATAGAATTTTCAACACAATGAACAATACTTTGTTTAAAAAAAATGGATAATTAGAAGAAACACTTTGTTTCCACCATACTTTTGCTCTGTTTATGATAAAACAAAGACTTCTAGTATTTACGAAAAGATTCATACTAACTTCTAATCCTGAACAAATTAGATTCAAAAACCAATTGGCAAGAAAAAGTAAAACATAATATTTTTTGTGATTATCCAACGCTATCAAGAGGATAATTAATACTTTAGTTTGTAGAATAATATCAACATCAAACCTTCGCAAAATATTCACTGCTTGAAAGCTGAATCAAAATGGAAATCAAGTTGCTGCTACGTTAAATTGTTATCTTTTCAATTCCAACCAGAGGCCACGACATTCACCCATGCTGCCAATGAAGGCGGCAATAAGTATGACACAAAAATCTAATCCAAGTAATATAATTTACAGAAAAAGTAAAAAAAAACAAGAGTAACTTCTTAGCAAAGAAAATCTAAAAGCCAAAAACATCTTACATTTTAGAATTAAAACTTCAGTAAAAGACAATGCATCCATAACGGGGGAAGAGATTCCTCCTTTTTATTGAGGACCTTGATAAAACCTTCAAGACAACAACACAAGGATCCACTTTCTTACAATCTCTCAGATTGATCTCCTTTAGTTGTGTGCAATTTTCAACCACACTTATCACTCCTTTTTCTGTGATATAATGACAACGTGTTAGTAACAATTGCAAAATTCCACGATAACTCTTTGAGATCTCATATATGGTTTTATCACGAACACTTGTACCCGACAAGTTCAACACCTCTAGATGGTAAACTAATATGTTCATTTTTAGTCGTTTCACTTCATTGCAATAGGCCAAGTTTAAATGTCTAATCTTGCAACATTTACTTAGAACTTGACAAATACTTTTTTTAGATACGCGATTGCAATAACTCAAATCAAGATGCTGCAAATTGGGGAAAATATTAGCAAACAATATGATGCTTTCTTCGTCAATCAATAAATTGTGAGCCAAATGTAAAAACTTTAATTGAAGGTTGACATGAAAATCTTTCAAAGAATAAGAATTTTCTTCACTCTCTCTTCTCATATATGTGTGTTCCATTGTGATCTCGCCTAGTGAAGGACAATTTCTAATGAGTGCAAACAAGGCTAATTCTGTGAGCTTGGAACATTGACTAAGGGTTATAGATACCAAACCCGGAAGAAGTAACGACAGCTGGGCAACATGAAGGTTATTTAGAAAATGATTACCTTGAATATGCAAATGTTGTATCCCATGACACTTGGATAATAAACCATAAACTCCATCGTAACTGTAGCCGATACAATATTCAAGAACAAACCTCTTTAAAGGAATAACTTCCCTTGCAATCGAGTAGAGCAAATCATCTGAGATTTTTGAGAAACGTAACTGAAGACAATTCAAGCCCTTCAAACTGACTAATGAATCAACGTAATTTGCATCCTCTTGCTTAATTCTGGAAAGGGATAAAGATTTCAATGTTGGTCTGTCACGGAGAGCTGAAGCAATGATTGCGTCGAGATCATGAGAGTCGAACCAGAGGTCAAGGGAATTAAGATTGGAGAATCTATG
The DNA here is from genome assembly GCF_029867415.1 of Vicia villosa. Lineage (NCBI taxonomy): Eukaryota > Viridiplantae > Streptophyta > Magnoliopsida > Fabales > Fabaceae > Vicia > Vicia villosa. The sequence goes on along the minus strand of NW_026706007.1, from coordinate 127,122 downwards.
GAAAATACTGCGGAGAAAACAAAATTGTCGATGAAAAATTCTGATAGAGAATAAGAGTCTGTTGGTGATGGAGAGGAACTGTTTTGAGACTTGAGATAGAGATTTAAAGTGGCGCTTGCTGTTGTGCTTGATGAGGAATGTGAAGACATGTTCCCAGCAGTCATCGGGTAAATAAAAAAGAGGTTCGGAAAGAGACTGTGGTTGTTGTGAACATTTGAGACACTTTCTCTTCTTCCTTTTCATACCAATAGTGGATGACGCCAGTGGTTGCAAACATTTTTTAGAAGTTTTTTTCTTCTCTTTCTTAGTGAAGAGGAAAGATTTGTTAAACTTCTTCCTTTTGATATTGAAGAAGGATGGAATGAAGCGTCACAATTTTGAGACGTAAGGATTTGGTCAAGTGGGAATTAAAATATAAATTAGGTTAGTTACAAAAAAAAAAAGGAGTACTGAATTTTGGGATTTTCATCTAAATCTTTTTTTATTTGGTTTACTGAATTAGACTTGTTAGAATTTTTTTATTATTATTAAGAGTGTTAAGCTTTTTTTTTTTTTTTGAAATAAGAGTGTTCAGTTTTAAATATACTAATTTTTTTAATATTTATGTTGAATTAATTTTAAAAAAATAAGAAAGTAATATATTTATTTTGCAAAAAAAAAAAGAGCTATTAGATTAATTGAAATACAATAATAATGTAAAGATATTTTACATCAGTCGTATATCCGTGCATCGTACTATTCAATAATATTCATGACAAAAATTACATAAAATTAATGTATAAATCGTATAGACAAATTAAATATGAAATTTGTCCTACTTTTAACTAAACACTTATTAAATATTAAAACAATAAAAATTAAATGGATTTACTCCTAAATATACTGAAGGACAATGTTAAGATAATTGTTTTATTGGATTAATTAAATGGATTTATTATTATTGAGATGTTACTGAGAGTATTTGAAATTGAGAAATAAAATAGTTAAAGTTTAAAAGTACTTCTGTTATCCCTACATTTCCTTACTTTTGAGAAATTTTTGACATCTCTTTTTATTTATATAATATAGTTATTATTACAAAATAAACTTACATAAAAAAATATTGACTCTTTTAAAATAAATAAAAAGAGTAATAAAAAATATAATGTGAAAAAATAGAGAAAGAACACTGAAGGCTATTTTTTTTATTGCCTATACAACTTACAAAAATTATGTCTAGTTGATAAAATTATACCAACTATAACAAATGCTAAGGTGGCAAAAAAAAAGTTAAAAACATCTCGGATTTCTTTGTTTACCCTTCAATTCTATGTTAAAAGCAATAACAAATAAACATTACAAATTCAAAATTAAAGGATTGGTTATATTGCACACTAACTTCCCCGTTCAATATATTTATGCTATTAATATGTTGTTTTTAAGACAATTTGAAATAATTTAAAATGAAATATTATTGATGTAACACAAAAAAAAAATCATGCGTGTAGATAGCTATAAAAACAGTAAATGCTAGACATGATACGCAAGTCTCAATCTCAATATTTTCATATAATGGAACAACTTCTACATCATTTGATCATCATTTGTTAAAAATATATATATTGCTGTTATTGGAAAGTATATTATGATTAAAAATTAATATTTGATTTGCACTTATTGTTTTCAAATTAAACATTATAAATGGTCAAAAAGACTTGAATATTATGGATTAAGGAAAACTAAAATACAATTGCGATCAAAACAACAAATCACCCAACTTTCAATTGAAAGTTAATTCGGCGCGATATAAAAAAAATTACAACCTTTAAAAACAAATAAAAAAAATAGAGTAGAATGTACCAAAAATAAAAATAAAACAATTCAAAAAGGTAAGAATAATAATGTTAGAAACTCTATGTTGCACAATGTTGATTTTAATATTGATTTTAATATGTAATCTTTTAAATATGAGAGAGGAGCAAAAATTTACTTTTAAAAGTTATAGGATTATAATTAAATATGATGTCAATTAAATCTTTTTTATTTAATTATATTCAAAATATCATCTATGAATGGTTGGATGTAATCATGATATAAATTTCTTTTTATGAAAGGGAATACCAATTAATCTCTTTTATTGATATAATATATCAAAATTGAATTATCAAATAAAATAACATACCAACTTTAATACCATAACAATATTTAATTATTATGACATTAAATTATGTAAAATACTATTCTTACACCATTTTTTATATTAATACTTACAAGGTTACACCAACACTATTCATCGTATTTATACGATGAAAAGTGTTTTTGTTTTAAATTTATTTTATAACACACATATAAGGTTGTGTCATTAACCAACTTCATCATTGCATCAATCAAAAGAATATGCAATAATAATATGCTCTTTCAAAGGTTAATCACAAAAATAAACCTTAAAACAATGTTCTGCCGCGGCGCATTCTCGTTTTAACCTAACGTCTTCATCAATGGATCCTCTGTTTCCTCACATTCTTTTTCCTAAAACCTCTATTCTATTCCTACTATCCTCAATCCTCCTCTTTCACCAGGTTTTGTTATTCCCGGTCCGAGTAAATCTATCAAGTCTTTTGTTGAAGCGCTTGGTAATGTGTGTGATATCCCAACAAGTCAGTTGATGGTGCCATGTGTGAAGGGAGAAAGACTCTCTATCTCCATACCAGAAGAGAAATATTTATTAGGACTGGACTTCTGCAAACATAACCTCCATGTAAAGATTTTGTGGCCTAAATGATCCAGACCTCTTAAGGTGGTTTAACTCAAAGTGATGGTTTCGTCTTTATGAAGCTCTATCGCGAATTAGGGCATTACTTCACTCGATAACGGTTTATTCGAGTTCACTTTCTCCAAATTAGAGGACGTAAGAAGGGTTAGGTCTTTATCTTCATGGAACTTGAGTCCTGGAGTGCTAAAGTTATTTCCGTTGACGCAAGATTTTATCCCAAACAACATTAACCATACTTCTGCACAGGTTTGGATGAGAATTCATGGACTCTCTCTTCATAAATTAAATTCGCTGTAGCAAGTAGTCATGGTACCCCAATCTGTATAGATTCGACTTCTAACAAGCCTCCGGTTGAGAGATCCTTCATACATTTTGTGAGGGTGCTGGTGGATATTAAATTGATGAATGAGTTAAGAGACAAGATTTTAGTTGAAGGATTTGGCTATGCCTTCTTTGTTGATATTGAGTACGAGAAAATTCTAGATCTCTCTCACTGTTGTAAAGCTTTGGGTCACTCTGGTACAAATTGCAGGAGGAAAGCGCAAAGGAGGAAATTGACAAGGGAAAGAAATCAGAGCAGGTGAATTTTAAAACAAAGACTAGATCGAACCAAAGTTAGAAAGATTTTCTAGTTAGTGAAAATCAACCACAGGTCATGGGGGTCTTATTGTTTCTATCGTTCCAATGGAAGAACCTTTTGGTACGATCTCACCAATTTTAGGTGTGGGAGCTATTGATAATAGAGGGATGAATGAGGTGGAAAACATATGTTCAGAAGACTCTAAATTCGTGGGAGCTATGCAGCTCATCATCCCTGAAGATACAATTGAAGGCTCCAAAAATCCCGAGTTTCTAAAGAACTCTTGGGCCAATATGGAAGATGGTAAATGTAACACCCCTCTAATACCCCACGGCAATTAACAAAATTAAATCAGAGTAAACATGCAAAGGGTGTCACAATTCAAAAATAGAAGAAAACACACGTTCGGCATATGTCATGCATTCACTGAAACATCTGAAATTATAACTCATTAGATAAAAATCATGTTTACACAGCGGAATCAAATCATCAAGTCAACATTACATTGTTAATGTATCAGACTTCAAATAAAATAAACAATAGAGTTATAATCGAAACTCAAAACATCGCGTCCCCAGTGTTACATCTATCAGAGCATGACACCGACACAACAACTAAACCGACTTATGAGCTAATCATCACCAAGTCGAAAGCAGCTATCCTCAATCTGAAAATGTCAACAGTAAGGGTGAGTCTCATCACAGTTAACAAATGTTATTGCATCTTAAATAACAACAGATCATAGTCATATCATTCACCCAATTGCATCATATTTAGATTATCAGGAACATCCATCATTTACACAATGCCAACAAAACACATCTTTCAAACAGACAATCATACTAAACATTAATTCAACAAAACACGCAACCAACACATCATCAATATTTATAACACTGGAATACTTTCAATCATGTTATAAAAGTATGCATATGTATGAACTGACACTATGCATGTGGTACCAAAATTCGTGAATCATATTCACAGGACTTCTCTCTACGATACTGCCCTTCAAATCGCTCACACCCCACATGGGCACACGATTAACCTCATCAAATGGGAATAACCCATGACCGATACAACGTCATCAAGATACGACCCTGCCGGCACAGATTCCACATAATGGGAATCATACCCTTCACTGATCCAACACACCCTTATGGATACAGTATCATCAATGAACATGAATGAATGCAACATATACAACATACTTATACCATCATCATCATCATCATCATCAACATCATCATTATCATCAAGTATGTTTATATACATTAGCATCATTCAATACAATCAATCAACATCATACAATTCTCAACAATTCATCACATCATAATGTTTCTCAAAACAACATCTTATATTGTCACATTTCATCATATATGTCAACAATATATCATCCAATTAAACAAATCGTCACATGATTAATATTTCAACATAGCATGTATTTAACACATTTCATCACATATATGTACAATACATCATTCACCAAGACATAAAATCATATTTAAAAATAATTGGATTCACACCTCATTCCATCATTTAAAACACGTAGACTATCTCGTAAGATTCATCGTGCTCGAAACGGCACTAAAAACGGACCTACGGTTCGAAAGTTACACATCATTTAACTTTTCCAAGAAAACAACTAACGCTACAGCACGCGGCGCAACCGAAGTTCGCGGCGCGACCTGAAGCACACAAAACACGCTCGCGGCGCCAACCTATGCACGCGGCGCGATGCGAGAAAACAAGTACGCCTTCGCGGCGCCAACACGGGGACGCGGCGCGAACTGGCAATTTCACAGACTTTCAGGTCTGCGTCAGATCCTGCGATCTCACCCAATTTGAGTCCAAAACTGACTCTAAACATCATATACATGCAGTTAATCATCAATTGCATCATTATTCATCATCACACATCAAACAACACATAATCAATCAATAATCCATGCAATTTTCATCAATTCATAACCTCCCTAAACCCGACATATAATCCAATTGACTCAACAACATCCCTAATCAATATTATTATCTAAGAACACGATAATAGATGATAACCGGAGAGTCCCCCCTTACCTTAGCCAAGAGTTCTTGATTGGTCTCTCCCTCCATTGCTCCTCTTCACGTACCAGCTTTCCAATCCCTCATCTCCTCTGCTCTGCTTTTTCACGTTTCTTTCCCTTATTCCCCATTCTTATTATTTTATAAAATAAACTTTAATTGGAATAAGACTTTTACTAACATAACACCCCCTCATTCCTTAACATCACACATGGCCCAACACCATAACCATCCTTTTCCAATTAAATTCTACAAATCACCAATAATTTTAATTATTAATTAAATTTCCATTTAAATTAAAAATTAAAATATACGGGTGTTACAACTCTCCCCCACTAAAAGAGTTTTCGTCCTCGAAAACATACCTCAAGTAACCAGCTCGTATAAGAGTCCTCCACCTGACTCTTCAGCTCCCAATTAACATTACCATCGGTCAATCCTCAAAATCCATCTGACATAACCAACAGGAAACATGTTTCATACATTCAAATCTCAGTTCTTACGTCGCATTTGACCATCCAAAGGTGTACCACTCATTATATCTCCAAAAGGTTAACTACAATAGAACATTGAGGCATAACCCATACAATACGCTCAAAAGCCGAGTAATACAATTACACAATCTATAGTATGATCACACTGATCAACACTGCAGTAATGCATACCATCTACCAAACATACCAACCTTAGACATACTCTTCCATCTGAGCGATAAAATAATACTTACACTTTTCACCAACCGCTTCCTTCAAGAAACTCAATACTCATATTCCTATACCATTGAATTCCAATTATCTGACTCCTCTTAAGTCAAGCCATCGATTATCCAACACTTTACATTCCGTTTTTTTTTTCGCACTACTCTGATTACTCATCACAATCATCTATACCAAATAGATTTCTGAGTTTCACCCGATTCCGACTCTCTTTACTCATTCGTTTCAAGAATCATTCTTCTTCATTCATGGTACCAATTTACCATTCAGTAATACTTACTCGCACTCAAAAACAATTTCCAGAGTTACTACATCTATTAAAACATCTTAACCATCAGAACAAGTACACACACAAGTAATTATAATCACGCTCATCAGCCTCAATACGCCATTTCTTACAAAACAACTCAAATTGAGTTTCGCTCTTTTCTAAGAATTAAATCAATTCCTCCTTTCATAGAGTATAATTCCTCATTATATCTAGAATCTACAATAAACCCTTAACAACAACACAAAATTATTACAACGTCATATAGCATCAACTCTTCGTTTTAATTTCGCCGAATACATACTCGTTAACTACGTACAACCGTAATAACATATTCATCATCTCGGCAATTATTCAAAAGAGTTATAATTCTTCGACACGACATCCTTACATCCACTGGATTCTAAATCCAACATACAGATCAATACATATTCTCTATGTAGGCTTCCGACATATTAATTCCTCACTTGCCACAAGTAGTACTCATAACACTACTCTACATCACACTTTCACTGCGCGACTCTGATTACTCGTCTTAAGTCATCATCCACCATGTTGCACTCTTTCATATTCACTTCTTCATAAGTTCACACAACATAGTGAGTGATTATTGTCACGGCTTAGCATTCATCACATCTTATACCATTAAGGTAACAAAACAAGTTCGTCTCATTTATATGATTTCCGTCTACTATCAACAAGAGATTAAGGGTGATCAAGTCCTCAATTTGTCAATATTAGTTGAAAATCATATTTAAGCATAAACCGTCGTTACTACATAATAGTGTCCCTTTCCGAGTTTGCACCCAAACTCATTAACATCGTCATAGTCCAATAATTCACTACGGTGTCCTTCTAGAATATCCTTCTGAAGCTCAAAACATCAGTTACACAAATCCAATCACTCAACCTCATTACATCGTTTTCGTCGATTCTGAATTCACCGCCTTTACTTTGGTAATTCAAAGTCAACCTATCGATCAACTCAACATCATCTTTCTGACCTTCTCTAATCTCGTTAAGAATACCACTAGTCATCTTCTAGCATACTCAATCTAACACTATTAGGAGTGCCTTCACATACTAACTCAAGTCTCTAAATTGTCCAATTAAATCCAACTCATTCATCATTAGCACCGACATTTTAAAGACTTCTTACGCAACACAATAGCACAACATTCACAACTCGTGGTTTTAATCCAAATTCTATTACATCCTTCACGTCCAAATATCATCCCACTCGGAATCTAAACAAAGTCTTCCTCACGTCAACAAATGTTAGAAATTCCCTACAATTCTTCTTTTATACTTATCGATACTTTGCCATCACAAATACGATTCCAAGGGTTCTAAAGTTTACTTCACCTTTACTACTAATTTACTCATTCACTAAAATCCATCGGTATTCAAATCATCTTTGTGACCGAACATCTCGTCGACTTATTCATCAACAACATGTTCTACTCCACGTCGTTTCAAACAATCGCGGTAGTAGGCATTCTTATTCAACAAGTTTCACGCTTCCATAACCGACTTCAGAACCTCTCCTCATAGGGTCACTCTACTGTATTTATAACTCTTCCATAAATTAGAACACAATCCCTCCTCCTCGTAGGTTCAAACGGCACATTAATCCGACACTCGGAACTCAAGATATGAATTTTCCAATCATTGCCCGAAAAATGCAACACTGACATCATGCAGCGACACTCTATACGATATATCCAAAACTCCTCAATTGGTAAATTCAATTCTTAAAATTACTCCTCAACAAACCTTCTAATTATTCCTTCGATCCATTCAACACTGACACTGACATCCCGTGCAGTACCAATAAACAAGTCTAGTTATAAGAACAAGAGTAACCGTAACTTCACCTCTTTCCAACGTCATCCTGTCACAATTAAATATGTTACAGCTGCTGCAACTATTTTTATAACAAAGTTCATCTCGTTAGTTTTCCGACGCTTCAAACGGAACTCAATTCGGATGTCCAGAACTCCAGTTATGAATTTTCGAAGTTCCGCAGCTATTCAGCAATTTTCCTGCGTTTTGCTTACGAAAATCTCTCTCCAAAACTCATTCTCTTCAACCCTATTACATTCCAAACAGCCCCTTATCGTACCTCTTCACTTCCAAACATTCTTATGACTTAAGCAACACATCCTATCGCCGAAGTGTGATTTCTGGAACATTACGACAGCAATCCTCTTTGCCAACTTGCAGCTGAATCTCTTCCGAGACGTAAAGCTACTCAACTGACATCTTCGCAGTACACCAGTAGAGCTGACACACCGCAACTTTCCAATTTCCTCCTCTTACAATAACTGTCAATTACCTCTAATCATCTTCCTTCAAGATGTTCCAACTCAATTCCCAGTGAAGTCTTAATTCCATGTCACCTTCAACTCGGGAAACAACAAACTCCAACAACGCTCGCACTGTTGCCAACAACAGCCTACTGAATCAATCTTCTTACAACTGAAACATGACCGAGAAGCGAAGCTTCTCCCCCACTTGTTTCAATCCATCACCTGCAACAAACAACCAAGTACCGATAGTGATTCACTCACATGTCGCGTACCAAGGGATAAAACACCAATAGTATACAACTGTCGTGCAACTCAACTGACTCGACAATTGGCCGGACGGACCGACCTGCTCTGATACCACTATTGTAACACCCCTCTAATACCCCACGGCAATTAACAAAATTAAATCAGAGTAAACATGCAAAGGGTGTCACAATTCAAAAATAGAAGAAAACACACGTTCGGCATATGTCATGCATTCACTGAAACATCTGAAATTATAACTCATTAGATAAAAATCATGTTTACACAGCGGAATCAAATCATCAAGTCAACATTACATTGTTAATGTATCAGACTTCAAATAAAATAAACAATAGAGTTATAATCGAAACTCAAAACATCGCGTCCCCAGTCTTACATCTATCAGAGCATGACACCGACACAATAACTAAACCGACTTATGAGCTAATCATCACCAAGTCGAAAGCAGCTATCCTCAATCTGAAAATGTCAACAGTAAGGGTGAGTCTCATCACAGTTAACAAATGTTATTGCATCTTAAATAACAACAGATCATAGTCATATCATTCACCCAATTGCATCATATTCAGATTATCAGGAACATCCATCATTTAGACAATGCCAACAAAACACATCTTTCAAACAGACAATCATACTAAACATTAATTCAACAAAACACGCAACCAACACATCATCAATATTTATAACACTGGAATACTTCCAATCATGTTATAAAAGTATGCATATGTATGAACTGACACTATGCATGTGGTACCAAAATTCGTGAATCATATTCACAGGACTTCTCTCTACGATACTGCCCTTCAAATCGCTCACACCCCACATGGGCACACGATTAACCTCATCAAATGGGAATAACCCATGACCGATACAACGTCATCAAGATACGACCCTGCCGGCACAGATTCCACATAATGGGAATCATACCCTTCACTGATCCAACACACCCTTATGGATACAGTATCATCAATGAACATGAATGAATGCAACATATACAACATACTTATACCATCATCATCATCATCATCAACATCATCATTATCATCAAGTATGTTTATATACATTAGCATCATTCAATACAATCAATCAACATCATACAATTCTCAACAATTCATCACATCATAATGTTTCTCAAAACAACATCTTATATTGTCACATTTCATCATATATGTCAACAATATATCATCCAATTAAACAAATCGTCACATGATTAATATTTCAACATAGCATGTATTTAACACATTTCATCACATATATGTACAATACATCATTCACCAAGACATAAAATCATATTTAAAAATAATTGGATTCACACCTCATTCCATCATTTAAAACACGTAGACTATCTCGTAAGATTCATCGTGCTCGAAACGACACTAAAAACGGACCTACGGTTCGAAAGTTACACATCATTTAACTTTTCCAAGAAAACAACTAACGCTACAGCACGCGGCGCAACCGAAGTTCGCGGCGCGACCTGAAGCACACAAAACACGTTCGCGGCGCCAACCTATGCACGCGGCGCGATGCGAGAAAACAAGTACGCCTTCGCGGCGCCAACACGGGGACGCGGCGCGAACTGGCGATTTCACAGACTTTCAGGTCTGCGTCAGATCCTGCGATCTCACCCAATTTGAGTCCAAAACTGACTCTAAACATCATATACATGCAGTTAATCATCAATTGCATCATTATTCATCATCACACATCAAACAACACATAATCAATCAATAATCCATGCAAATTTCATCAATTCATAACCTCCCTAAACCCGACATATAATCCAATTGACTCAACAACATCCCTAATCAATATTATTATCTAAGAACACGATAATAGATGATAACCGGAGAGTCCCCCCTTACCTTAGCCAAGAGTTCTTGATTGGTCTCTCCCTCCATTGCTCCTCTTCACGTACCAGCTTTCCAATCCCTCATCTCCTCTGCTCTGCTTTTTCACGTTTCTTTCCCTTATTCCCCATTCTTATTATTTTATAAAATAAACTTTAATTGGAATAAGACCTTTACTAACATAACACCCCCTCATTCCTTAACATCACACATGGCCCAACACCATAACCATCCTTTTCCAATTAAATTCTACAAATCACCAATAATTCTAATTATTAATTAAATTTCCATTTAAATTAAAAATTAAAATATACGGGTGTTACAGTAAATATCTCAACATCCAAGGAAGAACAAACTTACATTGAGTTTGGAAACTTTAAATCAGTTTTATCCAACACTCAAGTAAAGAAGAAAAGGAAAAAAGTCAAAACCAATGATGCTACCATTAGCAAAGCCAAAGATGGTTCTCAAAAGCCTTCTTGATGAAGTACCTCTTCTAAAATGTGTGGGGTCGGCCCGATTCCCCATCTAAATTGTCTCTAAAAAATTTGCTCAAGCTTCATAGCCCAGATTTATGTATTCTTGGTGAACCGTGGATGAGTCATCTGAAGTTTCCGCAGGCCTTCTGGGATAAACCTAATCTTAAGATGTTTACGGTTATTAATAGGAATCAGCTAGCTCCTAATATTTGATGCATTTATAAGAAAGAGTTTACCCCTCATGTACATCCCACAACTGATCAAGTATTATCTTTTTCCATCTCTATTGACAACTACATAATCTGTTTTGCGAGAGTTTACGCCTCCACCTGCTATATTAAAAGGATAGGCCTTTGGAATGATTTATATTAGGCCTTATTACTTAATAAGTCTCCCTGGTGTCTTATTGACGATTACAATTCGATTATGGGCGCACATGACCGTCGTGGCTCAAACTTCCCTTGGAACCTTCATATGGAGGAATTTAAGAATTGGAAAGACACTACTAGAAAATTTATTGTTAGTGACCGATTTAGTGACAGAAAAATTTTAGTCACTAATTAGCCATCAAAAATTGATATTCATGAGCCAGTTTTAAGAGGTCACAAAATCGATCATTAAAATAAATCAGCCACCGATTTTGAGACAAAAATTTGGTGACCGCGTATTCAGTCACGAAAAAATATTTTTATATACAATTTAATTTATATATAAAATTAGAGACCGAATGCAACAATCGAGGCCAAAGAAGGCGAGGGGGTGGTTGCACCACATGCAACACTCGAGGCTGAATATGGCAAGGAGTGGTTGCCACATCGAAATGAGAGGGACCCTGAGGTCGTGCAAGTACAAAATTGGAGAGCCAAGTAGTGTACTTGGCCTTAGATATAAACCTGGCCTCTAAGAGGTCTTTTACAGCTAGTTCGGCTGCAGCCGTTTTTTCTGGTGACTGTTTTCTTCTTCTTTGAGCGATGGCCTTGCAGGTCGGATCGATGGTTAGGTGATGGCAAGCCACTTCTGGGTCAAATCCGGACATTTCTGCAGCGCTCCAGGCGAATAGATCGGCGTTCTCACAGAGGCAAGCTTTGAGTTGCCTTTTGGCCAGGTTTGGCTGGTCCGACCCGATCTTTACTCCTCTGGTCGGATCTTCTCCCAAGGCTATGAGTTCAAAGTCTCCGTCCGGAATTGGTCGGAGGATCCCTTCGGATATCCCTGAGTTGATGCTCTGCTCTGTCGAGGTCGACAGTGTCGATGCGGGGCATAGATTTGTTGGTTTTTGGAGTAGCACTGGTTGGTGTCTTTTCTTGGGACGGTGTCTTTATCGCGCTCAGGCCCTTGGCGGAGGTTTCGAAACACCTCCTGGCTGCTTCGATGTCGCCGTTCAGTGTCGCTACTTGTCATTTGGTCGTATAGTATTTGAGCTTGAGATGTACGGTTGAGGGAACTGCGATTAGTTCGGCCAGAGTGGGGCGTCCGAGGATGCATTGGTATATTGATGGGCAGTCGATGACTAGAAACTGGACTTTTACTGCCCTGGTGGTCTCTGCCGACCCGATCGAAACTATGAGTTCCACGAATCCCCATGGCTTGGTTACAGTGCTATTGAATCCTTGTAGGTCCGATCCTACGTATGGTGTAAGGTGATTGTCGTTCAACTGCAACGTTTTGAACAGTTGGGAGTACATGATGTCTACTGAACTTCCCTGGTCGGCCAGAATTCGTCGTACGTCAAAGTTAGTCATCCTTGCTCGGATGAGAAGCGAGATGGTCGCGTTAGGTGCTCCTCTAGGCAATTCCCCTTTATAGAAGGATATTGAGGATAAACTGCCTATGGCTTAGTCGGAGTTTGAGGCTATGTTTGCGCTGGCCGAGATTAGCTCGTCGAACTTGCGTTTTACGGATCCGACGGTCAGCTTGCTGAAACCTCCGCCTGATATGACCATTGCGGACGGGAACCTCTCCCATGTGTTGTGGGAGGAATATGTGATTGTTGCGTTGGCCCAGTCAGAGAGGTAAAAATCTTTCGGCCTGGTAATGCTCATGGCCACTTGCATGGCGGGTGTATCCTCCGCCGGCTTTTCCTCGGTGACTGGCTTAGCTTCTCTAGCGGTCTCCTTCTTCTTTGCATATTACTTTAGATGTCCCTCTCTGATTAATATCTCTATGGCATCTTTAAGGTGGATGCAATCCTCAGTGTTGTGCCCGTGGCCTTTGTGGAAACGGCAGAATTTCTATTTATCTACGTTTGGCCGGGCGAGCAAGCTCTTTGGGAACCGGACCTTGCCCGTCTGAAACTCGGCGTTTGCGCATTCGTTCAAGATGCGCTCCCTTGACGTGTTTAGCGAGGTGTACTCTCGGAATTTCCCTGCGGGGGCTTTGTAGTCCTTGGGGTCCCGTGTCTTATCATCCTTCTTTTTGTCAGTCCCTTGGCGAGACTCATCTTGGCGGGCATTTTTACTGCTCTCTTCGTGCCTGGAATTGCGGACAGCGTGGGCAGCTTCTTTCTCCTCATACTATATGTAGGCTTGGGCTTTGAAGAAGAATTCGTCAAGAGTGGCCAGTGTTTCAATCCCGACGGCTTTAGCGAAGTCTGAGCGTGGTCGGAGGCCGCGTTCGAGCAAAAACTTCTTCATATGGGCAGTGGTGGATACTTGTACGGCTTCTTTATTGGATCTTTCTATGTATGCCCGTAAAGACTCGTCCTTTCCTGGGATAATGGCTTCCAAGGAGGCTTCTGACTTTGGGTGTCTTCGGGAGGCCGTGAAATGTCTGGAAAAAAGCTTTCCGAGCACCCTCCATGATGTGATGGATTCGTCTGGCAAACATTTATACCAAGTCATGGCTCCTTTTCGTACGGTGGTCGGGAACAAACGGAATTTAATGGCGCCGGGCACTCCTCTGTAGTCGAGAAGGGCGTCGATGTTCTCAATGTGCTCGTCTGGATCTGTGGTCCCGTCGTACGTCCCTAACGGATGGGGTTTTTTTAGACCGGTTGGTAGGGGAGCCTCTAGAATTGCTTGGGATAAAGGACCGCGACGCTCTTCCTCGTCGTCGCTGGCGGAGGGAGAGATAGATCGACTCTGGCTGCGCCTGCGTCGCCTTCGGTTGTCGTCGTGTTTACCCGAGGGTGACCTAGATCTCCTTCTTGGTCGCGGGGACTGCGAGCGATGACGGGAATGCTGATCGCTCGATCGTTTCTTGGAAGATGGGTCCTCATTCTTCGAGAACGGGTTTTGTGATCGGGTTTTGACATATTGATTTGTAGATATAGCCTTACTTGAGTGACAAGTTTTATCATCGTGAAAACTTATCATTACTCACAACAATAAATAGTAACACTTCTATGAAAAAAGAAATAATTATTTAGTTATTTTCTTTTTAACTAGCTAAATGCTCGTGCTATGCACCAATTTTTTATTATATATTATTATTTAAATGTTAATAAAATAATAAATGAATGAATAATTAAACTTATTTAAGAAATATAATAGAGATTTGTGTTTTGATGGAATTCTTAAATATTTTCATGTAATTGAATGAAATAATTATATTTATCAAAAACTTTTTTATTTATCTACATCAAACTGTCAAATTTAGCTTATACAAATTAGAATCATAATTGATTTTGTGATTCCAACAATTATTTTAAATTTATGAATTAATGACAAATATGTGTTAGCTTTATTTTGATATTTATTAAAGATAATTTGTATATATATTCTTATAATATTAATATCGAATAATTGGATTGTACTTTTGTCTCATGTTTTTTTATTAATCAATAATAATTAAAATTCTCACATATTTTTATGTATTTATGTATAAATATGTATCTAGTAATGACAAATATTTTTCCGGTATTTTGAACTCTGACATATTTAATTCTATGAGTTTGGATCACATGATACTAAAATATTGATTTTTTTTTAAAAGAATCCAACAATGGGTTCCCTTACAAAGATCACAAGACAATCCTACATTATATAAGAGATCTCATACTTTTAAAATTTTATCTAGAGGAGAACATATTCAAAAGCGGCTAACACAAATATAGAAGGTAAGGTCTAGTCTGTCCTTCTATTTATGGGGAGATTAAGGTGGATTTTATCCTCAACGAGGGTGCTCTCCATCTTTTATATTTAGCCGGAGAAATTTTGTGAAATATTCTTTATAAATTTATCAATAATAAATACTTGTTTCAAATTTTTTCTATGTATTAGTGATAAATATTTGTTTCGTATAAAGTTTAATGACAAATATTTATTTCATATTTAATATATGTTTTAATAGTTTATTTAATAAATAGTTTTTTCGAAATTAATGTGACAAAATCTAACCAATATTTAATGACTTATTTCAATAACAATAATGTATAAAAAATTATAGTTAGTGTATTTTATGAATTATAAATTTATATAATATTATTATTATCATTTTGTTTTTTATTTATAACAAATTAAAATTTCATTTAATTTGATGAATTTGTGAAAAATGTATGTCCTGTGTATGAATTGTTCAATTCAACCATTAATTTAGTGATTTTTTTTAATGAAAAATACTAGTTAGTTTAATATGATTTTAACAGATTATTTAGTAATAAACATTTGGGTCTTATATACATTTGTATGTTTCAATGAATTTTTTAGTATATCATTTCTAAGAAAATAATATATAAAAGTTATAACGAATATATTTGAAGTACTTTTATTTTGAAGTTAATAATATTAAAAACATTAATATTAATTGAAAAGTATTTGGCGTATTAATTATATATATATATATATATATATATATATATATATATATATATATATATATATATATATATATATATATATATAAAAGAAGTCAACAAACTAAAATTAATAATATATAAAAAAGTGTTAGAACACGTGGAAGTAGAGAGGAAGCATTCTATATGTAACAACTCAAAAGTAAAAAGGCTGGCAGACTTTTGTGAACCAAAGAAGAAAATTATACCCTGTACCCCTACGTTTATCCTAATACTCCTTCAAAAAAAAATTCGGACAAATTTACCCCTGTATAAATAGTAAAAATTACAAAATTTTTCACTATTTCACTCATTTTCACGGTTACACAGCGTTTGAGAAGAGGGAATTTTTTTGAGCCAAAACCGGATAACCCAACCTCGTCAGTTCCGGTTCACATTTCATTTAAAAAGTAAGTTTTTCAAAAAAAAATTCTCAGCCGGATAACCCAGCTATGGGGTTTCCGGTTCTGTTCGTTTTCTTCCGTTACCAGCCGGATAACCCAATGATGGGGTTTCCGGTTCCTTTTTTCTCAGCCGGATAACCCAATAATGGGGTTTCCGGTTCTTCTTGCCCTCAGCCGGATAACCCAACAATGGGGTTTCCAGTTCTTCTTGCCCTCAGCCGGATAACCCACCCTTGGGGTATCCGGTTCCTATTTTTTTTTTTAGTTATTTTTTTTTGTTTTTAATATCATATATTATTTTTAATAACATTTTATTTAATTGTTAACTATTTTATTTTTTATTTTTTTGTGGTTCGAAGAAGAGGAGGTGCGATCGACGAAATGCGTCAAAGAGGAAGACAACGTCGAGAGGCTGATGGCGAGGGACAGCAGGGAGCTGCTCATGAGGTTGGTCCGCAGCATCCGGCATTTCCCGGAGGACCTACTGATACATCTTTACTGGTTAGATATCAGAGGCACGTTGCCTGTCATTTATGGTTGGGCGAGGTACGTAAATATTTTCTTAAATGTTTTTTTAAATTACATGTACTTATATATTAACATATATTACAAATTATTTTCAGGAGAGACGACCAAAGCCGACCTTAAAGGTTGCTGCACGTGGCACCAAATTAATAGGATGGGTTCCGGCAATGCTCCCAAGGCAGATGGAAAATTGGTTAGTTGCATCTGGCATGTCATCTTTGCAGCATACTAGTTTGGCCAGGGTAGATACGCATCTATTATCTGCTTTTGTTGAGAGATGGCATCCTGAAACATCGTCATTTCATATGCCGTTCGCCTCTTCTCTTGTAGCAAAATTTTGACCAGTTACAAAAACATCAGTTGTATCCACACATGTTTGAGTTACATCGCATTTCTTCAAAGGAGGATCCACACCTAAATATATAAAATTAATTTAGTTTAATATATAATTAAAAAAAATTAAAAAAATAAAAAAAAAACGAAAAAAAAAAGGAACCGGAATACCCACAAAGAGGATATCCGGTTGAGACACACAACAAACCGGAACACCCACCCCTGGGATATCCGGTTACGCAAAATTGAAAAAAACGAACCGGAACACCCACCCATGGGTTGTCCGGTTTTGGATTTAACTAACCGGAAATCTGCATTTTCGGATATCCGGTTTAGGCAACGTCACAGTCCCCAACCCTCATTCGTCCGTACAAACAGTAAAAATGAAAAAATAAAAAAAATAAAAAAAAGTTAAAAGTAAAAAAAAGGAAAAAATTCGAATTTTTTTAAAATTGTAGGGGTATTGGGATAAACATTGGGGTACGGGGTATAATTTTCACCAAAGAAACGGATCTTTTGTAGGCCCATTAAGAAGAAAACAAAAAAGAACCGGTTAGTTTTAAAAATAAAGGATGACACAACACAAGGCCCACTTGTGGGAGCTATTTCCTCTTTCATACAGGTTGGTGATAATATAGAACTTGGAGAAACCATTTATTCTGAGAAGCTAATTAACAAACCTGTTGAATCTTAAATTTGTAGATGTAATCAAAAAATTATTTCGAATTTTGATTTTTCAGTGGAGAGTAAACTTCAGAATTATATTTCAAAATTGGGAGTGGTGGGAGGAGACTAAAGGATGGAAGAAAAGAAAAAATTGGAGGTATTGAAAAAACTGGCAGTAGAGACAACAGAGGGAGGGTTGGTGATAATAAAACAGTTACAATAATCATTGGTTCTTATAATATAAGGGGGGAGGTAGCTTGCTAAAGAGGAGGAGAATTTGTCAATTAATTAGAAATGGGAAGGAGGGCATGATGTTATTACAAGAAACAAAATTGAAAGAGGTTCCGGATTCAACAGTCAGAAGCATGTGGGGTATGGATGATTTTGAATTTTCTTATTCGGGAGCATAAGGCTTATCTGGAGGTATTTTAACTATTTGGAAGAGAAAAGCGGTCACGGCTCTTTTCTCTTTTAGTGGCAAAGGATACCTTGGTAACAAAGTCTCTTGGAAAGAAGGTAATTATTACATTGTTAACGTTTATTCGCCTTGTTGTTTATGCGATAAGCGGACTCTTTGGTCTCAATTATTGCTATTGAAACAAAAATATATAGATGGAGAGTGGATTATTGGTGGAGACTTTAATGCGGTTAAAAAGAGGAATGAGAGAGTAGGTAGGGGTTTTGGTAGGAGTAATGTGGAGTGGAGGGAATTCTCAAAATTTATTGAGGAGAGTGGTTTGGTGGATGTTCCTTGTAAAGGTAAGAAGTTTAGTTGGTTTAGTGGAGATGGTAAATCTAAAAGTAGACTTGATAGATTCCTAGCGGCAGATTCCTTGGTGTCTTCTTTGGGAGTTCTGGGGCAATTGACCGGTCTTAGGGATATCTCGGACCATTTCCTGGTTTGGTTGATAGCGGATAAGGAGGATTGGGGTCTGAAACCATTTAAATTCAATAAGGAAAGGTTTTCCGACAAGAATTTTATTTATTTTGTAGAAAAGGAGTGGAGGGGGTTGGAAGTGTTCGGAAGAGGGGATTATGTTCTGAAAGAGAAATTTAGGCTTATAAAAGAAAAATTGAGGTGGTGGAATAAAACTGTTTTTGGCAAATAAGACTTGGAGGTAGAGGAAGGGGTGAGTGTCTTGAATGCATCGCACGATATCGAGAGTTGGGAAGTGGAGGAGAATGAGTTAAAAAAGAAGGCAAGTAAGAAAATTTGGTTGAATTTAAAGATAAATGAGAATATGCTAATCCAAAAGGCTAGAATGAGGTGGTTAAATGAAGGAGATAATAATAGCAAGTTCTTTCATCGTACTATGAAGGAAAGGAGGAATTGGAATCATATTGACTCAATCAATTCTAATGGTGGGTTAGTGAGTTCGGTGTTGGAGGTTAAGGAGGCGGTTAAAGTGCACTTTGAGAACAAATTCAAAGAAGATTGTTTGAATATACCTACTTTAGACGAAGTCCATCTAAGTTCTTTGAGTAGGGAAGAAAGTCAATCTCTTGAGGTTCCTTTCTCGGAAGCGGAGATTAAGGAAGTGGTGTGGAGTTGTGATGGGGCGAAGAGTCTGGGTCCGGAAGAATTCTCTTTTATTTTTATTAGGAGATGTTGGTCCTTCTTGAAAAGTGATGTTTTATTGTGCTTTAAAGATTTCTATTATGGTGCTTTATTATCAAAATCCATAACATCATCTTTTCTTTCTGTTATTCCGAAATCCTCCAATCCTTTGAGCCTTGAGGATTATCGGCCCATTTGTCTGATAGGGAGCATCCACAAAATTTTTTCTAAGTTATTGTCCAGTAGAATTAAGAAGATCCTCTTGTCCATTATCTCCAATTGTCAAAGTGCCTTTATTCCAGGTAGACACATGATTGATGGAGTTCTTGTTGCTAATGAATTAGTAGATTATGCTTCGAAGGAAGGAAAGGAATGCCTACTTTTTAAAGTAGATTTTAAAAAAGCTTATGATAAAGTTAGTTGAAACTTTTTGAGATATATGATGAGGACGATGGGGTTTGGTGAAAGGTGGGTGAAGTGAATGGAGGCATTGGTTTTTTCTAGTAAGATGTCGGTTCTTGTCAATGGAAGTCCTACTAAGGAATTTGGAGTTGAAAGGGGTTTACGTCAAGGTGATCCTGTTTCTCCTTTTATTTTTGTTATAGCGGCGGAGGGTTTGAAATGTTTAATCAATAAGGCGGTGGATAACGGTGATTATGTGGGGTGTAATTTGAACGGTAAATGCTTCATTGATGACACCTTATTGGTAGGAGATGGGAGTTGGAATCATCTTTGGGCCATTAAGTTGGTTTTGAAAGGGTTCGAATTGGTCTCAGGTCTTGGTATTAATTATCATAAAAGCAAGATAATTGGTATTAATATTAATTCTCATTTTTTTGGATGTGGAAACTTCTTTTCTTTCTTGTAGGATGGAGGCAAAAGAGTTTAAATTCCTTGGAATCATTATTGGTTCTAATCCAAGAATGATCTCATCTTGGAAACCGCTTTTGGATAACTTTAGGAGAAAATAGAATTCTTGGAAAGGGAGGTTTCTTAGCTTTGGTGGGAGGATCACACTTTTAAAGTCGGTATTGAGTAGTTTATCTATATTCACTTTATCTTTTTACAAAGCTGTAAGAAGATAATTGGTGCGATAAATAAATTGCAAAGTAATTTTTTGTGGGGGGGATCGGAGGAGAAAAAGAAAATTCATTGGATTAGTTGGAAGGAGGTTTGTTTTCCTCTAGACATAGGTGGGCTTGGTTTGAGGAGCCTCGAAGAATTCAACTTAGCGCTTCTCGTGAAATGGAAATGGAGGATATTGAAAGCTACTAATTCTTTGTGGTATCAGGTTTTAAAGGCGAGATATGTGGATGTAAAAGTGAAGGCTTTGGTTGGAGATTTGAATCACAATATTCGTGCAAAAAGATCCGTGTGGTGGTCGGATATCATGTCTTTGAGAAATCATCTTCCGGAAGATTTTTTTGTTAACAACATTAAGTTTGGTGTGGGGCTTGGTCACTCGATTCCTTTTTGGCATGCCTCTTGGTTAGAAGTGGGTATTCTTAAACATATCTTTCCGGCTTTATTTTCTTCATCGCTTTTGCAGGATGTTTCTATTTCCGGTATGGATGGTTGGGTACTTGGCGAATGGAAATGGGGTGATTTTGGAGTGCAATCCGGGGCTGTTTCAGAAGTGGCAGCAGCGCGCTCTCTTGGAGCTGGGCCGGATTCGCCTAAGTGGCTTCCGACGGAAGACGATTCCTTTTCTGTTTCATCTTGTTTTCGTGAGATATGCAAGTTAGCCTCCCCGTATGGCCCGGTAAACCGCTATGATTTTATTTATTCCAATATTTGGAAGGTGGAGGTCCCCCTTAAAATTAAAGCTTTTGGTTGGAGATGTTTCAAGAATAAGATTCCGACTAGAAATTTGCTATTGAAACGAGGTATTTCTTATCTACTTTGAATCTCTTGTGTGTGTTTTGTGAATAAATTAACGAAAGTTCTAAGCATTTGTTATTGGAATGTCGGATGGCCGAAGCGGTTTGGCTTAATATGGCGTTGTGGATAGGCTTGAATTTTGAAAAGTGTCATGACTTTATGGAGAGTTTTTGGGTTTGGAGTAGTTATTGCCATAAAAAGAAGGTAAGGAGAGGTAAAGAGGGGTGCATTTGGTTGACTATTATATGAAGTCTTTGGCTAAATAGGAATGAAATCATCTTCAAAAATTCTTCTTGCAATTCTAATGATTTAGTTTGGACTTGTAAAATGCTCCTGTGGAGATGGTCTTTTGTTGGGAAAATTACTCATCCCAATTACAACTTTTATGAGTTTTGCAAAAACCCTTTGTATTACTTAAGATAGGTACAATTTGGTGAATAATTTTCTACTTTAGTGTTTATCGCCTTTTGTAACCGAGTATCTAGAACATTCGTTCTTAATCAATATAACTTACTTACAAAAAGAAATATATATAAAAAAGAAAGTAAAATAATATAAAATAAATTAAAATGTTTAAGTTTTTTTTAGCAAAAAATAATTAACTTAAAAAGAAAAGTACTTAAAATAATATAAAATGAAAATGAAAATTGCGGTCTGCTAATATCATAAAAAAATGGCATAAACAATATTTCAAATGCCAAGAGATTTGTGTGTGCTTAAGTACATATTTTGGGCAAAATAAATGACACGTGTTTTTAAAAGAAGAGTGAAGATTCATTTTGGTCCCTCACAAAAATTATGTAATTTAAATTAGTCTCTCACAATAAAAATTCGATTTAATATTTTATAATATTTAACCGGACAATATAAATTCTAAATATAATTAATCAAATTGAAATAAATAAATTAATATTTAATTGAATTGCTATTAAAATATTTGATCACTATTCAGTTTGAATTAACTAAATAATTATAAAAATTTATTTAATATTTAATTTCATTTGATTAAATATTTTAACAATTAATTGAATTACTATTATATTAATTAATTATTATTTAATTTAAATTAGTTTGAAATAAGTATATATTTTTTTGTATGTTGTTTAATTTCACTTACATAAAATTTAATTTATTTCTATTTTATTAAATATATTGAGAATTTACATTTTATTAATTTTAATTTTAAATTTGTGTATTATTTAAAATTAATAAATAATTATTTGTGTGTTATTTGAAATAAGTAAATGTTTTAAGTTAAGTATTCATCATTTAGAACATTAACAAAAGGAGTTGTGTGGTTTTCAAGGTGGATTTCGAAAAAGCTTACGATAGGGTAAGTTGGAATTTCTTGAAGTATGTTTTAATAAAGATGGGCTTCGGGGAAAATTGGCTAAGATGGATGGAAGGCACTATTTTTTCTAGCGATATGTCCGTTCTCATTAATGGTAGCATCACGAAGGAATTCAAAGTGGAGAAGGGGCTGCGCCAAGGCGATCCTTTATCTCCTTTTTTGTTCGTTTTGGTCACGGAGGTTCTTACGGATTTGATGAGAAAGGCCATCCTCAACGGAGATTTCCATGCTTTCAAGATTAACGAAGTGGAGGAGGTTAGTATGCTTCAATTCGCGGATGACACCTTAATTATTGGGGAAGGAGACACATCTAATTTGTGGAGTATGAAAGCGGTTTTAAGGGGCTTCGAGGTTATGTTGGGTTTGAGGATCAATTTTAATAAGAGCAATATCTATGGAATCAATGTAGGGAATTGGTATCTTGAGGCGGCATCTTCTTTTCTCTCATGTAAGATAGATAGCCTTCCGTTTAGGTTTCTTGGAGTTAAGGTGGGAGATAGCCCGAGGAAAATTTCTATGTGGCGGGATTTGATTTCGGTTATGAAGCATAGATTGGCTGTTTGGAAGGGTGTCCACTTAAACATTGCGGGAAGAGTCTGTTTGATTAACTCCGTGTTAAATTCCATCCCTATTTATTCTCTCTCTTTTTACAAGGCACCTTCAAAGGTTCTAAATGAGATTACCGCGATTCAAAGGAAATTCTTGTGGGGTGGGTGCGATCTTAAAAGATCTATTAATTGGGTTCGTTATGAAACGGTGTGTAAATCCCATGAAGATGGAGGGATTGGAGTCAAGAATGTGGAGGTCATAAATACGGCGTTATTAAGAAAGTGGAAGTGGAGAATTCTATCGGAAGATGAGGTTGTTTGGCGGCGTATTCTAGAATCAAGATACGACAATGTGAGGAGGAAAATGTTAATCGGCGACAAATCCGTTGTGGAGAAAAGGGATTCAATATGGTGGCGAGACCTTTTATTATCTGACAATTATGAATTGTTGTTGAAACATAATTTTACAGGTGCGTTTTTGTGTGAAGTCGGGAACGGAAGGAACGTACCATTCTGGTACGGATGCTGGGCTGATTTACAACCACTGATGGAGCTGTTCCCAGATCTGTATGTGCAGGCAGCGGCGGACGGAATGACAATAGCGGAGGCTGGCGAATTAACCACCAGCAGCGGTTGGCACTGGCGTTCGGATAGGGTGCTGCAGAACCATAACAGCAGCAGTATCGTAAACAGATGGCAGCAGCTCCAGATTCTTTTGGAGACGGAAAGGATGCTTTTCGGTGGAGAATTAATTTGGAGGAGGTTTTCACAGTTCAGTCTTGTTACTACAGGTTCTTTTCAAAATTGTCTGGACCTCCTATCATTGCTAATGTAGTTAAAGCTTCGACATACATATGGAAGGTACAAGCTCCTACTAAAACTCTTTTCTTTGGTTGGAGACTCATTCATGATAGACTAGCAACTAAAGACCAACTTTACAAAAAGGGAATTTTGGATTTTACCGAGATGAATTGCGTCTTTTGTTCGGTGGAGGAGGAGCGTTTATCACATCTTTTAGGAGGTTGTCAAGTGGTGAAAGAGATTTGGTTGAAGGTGTTAGAGTGGTTAGGATTTATAACGGATTTTTCGTTGGTGGATTTCATCACTTTCCCTTTTATTTACGATAAAGTGAACTCTTTAGCTAAAAGAAAGATTATAGGAGCTATTTGGCTTGCTACGTGCTGGCACATTTGGTTGATTTGCAACGCGATCATTTTCAAGAATGAGAAGTTTAGTTTCCTAGATTGTATGTCGGAAATTATGTTTAGCTCTTGGAAGTGGTTATTATCTAGCGGTAAGATAGCGAATAACTGTAATTTTCTTGTTTGGCGCTTGTTACCGCTTACTTGTTTCGAGTAGCAGGGCGTGGACGTTTTGTAACGGGAGGAGCACCCCTTATGCTTCATCTTAGTTCAATATATTTCATTGCCTATTAAAAAAAATAACCATAGAAATCAATTTGTCTAATTATAAAGTGATGATCATTTAACGGCGTAGACTTAGGTTGAAACCTTTGTAATTTTTATTTTAAATTTAGAATTATAGAATATTGTTAGAAATTTTGGGAATTATTTGTCATGAATGCATATTGGCCTAGTGGTAAAGACTTAAATTTTGCTAGGTCCGATGTTATAAACAATTTTGGCTTTTTCGATATTATTAAATCAGAATCGTTTAAAAATGAAATTAAAATTGAAAATAAATTTAGTATTTAAAACATAAAAAATAAATCTAACGTGGAGGTGCAGTCAAATTTTAAAGGTATGAAAAAAATCGATTTGAAAAAAAAAAATTAACATAATAACTAATATGGCCAGTTAACTTTTATAAGGGATTAAATCAAAATTTTTTGTTAGGGGATTAATTTCAATTGTGTAATTTTTATTAGGGGTCAAAATGAGTCTTAATTCTTATAAGAAATAATTTTAAAAGGGAAATTTTGTATTTATGGTAGTATTTGATTCTCTTAAATTTATATCATGATTTTTCTTTAGTGCTTACCAACTTGTATAGTAAAAACCAAATAATTAACAAAATTGATTTTATATGTAAATTATATGTGACTTGAATGCATAACCTAAAATGTATTTATTTTTATAATATTTAATTTATTTCATAGATTCCAAAATTTAATTTATGAAAACAAAACAACATACCCAAAATAAAACCAAATTCCAATTCATAAAAAAGGTTTGTTTTAAAATTTGGAATCTTTCTATTGGTTTCACGTTTTCAATCTGTCTAACCTAAGCCTAAAATCTGTTACCATCACTAATCGCGAGACTACCATTGTCGTCGGCAGTAGTAACATAATAATGGCGGAAGCAGCAGCATGGGAATGTGTCTTCAAATTTCTCAACAACCATGAAGACGACAAAGACAACAGTTACTTCAAGTCTCTCTCTCTCACTTGTTTCCAGGCAGTTCCTCTCCATCACCAACCGTCTTCGATTCCCTGTCGTTGGAGGTGTTGAATTTGTCACATACATGAGTTAATAATGCAGAACTCTATGTGATCTCAAAGAGTTGTCCAAGGCTTTTGCAGCTTTTACTTGAAAACTGTAATTATGTCTCAAATACGGGAGCGAAACATGTTGCAGAAAACTGAGATTAATTTGAAAGACTGCCATAAAGTGCATCCTAAGGTTGTTGACTCAATGATATTTTCAAGGCCATCATTGAGAAAGATAATTGTTCCACCACGTTATCGTTTCAATGCTGGAGAGAAGGAACTCTTGAGTCATGGATGCCTTCTTTGCTAGTGACGGTTTCCATCTTCACAACCTTTGATGTTGATTAGTACTAGTAATAATTGTTGATTAGTACAAGTAATAATTGGTTTTTTTCTCATAATTTTTTGGAATCAGTTTATGTCTTTTATACTCTCTTTGATTTCCAGTGATGGTTTCCTTTCTTAGGGTCTGTTTGGTTCAAATGAGGGGGAGGGGAGGGGAGGGATTTTAATGGAGGGAAGGGAAGGGGAGGGGAGGGGAGGGATTTTTTGTAATTATATATATGTTTGGTTCAAGCGAGGGGAGGGGAGGGAAGGGATTTCGTTTAAAAATATGTTTGGTTCACGAGGGGAGGGGAGGGATTTTAATAATAATTTACAATTTTATCCTTGTAATTTTATATAAGTGATATGATATTCAATTGTAAAAATTTCATAAATATTTTCTTGGAAATAATATTTGTATAACTGAGTGATTAAAAAGTCATAACTTATAGCATAATATTAAAAAAATTGAGTGCACTTGATTCGTATTATAACTCTCGACACAAAATAAACTATACGTTGATAACAACTCCTGAATACATAAAATAAATTATAATAAAAAACAAAAAACTATAGTAGTTATAATTTTTATTAAATAAAAAAAATAAAAAATAATTTGAAGGTGAAGAATAATTATAATAAGTTGATGGAAGGCTTGGAAGCAATAGAAAAAAAATTACAAAAAGAAAAGTAGGAACATGAAAGAAAATAATATTTTTAAAATAATAAAATAAAATTGAGGATATTTTAGTAAATACATTAATTTAATTAATATTAAAACTCAGATCCCCTCCCCTCCCCTCCGAATGGAATCTCCCCGATTCGGGGAAACGCAAAAAGTGTCATTTGGAGGGATTTTACTCCCCTCCCCTCCCCTCCTCTCCCCTCCTAAAAATTGAACCAAACACATTTCATTTTAAATATTCCCTCCCCTCCCCTCCCCTCCCCTCGCTTTACCTCGAACCAAACACACCCTTAGTCTCACTACTCTCTTTGATTTTCCTCATCAGAGAATTGGTCTGCCTTTCATTTGGTTATAGTTTGTTACTACCATCATGTAATACCTTTATTCTAATTGTTAATAAAATTGTACAGTCAGTCAGTTTCATTATGGTCTAGAATATTTTAATGAGAGTCAGTTGCAGAGTTAGTAGAAAATATTAAAAGAAAAGTTGATAGTGTAACAGATCTACATAACCTTTAGAAAGTGTTTATAATTTTGTTTCAATTTTCCACCAAAATTTCAGATTTTAAGGCAATATGTTGAATGTCATATTCTTAAGTTCAATGAGTTGAATGCAATGATTGGACTTTGTTTGAGATTAAGAAATCTATCCAATAATTATTATTCATTGCATCTAAAACTATGGTTCAATCATACACAACTCTAAATATAGATATTCTCTTTAATTTAAGAAAAACAGTTTGGTTCAACTGGTATAGTACCAGTTGAGTTTGGTTAAAAAAATACTGTGTCGAATTTACTATTGATCAATAATCCTCTTATCAATTTATGGCAAGAGCCTTAGCTGCGAAACCATCTTCACAAAAGGCTGCTAGCAGCTAGCCCCTGTGCAAGACAAATCTGCGGCTTTAGGAGTCTCTGATCTTATGCAGACCAATGACAACATATGGAACCTCAATCTACTATCTGCAATTTTTCAGCATAAACGTGTGCACGCAAACTCTGCATCAAAATGAAACTGATCAACACAACTGGACAGGTGTTCGTCAAGGAAACTAAACTACTCAGTTAAGACAACCGACAACCTTTATGTCAATGATTTCACAAAAGCAAGGTTATCGGCAATGTCGGGAGACTAAAAATCTGTGGAGCCTGCATATAGCACCTAAAGAAAAAACATTCCTGTGGAGCTAGACTTTGCCGAACACTACCTACACGTGCCCAACTCCGAACCAGGTGGGTTAACTGCCCAAATTCATGTTGTAGATGTGAGGAGGCCTAAGGAGCAGGTTTGGAGCAAAATTGGATGCGCGTCTATCATCGTGCCAAGACATGTATAATTAAAAATCTCTATCTTTATCAAGCAATGGAAATCAAATTCATTGAACTTACCTTGTGACGCCTCGATTTGTTTGTCTAATGCCTGGATGTTTGATCTCTCGAGACATTTTATTTCCTATTTGCAATGTATAACCTTGAAAAATAAATAATTTCAAGTTATCTTTAGCCATAACTAAGTGTTATCAAAATTTCTTCAACCATCAAATGGACCTTGTTCTTCTCAATAGCAGCAAAAATATACAATTCCAAGTTCGCAGCCAAGGCTCTTGCCATATATTGAAAAGAAGATTATTGATCAGTAGTAAGTACAACATGCTGGTAATTTCCTAAACCTAAGCATGTAAGTACCCAAATATAAACCTGAATCAACCTTTAACTTGTTGATTTCATATGCCAAATTTAAATCAATACTTGACCATCATTGGCTAGATACTCTAAATGTCACTAAAAAAATACAAATTAAATAACTGTAGAATGAATCAAATGACTGGTTTCTCTTTGATCAAGAATACCTATTTAATCCTTAACTAACAACCTCAACTCAACTGCTAAATTTTTTCGGAAACTGGACAGAAAGATTCGAATTACAAATGAGAAAATATCTTATTAAATAGCAAAATATTCACTGTTTAAAAGCTGAATAAAATTAGAAATTAAGATGACTTCCAAGTTAAATTATTATCTTTCCACCCATGTTGTCAATGAAGGCGCCAATAAGCATGACACAAAAATCGAATCCAAAGAAAAACTAAATATTAAAACTTCATGTAACACTCAACTGTATGCATTACATTGGTATTTAAAAATAAAAGAGTAATTTCTCAATGAAGAAAATCTAAATACCAAAAACATCTTACAATTTAGAGTTGAAATTTAGGAGAAGAAAATATGCTCATCACGCGAGAAGAGATTCCTTTTTTTAAAAGGCGACCTTGATAAAACCTTTGAGACAATGACATCAGCCTCCACTTTTTTACAATTTCTCAAATCAATCTCCTTAAGTTGTGTGCAATTTTCAACCACATGTATCATTCCTTTTTCTGTGACATAATTACAATATGCCAATTTTAGTTGCAAAAGCCCATGACAACTCTTTGAGATCTCATAGAGTGTTTTATCATCAACTCTTGTATATGACAAGTTCAACACCTCCAACTGAGGAACTACAAAGTTCATTTCAAGTAGCCTTATTTCACAACAATCGCTCAAGTTCAAATATCTAATCTTACAACATCTACTTAAAACATGACAAATACCTTTTTCAGATATGTCATCGCAACCATTCAAATCAAGCAGCTGCAAATTGGGGAAAATGGAGGCCACCGTTATGATGCTTTCATCATTTATGGAGGAATTGTCAGCCAAACACAGAGACTTCAATTGAGAGCTCACTTGAAAATTCTTGAAAGAATCAAAATTCCCAAAATCAATCTCTTCCATTATGATTTCTTCAATTGAATGACAGTTACTAATTATGGCAAACAAGGCTGATTCGGTGAGTTTAAAACATTGACTAAGGTTTATAGAAACCAAATGAGGAAGGAGCAAAGACAAGTCGGTAATATGATGATTATCTAGAAAGTAATTAGCTCGAAGACCTAGATGTTGTATCGTATGACACTTGGATAACAAAAAATAAACTCCATCGTAAGTATAGCCGGTACAATATTTGATGACAAAGCTTTTTAAAGGAAGACCTTCCCTTCCAATAGAGTAGAACAAATCATTTGAGAATTGCGAGCATCGGAACTTAAGACTAATCAAACCCTTCAAACTGAGTAATGAATCAATGAACAGTGAAGTAACATACTTTCCATACTTTAGGTTAATATTGGAAATAGCTAAAGATTTCAATGTTGGTATGTTACGGAGAGCCAAAGCAATATCTGCGCCCAGATCATGATGGAGGTTGAATCGGAGGTCAAGGAAATTAAGGTTGTAGAATCTATGGAGGATACGGCGGAGAAAGCAAAGACGTGGATAGCGAATTCTGAGAGAGAATAAGAGTGTGTTGGTTATGGAGAGGAACCGTTTAGAGACGAGAGATAGAGAGTTAAAGTCGCGGTTGTGGTTGTTGAGGAATGTGAAGACATGCTCCCAACAGTCATCGGGTAAATAAAAATCAGATTTTGCAGAAGTTTTCTTCCTCCTAATCTTTCTTTTCATACTGAAGAATCATGAATAAGGAGGCCGCCGCCACTGATATTTGGAGACCTAAACTAAATTAGGTATGTTTTAGAACATCAAAAAATGTAACCAACTAACACCAAATTTTGGGCTATATATCTAACAAATATAATTTTATTGAATTTTTCGTGTATAATTTAAATTTTGAATTATTTAACCTAATGGTCTATTTTTCTAAAAAAAGAACTCTAACATCATCCTAAAATACAATACATACAATTCTTAAATTACCTTTTTTTTTTTTTTGGCAAGTTAATGTCCAACTAGTTGACAGATCTTTATAGTCTCTCTAAATCCACCCGCCAAACCATTAGCAATCCACACATCTCATTTATTTAATTTTTTCATTATTTTTTATATATTATGATTATTATGAAATCATTTTATTAATAAAATAATAGTAAAATAATAATTATAAAAACTTGTGCTTATTATGATCCAGTTTTATTTTTGATATAAAATAAATTTTTTTATTTAAAAATTACTTCACCTCATTACATAGATTTTTTTTTTCTTTTCAAATTAAATTTGTTTGGATGATTTAGTCAAATTTTATTTTTACTATTTAATATTTTATGGTATAGTAATATAATAATTAGAGTTTTAACTCCTACAAATAAATAATTGAAATGTTGCGGATTCAAATTTGTGTTCGTATAGTAAAATGTCTCTATATAGTTACTAATATGTCAAATTTGTGTTTGTATAGTCAGATGTCTCTATGCAATTACTAACTGAACTCACATAACAAAATTTAACTAATATTTTTTATTCTCATTTTATTGTTATATTTCATGTTTTTCTTGTTATTGTTATGTATATAATATTCTTTTTAGCTTTTCAAATAGATATATTTTGTGAAGTAAACATGATTGAAAAAATTCACTTAGAAACTATTAAGAGAACAAAAAATATAAAGTAAATCTAACAAGATTTAATTAATCAATTCCAAATGTCATTAGAATTAAATCATTATAATGTTATTATTGTGATTTTAAATTTTATTATATTTTAATATTGAGATAAACGTAATTAAAATTGGACACGACATTCAACCAGTAAACATACAGGTTCAAGGTTCAATATCCAACCTGAACTGAATCAGAGTTGAACTGGTATTGGTAAATGATTTATATATTAAATTAATAATAGATATGTATGGAAATTCTAAAAAATATATGAATAAATTATTAAATTAATTATTCATATCATAAAAGTGTATTTTATTGGGTAAATTATTTACAAACACCTTTTGTTCAGCTCAAATATTTAGGGGTTACTTTTTCTATTCCTAGAGTATGTTTAATAAAAATAGCGGTTGACTGATAAGTTAGATGATAGTTTATAGTTTATGTCTAATGACAGATAATTTATAGTTGATGGTTGAGACTGATGGCTTATAAGCTAATTAAAGTGTTTGGTAAAATTAGCAGTTCAACTAACTTATAAAAAGTATTTAATGCATCATTATTTTATTTTAAATTAAAATAAATTATAAAAGAGAAAAGTGGATTTTTATTAAATAATAACAATAGAAAAGGAAGAAAAAAATGATAAGCTATAAGCTAAAACGCTATTTGAAATAGCGCCTGAAAAATAATTTTGGGTTAATGAACTTTTTCGTCCCTTTAAATATTTTAAATTTCGTTTTTAGTCCCTCCAAAATTTTCCTTCAAGAAATCGTCCCTTCAAAAATTTTCTTTTGAACTATTGATCCCTAACGTCAACTTTCATATTCAAATTCATACAGGTTCCACGTGGATCCGTTCAAATTCAACTCTACAAGTTTTAGCAAAATTCCATCAAACTTCTTTCATGTTCATTTAGAAATTACAACCTTTATTCACCTTACAAACCATACCAATGCCTTACTGTTTTTACACTTTTGGAACATGGAACAAAGAAAAAAGAAACATCATAAGCTTATTTCTAAACCTAAAATCTTTGAGTTCCTAAGCTCCATTGAACAAGTTTTAAACTTTTAACTTCCATGAGCTTCGTTTGGCCTTCATCAGGTGTTAAGAACCCATGAGACCACGCAGCTTCTTTCACTTCCTCTTCCGTAAACGGTCTCTCCAACCAAGCCACATCATTCTCATTCAAACAACTAAAAGCTAGGCCCTCCGGTAACGGTCTATCATGGTCTGCTTCCTTGAAAAAGTTGAGAAAGTAGTTTTTAGCCTCTTCCTTAATATTCTCTACACCTTCCACTCTACCTTCCTTTCCTTCCAAGGATGTAATGGCGTTACGTCTTTGTCTTCCCTTGATAGCATTGTGAAAAAAATTAGAATTTCTGTCACCCTCTTTCAACCATAAGTTTCTTGATTTCAAACGGAGCATGCTTTCTTTCACACTCAAATCATTCCAAATCTCCCTAGAAGCTTCTCTTCTAGCTTGAACCAAATGCTCAACATTTCCTTCTATGTTCTCCTCAATCAACTTGTCTAAATCATTTAATTTGTCCACCTCCTCCTCCACCTTTAGATCAAACCAACCAAAGATATCACGATTCTAACATCGGAGCCTCGACCTTAAAGTTTTTAGCTTCTCATACAAGATGAAATCACCCCTTCCATTAAACCTCAATTTATCCCACTCTTCCTCTATGAAAGCCTTAAACCATTCGTTTTTAAACCATCCATTATTAAACCTAGAGGGTTTAGGCCCCCAATCAAAATTCCCCTTGTTCAACCGAATAGGCACATGATCTAAAATATCCCTTCTTTCAATTATTTGATCTAACACCTTCCAATCATCTATCAACTTCCTCGAAAGTAAGAACCTGTCTATTATACTCATTGCCTTGTCGTTGTCTTTGAACCAAGTGAACTTTCCTCCTACACACGGGATGTCTACCAAATCCATTTGCTCTATAAATTTACGGAACTCCTCCATACCTTTTGTGAAACGGGAACCTACTTCACCTTTCCTTTCTTCTCTACTAACAACCTCGTTGAAATCTCCCCCGACACACCACTCCTCTTTACCTCTCAATCTCTTCTTTTCCACCAAGGAATTCCATAACAACCTTCTTTCCTTCATACTACACGGAGCATAGACATTCACCAAATTATAAGCCAACCCTTCCCAATTTGTATTGATACAAACATAACCTTTTCCAATGATGCTGTAGTTTAAGGACAAAGACCCTCTCCTCCAAAAAATTACCATGCCTCCTGCAGCACCAACAGAATTGCTAGCAGTCCACTCTACATCTCTACTGCCCCAAAAGTCACACGCTAAAGAATCATTAAAGCTGGAAATTTTGATCTCTTGAATGAAGCACACCTCTACTTTATTAGATTGGATCAGATAACTAATTCTCTTCTTTTTGGAAGGAATTCCCCCACCCCTTATGTTATATGGATAAAAATTCATGATAACAAATATTGATTCACATTCTTGCTCTTCATGCCCTCCTTATCTCTCAATTCCATATCTTCTATCAGCTTCTCATTCATAAAGTCTTCCTTACCACTCAACACCCTCAATTCAACTATAGAGCTCCACACCTTTTTCCCCACATCAGATTTACTAGACAATCTATTATTGCAGCGATGAATATCAGATTCTAAAATAGAGTTGCAAGTGAAAGACTCACAGATGGAAATTGTGTCGTTTGAAGAGATCGTCGTTTCCTGCTGGTCACATCCTTACTTCGCTTTGCTGCCTCCTCTTGGAGCTAAGCACGCATAGAATGATGGGGAGATGTTAACCTTTTTCCCCAAATTGCAAACATATTTCTTCTTTTTCTTATTTGGCTTTTTTGGTTGAATGTTTTGACAAGCCTTATCAAAAGACATTGGGCCTGAGTGATAACATTGATTCTCCCCCGGCCCAATTTTCTCCAATAAACTAGAAGCTTCAATGTCGGTCCTACTAGACACGTGGTTATTATCCAAAAGATTATCTCCTTCCACCGAATCCCCTACTCTGCTAACATTTGTGCTATCCTCACCTTTATTAAACTCCAAAAACACCTTTCCAACTTCTGCCTCGTGAAGCGACACTACATGCTTTACATGTAAGTCAAATACCACCTTTTTGCTTTTTGATAAAGAAACCTCCTTTTCTCGAGTAACTTCTTGTCTAACACAATAATTTTCATTCTCGATGTACACGTTTTCTCCACACTTCCCATCCAGAGCTGATTCATCAAACCTCCATGCTTTCTTCGGCAAGTTCTGGTTTTCCTCCGCTTCTTCAAAATTGAAATCCTCCGTAGATGCTAGAGAAATTGTTTCTGATTCAACCATAAACCTTCTTCCATGCGCCTTTAACAGGGATGGATCTTTTTTCATGCTAACGTAGAAGGAAACTCCATCTACCAACATTTTCACTGTTCCATATATTCTCTCATTCGTTCCAGATTTTATGCAAATTCTAGCCTCATCCATTCTTAATCTCGCCGTCGTCTATTCATCGCACTTTATATTGCTTCCTCTGATTTTTGCTAGAGATTTGAAGAATTTTTCTCCCCACACATGGCACGGGATACCTGAAATCCTCAGTCAACAAATTCTATCTTTATCTACATCCAAAGGTTCCCATGATTTGATGTTACTAAACCATTTTTCCCACCAAGCCCTCCGCTCCTCTATGAATAACTCAGTTTCTCCGGAAACCAAATCTTCCAACGAGCATAAATTTGGGCCAAAGGGAGTTACTCTAATAGAAAATAGTCCTTCTTCAAAAAACAGGTGCTTTAGATCAACATCCACCCACTACAACGTACAAGGGCTTCTAAAGCTTTTTGGGCTTTTAGAGCGCTTAAAAGCGTTGCCAAAGCCAGCGCTGCCGTAGGTAACGACAGCGCTTTTGAAACTCCAAAAGCACTCTCGTAGCCCCCCCCTATAGCAGCGCTTTTTCCAGAAAAGCGCTCTCGTATCCCCCCTATAGCAGCGCTTTTGCCAGAAAAGTGCTCTCGTAGCCTCCCCTATAGCAACGCTTTTTCCAGAAAAGCGCTCTCGTAGCCTCCCCTATAGCAGCGCTTTTTCCAGAAGCGCTTTCGTAGGTTGCGCTTTTTTTTATCTTTTATGGTTTTTTTTATCTTAGGCAACGCTTTTAGTTATAAAGCGCTTTCGTAGGTAGCCCTTTAAGAGCATTTTTGAAAGCGCTGTCGTTGTTAAACGCATTATTTTAAAGTGCAACCTGTAATTTAAGCCTCCCAGTTCGACCTGTAATTTATATTTATTTTTAACTTGTAATATTTTCGACCTGTAATATATTTTCAACCTGTAATATTTTCAACCTATATTTATTTTCGACCTGTAATATATTTTCAACCTGTAATATTTTCAATCATAGGCAGGACAATATATATATATATATATATATATATATATATATATATATATATATATACTAATATAATACCATTATAATCCAAAATAATATATATACACCATTATAGTTCAATTCACATGTAACTAACTCATGTCAAACAAACTAAATCAGATACATATAACTAACTCATCTCTAACAGTAACTAAATCTGAATATAAGCCTGAAATGTAAAAAATCCGACGAGCGCACGGTCCTGGTCCTGCAAAGTATGAACAGAACAACACGGTCAATTAAAGGCTCCAACATCTATACTTCAAATTTTCCAAGAAAACAAATTGTCATTCAGTAACATCAACAATATTATTAGCAACAATTTCATGTGATTTGCAACTCAATCCACCAATGTAATGTGTCATCAAACCAGTCTCAAATCAAACTATCAGCACCACTTAACAACAACAAAAACAAACTTGATTCATATAATAACATCATCATCGTCAACTAATATTAAGCAAAATGAACCAACATCCATAAAAGAAACTCAAACACAAAGTCATTATCAAAATAATGTATTCATAAAACTTTTCACACAATAATGTATTCATACCTATATGAATAGTTGCTGAATATAAAATTGACACAATTCCTCTTTGATTTCTTCCAACTTAAGTCTCGTGTAAGAAGCAGCATAGAAGTCATCAAAGTACTACATAACAAAAACATAATATGAATGATTTAGTTAAATGTAATAAATTATAAGAAATTATCTTAAGTTATAAATCCATACCGTGATTGGAATCTCTAATTGATTCGTTTGAATGATTTGTTTCATAAACCTCAAAACAAAGTATCCGCAATCATAACTGTTTCGTTGTTGCGGACACTACATAGAAAAACAAATAAGATTTTATAGTTGTCCTGTTTTATCAAGTAGCATAACTATTATAAGCAAAATTGTGAAAATTAATGTACCTGCACTTTGATCCAAGTAATGTTGTTTGATTTAGTCCGGGATACCTGTGCGTCTCTTTGACTTCGGAACACTTGTATTTATCTAACAAAATATAAAAGCATATATTTAGATCAATCTCACAAATAGTTAAATATATAAATATACACGAATATTTAGAACGATCCCACTTACATATCAGTCATTAACTTCATAGCCGGATAATTGGTCCACTCACCATCTACCAAATTCAGAAAATATACCACTTCTCTTATAGGGTTGATAGCAAGCAACAACCAGTGTGCTCTATAAATTAAAACAAAAGTTTATATGAAAATTTTGCTACGCAAAAGAAACAAAGATTAGATGAACCAAGAATGAGAAACTAACCCTACTGGTCGGGTATTATGCGCCCAAAGAAACAGACTTTCTGTATTGCCGGTGGTCAGGAATCTATCGACTAAGCGCTGTCTAACTGATTCTGGTTCCGTAGCAATTGTCTGTCCGCTGCAATGGGCGGAAGACATGAAATGGAACTTGTTTGACAATTCAGACCCGTGCAACACTTTGTCATACAACAACCTTAAATAAAAACATAATAAACATTAGATTATTTTCATTGAAATGTGTAAATAAATTGTTCAACTAATTAAATAATATATTCATCGGATTACCGGATGTATGAGTGAACATTACCGACGCCTAGTTGGTCATGCGAAAAAATCTCATGCATGTCATTTAGTGCAATATTTTCGAGGAATTCAATACCAAAGACAGCTTCATCCATATTAATTTCACGCAAAGCACCATTCGTCAAATATGACATATCAACAAGTGTTTCGAGCGTCTGCCGGTATCGAGGCACAAAAGCACCACCTCTTTTTTCCCCTGGCTTTGGAGGACCCTTTTCCTTGGGTGGTACGCTACAAACTTGATGTGTCACTTGTTGTGACCCCCGAGCAAAAAACCTAAAAATCATATAACTTAGGTAAATTATAAAATAATGTAGTTTTAGATTCAAATTATATACTAACACTTTAAATGTACCTCTTTTAGTGATGCAACAGACTCGTCCTCCTGCAAAATCCCTTTACCCTTAATTGCGGGTTTTGTAGGAGCAGTCTAAAATTAAAATGTAAAAAATAATTAATGTAACGGTTCAGAATTGACATTCGAAAACTAAATGATTCATAATGGATTTTAACATACCTCTTCACCAATGATAATGAGCTCCGAGGGCCATGCAACAAATGACCCTATTGCATCTCGCATCAATGTTGTCTCTAAGACCATGTCAGGTACCGGTAGCACCGCATCATGATCTAATACAACATCAAATGATACTTTCAGGTGTCCATCCGGGAGCGGTCTATGGTGAAGTAAATCTCCCAAAGTGTTGTGCACTTTTCCCTTGCCAACTAGGCGATAATTTGGTGACGATAAGTATAGTTGGCAAGATGAAATGCCCTAAACCAATAATAAATATAGAGTCGTTATCATTAATAAAATAGAACAATTGTAAGAAAAAAGAATTTATAATTACCTCGGGAAATTTTCTTTGACAGTTGATACTAACTTTATCACTAGTTTCTTTCACCGATGAAGTATTGCACTTTTCTTTCATATTCATCTCTTTATCTCTTTGCAATTCAGAGACTTGTGCTTGTAATTCCTGCAATTTTTGCAACACTTCTTCATTGGTAGGATTTCATCTCCTTGAATGCTTGTAGAAAGAGGTTGGAGTCACACCATGACCTTTACCCCTCACCCGACCGGGATACTCAGGAACATCTAGTGCTCTAGTAAGTACGCTCCTGTTATCCTGGTCCTCACCGGTGGATACCGATTGCGACATGGTCTCCTGTAATTCATTTACATTTCAATAATTATTAGTGGAGATAAAAAATCAATTATATATTAATAAACATTTGATTTAATTAAAGACACAGTGTTATACTTACACATTCATCATAAACTTTTTGAACATCGGGATCAACAGCTCGATTCTTGCCCACATGAGTTTCCTTCCACAACACATGTACTGGAAGTGAGGTTTCCTCACTTTTTGTCTTCTCTAACCATGCATTGACACAAATGATAAAATCGTCAATTAAAACACATTTAGACAATTAATAAGAACGTAGCATTTCTATTTACTTACAACTTTTTCCTCTAAGCGTGCATATCCCAAACGCGCTTTTTTGTATGGATACGCGGGTTTTGATGCTCTCGCACTATTTGTGGCATTCCTTTTCCAGAAAGCTTCATCTCTTTGATTTAAAAACTCAGCCCAATCTTCTTCTTTAATGAAGAGCTCATATTTTTTTGGCCGTCCCGGTGCCTCTTCAAGAAAGTTTCCATCTTTATCCTTAAGATAGGTGTTTGTTAAAAAAGCTTTCCACCCTCTATATCTTTTTCCAGCCAAACTAAGTATGTAGCGTTTACGCTCATCTGGTTAGTTAAAAGACCTCTGCGAAAAAACATACACATAGAGTGTGTTAGTATAAGTAATTTAAACAAATTATCGTCAAGATAATAACAACAACCATATATGATACCTTAAGCTCGTCCCAAATCATATCTTTTTTCTCATCCAACGATTTTCATTTCAGATTCCATTTATATACGGAGATTGGAATATGCAAACGAACAAGTGTATCAATGTAGCTTGTCAACTTTGCAGCATTAGAACCGATTGCTTGTTTATCAGAATTCCATTCTAAATTATATTTTAATCCTTTGTCTCTATCTCGAATGATTCCCTTCATAATGGTGATGCCTCGTGCAACTTATGTTGATGATGTATCAGGTGGAGGATTTGTATCCGGAGCATCTCTATCTTGTGAGTTTTCTTGTGAGTTTTCTTGATTACTAGCCATTTGACCTGTATCAAACAAACTAAAGCACATTAGTACACTATTAATAAGTTAACAATTTATACAAGTAAAATGGAAGTCAAAGTAACCATGTACAAGTAAATCGGAATCAAAATCGGTGAAATCGGAATAAGTGTCAAAAAAAGAAAGTTGTCGGAATTGAACGAAATTTACATGGCTATGGTAAAACGTCCTCACGGACTCAAAAATGAAGTCGGTTTTCCGAAATTCAGACCCTAAGCCCGACTTTTGATTACGGGTAGAAGCAAAACCGATAAAAAAAACTCCCAAAATGCAAAGATAAGTGCATAAGCAGCTCCGGAATCGTCAAAATAGTATAGTTACATGTAAAGAAGTCGACAAACGGATACATGGTTCAAAAGTTATGTACAAAACGAAAATATGCACTAAAATTGATTAAGTATTGTAACAATCAGAATACAAATTGAAAAAAACTGTACAAATTGAATATATAACAATCGGTACAAATTAAATAAAGCACATTAGTACTTGTGTCAAAAAACGAAAGTTGTCGGAATATGTATACTATTACCTTTTTCACTAACGTCTCTTTCTTTTCTTGGTAGGATTATGACCCTTATTATGATCATTTCTAGTACAAGATTCGTTCTCATTTTGATCGTTTCTTGTACAAGATTCAATGCCAACACCAATATCACCTTGATCTCCAATGTTTTCATCAATTATTTTTTTAGGTAAAAGCACTATAGACCATTTCGTACTTGTCGGATCATTGACATAGAACACTTGTTTAGCTTGAGAGGCTAGAATGAAAGGCTCATCTTTGTACCCCACCCTATTGAGATCCACTTGCAAAAATCCTGACTTATCCATTCATATCCCATTATTATTTTCAACCCACTTGCAACCAAATACAGGAATCTGAAACTTCGTGTAATCAAACACCAAAATGCGCTCGATAACCCTAAAATATGACAAATTTGCAAATTTCGGATTTAAGTCATTCGCACTTGATATGTGCATTGATTCAGCTACCAAGGTAACACCACTATTTTGCATAGTACATTTATCATCATGTTCTTTGGTATAAAATGTGTATCCATTAATTGCGTATGCGCTATAAGAAAACACAATTATACTTGGACCATATGCTAAACATCTCAACCTTTCTGTTACTGAAGCAGGATCTTAACGATACTTTGAATAAATATGTTCCCTAACCCACAGTATGAAACTTCGATTGTGCTCTCATACTATCCAATTCTCATTTCTATTCGGATTTAAACTTCGGAGAACAACCTTGTGCATTTCAACATACGGCTCAACCTCAATCTCATTGTGCAGAACATACAAATGCACTTGATCTCACTCGACCATTGATACTGTCACAACTTTATTTCCAATTAGCCTTTTTCCTTCTTTTTCTTCAACAATATGAGATTTGGGGAGTCCAATTGATTGAACATTTGACAGATATTCAGTACAAAACTCAACCGCTTATTCAACAATGTATCGTTCGGCAATACAACCCTCCGGTCTATCATACCCCAATTTTTGGCCCTAAGATCATATATCATTCATATCCCAATCATTAATCAAGAGCTTCACTTGGAAGTTTTGTTTGTGGTGTTGCACTCACCTCATCAATAAGAGGGACCATCAAGCACCAATGATTGTTTATCTTGTATGCATATTGTACTAACCCAAATACCAAAAATATTGCTTTGTTTCTTTGTAGGCTTTTGTTTTGTAGGTACCAAGCCAAGACATGCAATAAACAAGGCATTTTCCACATTTTGGACTGATGAAAACGATTTCCCTCTTGGGTAAATCGATTTCCCTACAACAATTTTCAACAAAATCACATTCTGGACAACATGAAATCGATTTCCCTCCTGGGTAAATCGATTTTCCTAGTGTATTTTGCGCCAAATTCTCTTCTGGAACAGAGTGAAATCGATTTCACTCCTGGGGGAAATCGATTTCCTTAAGGCGAAATTCAAAAAAAATAGAGAGGGAAGCTTGATTTGATTTTGGCACCTATTTTCTTTGACCATTTTTGTCATTTTACCAATTTTCCACCTCACCAAAATAATTCCCTTCATTAATTCCATTTTAACCTCATTTTACCATTTTTACCATTTAAATGCCACTTTAATCACCAATTAAACACAAGTTAATTAACCAAGAGCAAATGACCAAATTGCCACTACTCTTGCTCTCATCCTATAAATAGAGGCCACTACTCTCTCATTTCTCAAGCTTGGAGAGCCAAAAAATTGCTTGCAAATTCATTTCTCACCCTTTCCAAAACCCTCACCCAAAGTTCATTTTCATAAGATTAGTGAGATTCACATTGAATCTTGCTAATTTTGAACTAAACCTCCTACATTTCTCTCTTTTCTTTGGTTGTTCATCTCCAAATTTGAAGGATCTATACAC
The DNA here is from genome assembly GCF_029867415.1 of Vicia villosa. NCBI lineage: Eukaryota > Viridiplantae > Streptophyta > Magnoliopsida > Fabales > Fabaceae > Vicia > Vicia villosa. The sequence goes on along the minus strand of NW_026706007.1, from coordinate 85,279 downwards.
TTTGTGCTTGCTCTTGAAGGTACTCCAAGATTTTTGTTCAAGAAGTGGTAATTTGCTAGATCCATGATGTAGATCTTTATTGCTTGTGATCAATGCATCTTTGATGCTATATTGATGATATTTGCTGGTTTTATGATGGAAATTTCGTGCTCAAGTTGATGTGTGATCATAAGGTGTTTGTATATTTGTTCAAATCAAGTTTCATGCCTTTAAATGATGTTTTTGCTGAAATTTACACTGATGAAATCGATTTCCTTAAGGCTGAAATCGATTTCCTGCTAAACGTAACTTGTTTTTTTTTGAAAACTGCACTATGGAAATCGATTTCCCCCTGCATGAAATCGATTTCCTGCTGGCAGAATGTGGTTTTTTGCCTTTTTTATGCTTGTTTTGGCTTCCTTCTTCCTCCACTTCATTAATATCATTGGATCTAGGATGTTGATAGGTTTGAAATGACCTAATCCATAATATTAGATGAATGATATTAATGATAGTGTGAGTTGATTATCTTTTGTGAATTTTATTCTTCTTCCTCCACTTCATTAATATCATTGGATCTAGGATGTTGATAGGTTTGAAAGGACCAAATCCATAATATTAGATGAATGATATTAATGATAGTATGAGTTGATTTTACTTTATGCATTTTATCTTCTTCCTCTCTTTTTTTCTTTTGATCGATGAAAGTCTTAACACTTTAAGAATTCTTATGGATTCTTAGTAAAGACTAGATCGTTACCTATTTTCTTTTCGTGCGGTATTGCTTTCAGAGAATGATCTACATATCATTTCTCTCACATGCATTAGAACATAAAGTTTTGACCGGCCTCGTTGTAGGGTGATTTCTATATAAATCACTTGGCGATCTGCTTAACATAGCGCAATATTTCGTGTCCCGAATAAAAAAAGATCAAATATGGAAGAGAATTGTATGCGGTTGATTTAAGACTTATGGAGGTTTATCGTGTAGTCACTATGATTTTATCAAGCTTCTGATAAATGTCCATTGAATTTAAATCCGAGAACATCCTTCACTCACCATCGATCTTTACTACTAACTTTGATAACATACTTGACAAGTTTCAAGATGGTTATCTTTAACATCTAACAACTAACTTTAATTTGCGCACTTTATTATACCGCTCTTTATATTTCTCGCATTATCGCTTTATTTTATCATTTCAGCATATTTACATTCCGCTATTTTTCCTTTGTCCATTTGGACGTTTATATTCCGCTATTTTCTCTTTGTCCATTTGGACATATGTTTATGTTTCCGCCATTTTCTCTTTGTCCACTTGGACCATACTTTATTTTTATGCTAAAACACTAATAAACAACAAAAATCTAAAAAAAACACTTAAGGTTCTCTCTTGGACTATTGGTTACTATCCCTAGCATTCTGGAGATTCGGACTTATGGACTTAGTGCCTCTGGACCCTTATTCTGTTGTTACTCTGCTGTTATTCTGTCTGTCTGGCATTGGATTGTTGTCTGTTTGTGTGTGCAGGTATTTCCTTGAAAGCCCTTGATGGTTAATCCCAAGGCATTGATATAAGGATTTTACCTGAAAACTGCCGTTACTCTGCCCGATTTTCGTCAGAATTTTAATGTGCTTAATGCAAAATGGTGCTAAGATAATAAGTTCATCTGGATCCCAAGTGGTAATGTGATGGTTTAGTATTGATATTCCAAAGGATGGGAAATCTACCTTGACCCACAATGTCAAGTGTTGGCTTCTTCTTCGGTTAGACCGTTTCTTTCCTTAGCTTTTATTTTACGCAATAGGATAGCCTCTTCATCTCCTCCCATTCTTAAATTTTCAAAATCTTCTCTCTTTTTCCAAAACATTCTTATGTTTGCAACCTTTTCAAAACCTTTTCTTTTAAAATATCTTTTGCCTTCAATGGCCTTTTCTTCAAAAAGTTTAGACACTGTTAATTGTCGAAACGAGTGGTTATACCCCACGATTTTGAAATTGATTGATATAATGAGATCTTTTCCGCGTGAGAGAGCTAGTGGCATACTCGTCGATTTTATCCGAGTTGGAGCCCTTCTTTCATTTGCGAAGCAAAGAACTCATTTGTTCTCAAGCTCAAAATCAATGTCTGAGTATTTCTCTCCGACGACAATAAAGTGTTTATTCGTTTTTAAAAAATGTTTTCCCTTTAAGCGGAACTACATTAGCTCTGACTTCTCCATTGCACCGAGGAGGTATGTAGGCACAAGGCTTAATGCTTTGCCGAGCTTATTTTAAAAATAAAACAAATTCTTTTTTAGCACACACACGACACAGATTTTCAAAAAGGTTCCTGTGGAGTACCACATATATGAGGGGTGCTTAAAACCTTCCCCTTGTATAATCAACACCCGAACCTGAGTTCTCTTTTTGTTTTAAAAAAAAACTTTGGGTTTTACGTTCTTTTCCCTTTTCCTTTAGAAAATAAAGCGCGGTGGCGATTTCAAACGAAATATTGATTCGAGTCAATCTCATGGCTTCGATATCCGATTTTCCCCGCTACAGAAAAATGGCGACTTCACTGGGGAAAACAGTTTTTAAGTGTGTTAAGCCTATTTTTGTTTATCTGTGTGTTTTACCTGTATATATTATTGTGTTCTTTGTTTGTTTATTTTTTTTTTCTTTTTGGTGCTCGATGGTTCCTCTGTGATGAGATAAAGTTCTAACCCGAACTTTGGTGAGTAACTTGAGATAGGAGGTGGTAAGACCAATAGTCGCATGTCAGGAGCAATCCTTACCATGAGCGTCATATGGTGGAACCCCAATCAGTGGAGGCCTCATGGAAGGTAGTAGAGGTTGTTACGAACCATCGTGATAACGCTATTACTTTCTATAGTGAGTGTCCGTAGAAGCTGAATGGCCTAGAACCTTTTTAACCCATCTAAGCCTTTTTAAGATGTAGTGCAGAAACAAGATCAAGTACCAATTTGAGCTTGTTGTCATGTGATACTACGCTCAGACGAGGTCTTTTTAGGCATATTATTGGCTCCCATGAGCAATTGTGCGTGCCGGTAATATCCGATAGAAGATTGAAAACTCTGGGAACCTTTGTAGAACCCGATTGGCAGGTACAAAACTCCTTAGATCACGCCTTGTGGGATGGGTAGACCCATGGCTCCATGCTCGTGACGTCGAACCTAAGAACCTGGATTGTGTGATTTTGTGTGATTTGCTGTGATCTTGTGTGCTCTTGATTGTGGTTGATGCTTAAACCATGCATTCATGCATTCATAAAAATGACATTCACAAATGGTTTTCAAGGAACTTAGAGACATTTTTTGTAAACATCACAGGTACCATGGATCAAAAGAGAAGCATCAAGAAGTGCACTTTCAAGAATTCAAGTGCAAAGGAATTGAAAGAGCTAGCAACTTTGGTTCCTAATATTGACAACTTCAAAAACCGTTATGGGAAATTGATCTCTATCTTGAAGACCAAAGTGGAAAAAGGGATTCTTGAGACTCTTGTGCAGTTTTATGACCCGGTTTATCTTTGTTTCACCTTTCCGGATTACCAGCTTATGCCCACTTTGGAGGAGTATTCTTATTGGATTGGTTTGCCAGTTACGAATGACATACCGTTTAGTGGTCTAGAGAAAGAGCCTCAGGTTGATGAGATAGCAGAACTCCTTCAGTTGAAGATATCAGATGTGAAAGCAAATATGACCAAAAAGGGAGGAATTTGGGGGTTGACTTCTAAGTTCTTGATTGGAAAGGCTTCTATGTTGGCTAGTAAAGGAAGTATGATTGCTTTTGAGACATTTTTGGCCTTGCTCATCTATGGATTGATACTCTTTCCCAACATTGACAATTTTGTCGATGTTAATGCTATTCGGATCTTCATGATTGGGAATCCTGTACCTACTTTGCTTGGGGATACTTATCATTCCATTCACCCTAGGAATGATAAGAAAGGTGGACTTATCAACTGTTGCACTCCTTTGCTCTATAAGTGGTTTATTTCGCACTTACCTCAAGCTAAGAATTTCTTGAACAATCCTGATGGTCTCTCATGGTCTCAAAAGATCATGCCTCTTACTAATGGGAATATCCATTGGTACAATCCTGCTTATGACATTGGTGAGATTATTGATCGTTGTGGAGAATTCCCTAATGTACCTCTTCTTGGTATACAAGGAGGAATTACCTACAACCCCATTCTTGCAAGGCGTCAATTTTGCTACCCCATGAAGGAGCGACCCGCTAGTATTCTTGTGTCAGAAATCTTCTATCTTAATCAAGATGGAAATTCGGATATGAGAAATCGGTTTGTACGTGCTTGGCACCATATTGATAGGAAGAGACATTTGGGAACGAAACAATGTGTTGCTCTCAAAGACTACACTGATTGGGTTCAAGCTAGAGCTCATACTTTTCAGATGCCTTATTTGCTTGAGGAGCCTTCTCTACCCATTGCTCCACCTTTGTCTTTTGTAACGCCCGTATAATTTTAATTTTTAATTTAATTTGAATATTAGATTAATAATTATTATTATTATGGATTTTATGAAAATAAGAGGAAAATGATGGTTAATGGCATTTGGGCCATGTGTGGAATTAGTAAGAATGGGGGGGTGTGGTGTAGTAAAGCCCTTACTAATTTAATATTATTTTTCATAAAATAATCAGAATTGGGAATTGGGAAAGAAAGAACGTGAAAGAACAGAGTTGGGAACAAGGAACGTGAAGGAGAACTGTAGAGGGAGAGACCAAGAACCAAGACTTTTATCTGAGGTAAGGGGAGACTCTCCGTTTAATCTCTTTTATCGTATTATAGGTGATATTATGGATTAGGAGTATGATTGGATCCATTGATTCTATATTCTGAATTTTCATCTGTGTTCATCATTGAAAATTGAACTGTTAATCCCTAATAACTGATAGATTTAGGGTATGATGAATGAAATTGATTATGGGATCATATACTATGGTTATGGACGAATTCGTATGCTGTTTAGATGCAATTTTCCTGGTTTTTAGACTCAAAATCGTGGACTGGTATGAGTAAAAACGAATGGGTTTTGGACTGTTACGAATTCTGCAGGTTCTGGGCATTTTATGGTGTTTCGCGTATGAAACAGTGCCATACGCGTATGGGATGAGGTCATACGCGTATGGGGGACACTCCCAAGGGGCTATACGCGTATGATACGCAGTTGCCCTGTCCCAAATACCACGTACTGGTGTTTTGCGTATGAGAGCGTATGAGGATGCTCATACGCGTATGGAAATTTTGAAAGAGGAAAATTATTCTGGTGATACGCGTATGGCAAGGTTGATACGCATATGGGTTGGTTTCTAGGCCATTTTGAGCTCTGGTGAAATGCGTATGATACGCGTATGAGACATGGTGATACGCATATGGATGCGTATGGGCAGCATGATACGCGTATGGACGCTATGTGTGCAAATTTCTGTTTTGTGATTTTTCTGGAAAGTTCGATGATGTGTAACTTTCGATTTGTAGGCCTGTTTGTATGCTGTTTTAGACTGTGTAAACCTTGTGATGTGACTCTGTGGTTTACTGATGATTGATTGTATTGAATGATGTAATGTATATATGAACATGCTTAGTATTGTTGATGATGATGATGATGATGAAATGAGTATAGATGATGCTACTCATAGAATGGTAATGATGAAAGTATGTTATATATATGTTGCATGCATTCATAAACATGGGCTGAATCCTAGATGATGAGAGGATTCAGTGAGGGGCAGAATTCCCATTGTGTGGAATTGGTGCTGGCAGGGCCGTATCTGGATGATGATAGATCGGTCGGTGGATGATTTCCACTGGTGATGATTGGTACCACATGCATAGTGTCAGTTTCATACATGTGCATGATTTGTTTATAGTATGATGATATATGTTACATGTTGACTGTCTGTTTATCTGTGGATGTGAAAATGATTGATTTGTCTGAATATGAAACAATGGGGTGAATGATATAACTATGATATGTTATTATTTATGATGCAATAACATTGGTTAACTGTGATGAGACTCACCCTTACTTGTTGTCATTTTCAGATTGAGGATAGCGGCGCGACTTGGTGAGGATTAGCTCATAAGTCGGTTTCTAGTTATAGTGTCGGTGTCATGCTCTGGTAGATGTAACACGGGGAACACGTTTGTTTTGAGTTGATTATAACTCTAATTGGTTTTGTTGATTGAGTCGGATACATTAATGATGAATGTTGACTCTATGTTTTTGATTCCGCTGTGTAAAACATGATTTTACTTAATGAGTTATAATTTCAGTTGTTTCAGTGAATGCATGATATGTACCGACGCGTGTTTTATCATTTATATAATTGTGATGCCTCTCTACATGTTTACTCTGATTAATAATTATTTAATTTCCGCGGGTTATTAGAGGGGTGTTACAATAGTGGTATCAGAGCATAGTCGGTCGTTGTGACCAGAGTCTTAGTGTCAGTGTCAGTCCTTCTGTGTATGCGACTAATACGAGTTATTTGTCGATACTTTTGTTCTGACTGGATTGTTTGTGTTAAGCAGAACAATGGCTGGGAGAGGAGGAAGAAACGATGATGCTATTGCTGAGGCTCTGGGCATGATTGCTAGTGTGCTAGGAGGGAATGCCAATGGAGCTGCGATTGGTGCTGACAGACAACTGAACAGTTTCCAGAGGAACAATCCTCCATTGTTCAAGGGCACTCATAATCCTGAAGGTGCTCAGAAATGGCTTAAGGAGATCGAGAGGATTTTCAGAGTCATTGACTGTGCTGAGGATCTCAAGGTGAGATATGGCACCCACATGTTATCTGAAGAAGCTGATGACTGGTGGATGTCAACCAGAACTGAGCTGGATGCTAGCGGTACAGCAATTACTTGGACTGTATTCAGAAAGGAATTTCTGAGAAGGTATTTTCCTGAAGATGTCAGGGGGAGAAAGGAAGTTGAATTTCTGGCGCTGGTTCAAGGTAATATGTCAGTACCAGAATATGCTGCCAAGTTTGTGGAACTGGCAAGGTACTATGTGCACTACAATGATGACGAAGCCAGTGAGTTCTCGAAATGTGTCAAATTTGAGAATGGTCTTCGTGATGAGATCAAGCAAGGTATCAGGTACCAGAGAATCCGGAGGTTTGTTGATCTGGTAGATTGTAGCAGGATTTTTGAGGAAGATAACATCAAGCTGAGGTCATCTCACTCTCGCGAGTTGGTTGACAGAAAAGGAAAGAAACATATGCATCGAGGTAAACCATATGGTAGAGGTAAACCTGTTGATTGGAAGAAACCCAGTGGGGGATATTCCAGTGCTCGTATCAGGTGTTACAATTGTGGTGAGATGGGACATCGTAGGAATGAATGCAAGGTTGATCAGAAGAAGTGTTACAAGTGTGACCAAGTGGGTCATATTGCTGCTGACTGCAAGAAGAGGGTTGTGACTTGCTACAACTGTGATGAAGAGGGTCACATCAGTCCTAATTGTCCTAAGCCAAAGAAGAACCAATCAGGAGGAAAGGTTTTTGCTTTGACCGGATCGGAGACTACTCCAGAGGACAGGTTGATTAAAGGTACGTGTTTCATTCATGGCACACCTTTAGTTGCAATTATTGATACTGGAGCAACTCACTCTTTTATTTCTTTGGATTGTGCTGAGAGGTTAAATCTTGAGATATCTGATATAAATGGAAGTATGGTTATTGACACTCCTGCGTCGGGTTCAGTAACTACTTCGTCTGCATGCTTGAATTGTCCGGTTGACATTTTTGGTAGAGAATTCGGGATGGACTTAGTGTGCCTTCCGTTGAAACAACTTGATGTAATCCTGGGAATGAACTGGTTGGAATTCAACCGTGTTCATATCAACTGTTTTGCGAAGACGGTGATTTTTCCTGAAGATGTTAGTTCTGATAATCTGGAAATGACAGCTAGACAGGTGAATGAAGCTATCGGAGATGGTGCGACAGTGTTTATGTTGTTCGCATTGATGAATATAAAAGAGAAAGTGGCGAGTGGCGAATTGCCTGTAGTGTGTGAATTTCCAGAAGTTTTTCCAGAAGATGTGAATGAATTGCCACCGGAAAGAGAAGTGGAGTTTTCTATTGATTTGGTTCCAGGAACTAGTCCAGTGTCAATGGCGCCGTATCGTATGTCGCCGTCTGAATTGGCTGAACTGAAGAAGCAGTTAGAGGAATTGCTTGAGAAGAAGTTTATTCGTCCTAGTGTTTCGCCGTGGGGTGCGCCTGTGTTGCTGGTAAAGAAGAAAGAAGGTTCAATGAGGCTGTGTGTAGATTACAGACAATTGAACAAGGTCACTATCAAGAATCGGTATCCATTGCCGAGGATTGATGATTTGATGGACCAGTTGGTTGGAGCACGTGTGTTTAGTAAGATTGATCTGAGGTCTGGATATCATCAGATACGTGTGAAAGATGACGATATTCAGAAGACTGCTTTTAGAACGAGGTATGGACATTACGAGTATTCTGTGATGCCGTTTGGAGTTACTAATGCACCTGGTGTTTTTATGGAATATATGAACAGGATCTTTCATCCTTATCTCGATAAGTTCGTAGTGGTGTTTATAGATGATATCCTGATATATTCTAAGAATGAGGAGGAACATGCAGAGCATCTCAGAACTGTGTTAGAATTGTTGAAAGAGAAGCGACTTTTTGCCAAACTGTCGAAGTGTGAATTTTGGTTAGAGGAAGTCAGTTTTCTTGGACATGTGATTTCTAAGGATGGTATTGCTGTTGATCATACAAAGATAGAAGCTGTGTCTCAGTGGGAAGCTCCGAAGTCAGTATCTGAGATTCGTAGTTTTCTTGGCCTTGCAGGTTACTACAGAAAGTTCATTGAGGGATTTTCGAAGTTAGCATTGCCGTTAACTAAATTAACCAGGAAGGGACAAGCCTTTATTTGGGATGCAAAGTGTGAAGAAGGATTCCAAGAGCTTAAGAGGAGATTGACTAGTGCCCCTATTTTGATTTTGCCGAATCCGACAGAATCATTTGTGGTTTATTGTGACGCATCACTGATGGGTTTAGGTGGTGTATTGATGCAGAATCAACAGGTGGTCGCTTATGCGTCGAGACAACTCAAAGTGCATGAGAGGAATTATCGGACTCATGATTTGGAGTTGGCAGCTGTGGTTTTTGTTTTGAAGTTGTGGCGACACTATTTGTATGGTTCGAGATTTGAGGTGTTCAGTGATCATAAGAGCCTGAAGTATCTTTTTGATCAGAAAGAGCTAAATATGAGACAGAGAAGGTGGTTAGAATTTCTGAAGGATTATGATTTTGGTTTGAATTACCATCCGGGTAAGGCGAACGTCGTGGCTGATGCATTAAGTAGAAAAACCTTGCATATGTCTATGCTAATGGTGAAGGAATTGGATTTGATCGAGCAATTCAGAGACTTGAGTTTAGTGTGTGAAGGTACTCCTACTAGTGTCAAATTGGGTATGCTGAAGCTGACTAGTGGTATTCTCGAAGAAATAAGAGAAGGTCAGAAGGCCGATGTTGAATTGATTGATAAGTTGACTATGATCAATCAAGGCAAGAGTAGTGAATTCAGAATCGACGAGAATGGTATACTGAGGTTTGGTGACCGAGTTTGTGTTCCTGATATTGATGAACTCCGAAAGCGTATTTTGGAAGAAGGACATCGTAGTGGATTGAGTATTCATCCTGGTGCTACCAAGATGTACCATGACTTGAAAAAGTTGTTTTGGTGGCCTGGAATGAAGAAGGAAATTGCTGAGTTTGTGTATTCTTGTTTGACTTGCCAGAAGTCAAAGATTGAGCATTAGAAACCGTCTGGGTTGATGCAACCGATGTTTATTCCTGAGTGGAAGTGGGACAACATCTCAATGGATTTTGTGTCGGGTTTGCCGAGAACTGTCAGAAATTGTGAAGCTATCTGGGTCGTGGTAGACAGGTTGACGAAGTCTGCACATTTTATACCGGTGAGAATGGATTATCCGATGGAGAAGCTGGCTCAATTGTATATTGAGAAGATAGTGAGTCTGCATGGTATTCCTTCAAGTATCGTGTCAGACAGAGATCCGAGGTTTACGTCTAAGTTCTGGGAAGGTTTGCAGAAAGCTTTGGGTACTAAGCTAAGATTGAGTTCTGCTTATCATCCGCAGACTGATGGACAGACTGAGAGGACGATTCAGTCATTAGAGGATTTGTTGCGGGCTTGTGTGTTGGAAAAAGGAGGTACTTGGGATAGTTATCTGCCTTTGATTGAGTTTACCTACAACAACAGTTATCATTCGAGTATCGGTATGGCTCCGTTTGAGGCTTTGTATGGTAGGAGATGTAGGACGCCGTTGTGTTGGTACGAATCTGGTGAGAGTGCTGTGATTGGTCCAGAAATTGTACAATAGACTACAGAGAAGATTAAAATGATTCAAGAGAAGATGAAGGCTTCTCAGAGTCGTCAGAAGAGTTATCACGACAAGAGGAGGAAAACACTTGAGTTTCAAGAGGGAGATCATGTGTTTATGAGAGTTACTCCTATGACAGGGATTGGTCGGGCATTGAAGTCGAAGAAGTTGACTCCGCGTTTTATTGGACCATTCCAAATTTCTGAAAGAGTGGGAGAAGTGGCTTATCGTATCGCTTTACCGCCGATGCTTGCAAATTTGCATGATGTATTCCATGTGTCTCAGTTGAGGAAATACATTTCAGATCCGTCCCATGTGATCCAAGTAGATGATATACAGGTGAAAGATAACTTGACGGTTGAGACTTTACCTGTGAGGATTGAGGATCGAAGGCTGAAGCAATTGCGTGGCAAGGAAATAGCTTTGGTCAGAGTAGCTTGGGGAGGACCTGCTGAGGGGAATGTTACCTGGGAGCTAGAGAGTCAGATGAAGGATTCTTATCCAGAACTTTTTACCTGAGGTATGTTTTCGAGGACGAAAACTCTTTTAGTGGGGGAGAGTTGTAACGCCCGTATAATTTTAATTTATAATTTAATTTGAATATTAGATTAATAATAATTATTATTATTATGGATTTTATGAAAATAAGAGGAAAATGATGGTTAATGGCATTTGGGCCATGTGTGGAATTAGTAAGAATGGGGGGGTGTGGTGTAGTAAAGCCCTTACTAATTTAATATTATTTTTCATAAAATAATCAGAATTGGGAATTGGGAAAGAAAGAACGTGAAAGAACAGAGTTGGGAACAAGGAACGTGAAGGAGAACTGTAGAGGGAGAGACCAAGAACCAAGACTTTTATCTGAGGTAAGGGGAGACTCTCCGTTTAATCTCTTTTATCATATTATAGGTGATAGTATGGATTAGGAGTATGATTGGATCCATTGATTCTATATTCTGAATTTTCATCTGTGTTCATCATTGAAAATTGAACTGTTAATCCCTAATAACCGATAGATTTAGGGTATGATGAATGAAATTGATTATGGGATCATATACTATGGTTATGGACGAATTCGTATGCTGTTTAGATGCAATTTTCCTGGTTTTTAGACTCAAAATCGTGGACTGGTATGAGTAAAAACGAATGGGTTTTGGACTGTTACGAATTCTGCAGGTTCTGGGCATTTTCTGGTGTTTCGCGTATGAAACAGTGCTATACGCGTATGGGATGAGGTCATACGCGTATGGGGGACACTCCCAAGGGGCTTTACGCGTATGATACGCAGTTGCCCTGTCCCAAATACGCGTATGAGAGCGTATGAGGATGCTCATACGCGTATGGAAATTTTGAAAGAGGAAAATTATTCTGGTGATACGCGTATGGCAAGGTTGATACGCGTATGGGTTGGTTTCTAGGCCATTTTGAGCTCTGGTGAAATGCGTATGATACGCGTATGAGACATGGTGATACGCGTATGGATGCGTATGGGCAGCATGATACGCGTATGGACGCTATGTGTGCAAATTTCTGTTTTGTGATTTTTCTGGAAAGTTCGATGATGTGTAACTTTCGATTTGTAGGCCTGTTTGTATGCTGTTTTAGACTGTGTAAACCTTGTGATGTGACTCTGTGGTTTACTGATGATTGATTGTATTGAATGATGTAATGTATATATGAACATGCTTAGTATTGTTGATGATGATGATGATGATGAAATGAGTATAGATGATGCTACTCATAGAATGGTAATGATGAAAGTATGTTATATATATGTTGCATGCATTCATAAACATGGGCTGAATCCTAGATGATGAGAGGATTCAGTGAGGGGCAGAATTCCCATTGTGTGGAATTGGTGCTGGCAGGGCCGTATCTGGATGATGATAGATCGGTCGGTGGATGATTTCCACTGGTGATGATTGGTACCACATGCATAGTGTCAGTTTCATACATGTGCATGATTTGTTTATAGTATGATGATATATGTTACATGTTGACTGTCTGTTTATCTGTGGATGTGAAAATGATTGATTTGTCTCAATATGAAACAATGGGGTGAATGATATAACTATGATATGTTATTATTTATGATGCAATAACATTGGTTAACTGTGATGAGACTCACCCTTACTTGTTGTCATTTTCAGATTGAGGATAGCGGCGCGACTTGGTGAGGATTAGCTCATAAGTCGGTTTCTAGTTATAGTGTCGGTGTCATGCTCTGGTAGATGTAACACGGGGAACCCGTTTGTTTTGAGTTGATTATAACTCTAATTGGTTTTGTTGATTGAGTCGGATACATTAATGATGAATGTCGACTCTATGTTTTTGATTCCGCTGTGTAAAACATGATTTTACTTAATGAGTTATAATTTCAGTTGTTTCAGTGAATGCATGATATGTACCGACGCGTGTTTTATCATTTATATAATTGTGATGCCTCTCTACATGTTTACTCTGATTAATAATTATTTAATTGCCGCGGGTTATTATTGGATCTTTGAATCCTTTTGTAAGTTTTTCTATTATTAATGAAGAATGTTGTTATATTTGTTTTTTTTGCTAATGTTTACAATTAATGTCTTAAGGTTCCTTGAAAACCAATGTCATACCCCAAATTTGTCCTACCCTTTTAATTTCTAACTGGCTTAGACTTTGCATTCATGTACATATCCCCATTAGGTCATCTAACATATCATATATTCATTAATCAATAAAATTGGTATTGGGATCAAGGATCTTGAATTGTTAAGGTTCCATAATGTTTTGAGGTGTACATAGACTGGTTCATCTAGTTCTTCTTTGAACATGGAACTGTGGAATCAGGATTTCAATCCCTTATGTATGAGTTTGGTCTTAGGGCTATTATGAACATCTTTCCTTCAATATTTCGAACTTGAGTTTCATCTGAGGTTATATCCAATGATTAAAAAGGAATTCTGGTCGGACAAGAGGAGTATGGGTCATCAATTCGATATTTTGGCTTGTGTGAGTTATAAGGCATACATCATGATATAATTGAAAAGGGGTTGACTCCATCAAAGTTAAAGAGGTGCGCTTATCAGGTGCTTCGTTTCAAAATATGAGTAAACTCAAACTTTGAATTCAAGTAATGGAATATGAGGTCAAGTTCGTTTCGATTTATCAAAACTGGTATGCACGCAAAGGTGGGATTTAAGGAGTGCGTGTATGAGTTCTGATCGAGATTTCATCTGAATACAATTCAAGGTGCATGTCGAAGAGGGTTTGTATCATACAAGTTAACCATTCATTCAAAATCTACACATTCAAAGGATCCAAAGTCCATATATACTTAAACATTCATACACTTCATACAAATTTCATTACAAAAAAAAGCATTACATATTTCATGTTCCAAATCCAATCCATTACAAATTCCATATACTACATAAAAGGAATACACAAGAAAAGTCATGAGAAGTCCACATTTCATTAGCATTGGCCAAATCCATTACATATAAGCTACGTTGAAAATTACACCCCAAAAAAAAATATTTTGACTTCTAGTTGACTTTTAGTCAACTGTTGACTTTTGGTCAAATAGTTGACCAAAGTCAACACCCTGTCCTAGACCTATCTTCCTTCTGTTCAGCACATTCGTGACTCAACATTAATTTGCTTCAAGTGTTCTTTGTGGCCAAGCCATTTCATCAACCTTCATTTTTCAATCCTCCACAAAACCCACTGCATGAATTCTGACTTCATATAAACCTGCATCACCATAAATCAATCAACCTGAATTCACACATTCCATAATAAACAATCACAGATGAACCTGCTGCACCAATTCAGCCCACCATATTATTAAAACCATACCACTTTGCTTCAAAAACCACCCAGCTGCCAGCTTCCCCATACATGATAGACTGAACTTGCCATCCAAAGCTGAGGCGAACCGGCAGTTTACGTTTCGCATCAAGCAAGCGTATAAAGCTGCAGCACGATTGAATTCAAGTCCACATGATCAGCTCAGTTTCGACAGTCCAGAAATAAGCCAATCCTCCCTGCATTACAACCTGCACACACAAAAGAAAACAACATAAACATTCGGTCCGGCCTATACCATGAACCAATAACCTTCAACCATTCAAAGCTAACTGAAAAAGGAGAAATAACTGAATCCATTAGCTTTAGCCTAACTGCAATTCCACTCAAACTGACATTATAACAGAAAATCAATAAACATCCAAATTCTAGACCTGCCATATTCAATACAGCCACATACATTCATTCAGCGTATACAAGTTAATCCATATCAAACCATTTTATCACAAACTAACCGGTCTGCACTTCTAACAAACCAATGCAATAGTTCTGTATTCAGTTTACACATCAAATTCGAGTATTCCAAATTATCACCTAGCAGCACATCTATACACTACACAGAAAACCATACAAAAATGACCAAAATTAAACTCACATACTGACAGTAGCAAAACTGACATACATGCACATTCAACACCAACATAACCTCATGAAAGAAGATCACCACATCACTGAATGCAAGGACTCCTATCCCTGCTGCAACTTTTCGAACCAGGGCCATACACCTTCAAGCAACCAAATGGAGTTCCTAACTAATCCAAACATGCAGCCCTGCAAAACCAGTAAAACCGACCGTATTCAATACGTACAATCATCACATATTCACTGGTTTCAAGCATACATAAAATTCAGAACTGATTCAAGCTTAACAGAATTCCAGCAGAAAATCACTAACAGGGAGATTCACAAGAAAAATGGCATAACATTCATAATCGTTCATAGCCGAAAACCGAGAAGGAAAATAGAATCAAGTTCAAAACAAATTCTAACTGTCAACTAGCTTGTAACCACCAAAATAGAATTAGCTAACAACCTCTAACCGAATTCCAAACTGACCATAACTAACTATGCCAGCTCAGCAAACTTCCAAAACAGAAAAAACTAACTTCCAAACCTCTAACTAATTCAGTTTCCTCCATTCCTAGTCAGCATCTCCCAACCTCAATCCTCACCTATCTAACTGAAACCGAACCTCACTCCAAACCTAACTCACCCGAGCCTAATCCTTATATAAACACTTTCCCTCCACAATTCAAACTGACACACGCCATTCATACACCACTTTCACCATTCATTCTTCTTCATCATCTTCACCTCACTCTCCACGCCATTCCCTTCACTTCACCTCCTTCAATCACCATCTTCAATTCACAATCCTCCACCATTTTCACACTTCACATCACCGTCTTCTTCCTCCAACCACTCTCCCTCAATTCAAACACTCTCTACTCAATCCTCACCACCATTAGAGCACAATCACGAGCTTTCCTTGGAGTTCCATCCTTGAACTCTGAGCGAAGGTGTGCTGAACCTAACCTCCACTCATCGTCATCTTCTTCCTCACACTCTTCTGTCTTCATTCAATTCATCATTCTCCCCACACCTTCAATCGACAATCTCACATACTCTCTGATCATCTCTCACACCTCACAGCAACAACACACTCGACAGAAATTCGGATCAGAGAATAGAAGAAGGAAGGAGAAGAAATCAAAGAAGAATAAGCGAATAAGAGACCAAAAACACGTACGTGAGTTCTTGAGAGAACTTATTCAGATTTTATGCTCGGTTTTGTCAAATTCAAAGAAGCACCGAACTTGTCATAGTGAAACGAAACGGAACTGAGAGGAGAGTTAATGCCGAGTTCTTCCTGTCTCACAGTGGTATGAGACGCCGCTTCATCGGAGAGATGATGGATTCTCAGCCGTCGTCTTCGTGCTTCGTCGGAGAAGAGGAATTTCTCCACCGCGCCGTCGCCAATTGAATGAAGAAGGAAAAAGAGATTTTCTTTGAAGAAGGAAGTCGATGCGTCTCAATAGGTAAACCTAATCCCTTTTTAATTTTCAATTCCTTTTAATTTTCAATTTGATGTTAATCTGATTTAATGTTAATTAGGTCACTATAATCTGATTTATTTAGGTTTTAATCTGGAAATTAGTGAACGAAATCTGGTTAATTGATCTTAGTTAAAGAAAATTTTGATAATCAAATTGAAGAGGAAAATCTGGTCATGGATCAATTCCCCATTGGGCCACACGAATCACTCATCACACCCCCATAGGCCCATTACACCGTTTTTTGGCAAACTGAATCAAACAAAATTCCCTTGGGCCCGCCATGAAATTGCTGAGTACGCCCCCATCTGGCCCATATACTCACCTTTACTTTTTTCTGTTTGCAACAATAATCACCTTGGGCCAGGCTTTGGGCCTCCTGCGCCAATTACTCTCAGCACCACTGATTTCACTAGTAAACCCCCCTGACTTCATAAAACTTGTAGATTTTTGGTTTGTTTTACAATACATTTCTTTTTCTTTTTTAGATAATAAAAACACAATAAATTCATCATTTTCTAATTAGATTTTAGGTGTTTTGTTTAGAAATTAATTGTTAGATTTTTAGGATTTGTTAACAATAAAAACCATATAAAAATAGTAGTATTTTTTAGTATAATTTTGCACTAATACTTGAATCATTTTCTTTGTGTTTTGTACCATTTCCATGCTATTTTTTTTGTATAATTGTCGTGTGGTTTTGTTACTTGCTTTTGGCCATATTTTTGGCCTATCTTGCTAATATCATTAGTATGCTCCTTTTTAGGATCCCATTACCATGTTAACATTAGGATTTAGATAAAAACAACAATAACTCTAGGCTTAGAAATTAGGCTAGTCTCCCCCTTTATCATTTCTTTTTCTTTTACAACATAAAACATCTAAAAATACTTGAATAAATTCCCCATAAAAAATACCAAGAAAACACTAAAAAACATTAATAAAAAAGAGAAAATCATTAAAAAGGGAATGGAAGCTTGGATCTCCCTTGCTTTAGGGAATCATTCGAGTGCTTGGATCTCCCTTGCTTTAGGGTTCCATTCGGGCGTAAGTTCCCAAATTCTAAAAGACACACACCAAAGAGTAACTCGAGTTTCCCTTGCTTTAGGGATTTCCTCGAAACACTCAAACTCTCTCTCTCTCTCTCTCTCTCTCTCTCTCTCTCTCTCTCTCTCTCTCTCTCTCTCTCTCTCTCTCTCCCTTTCTTAAGGGCATTGTTATCTCCGCTCTATTGCATCCTAGGTCGATCCCTTATGCAAGAGCGCGAGCGTTAACTCCGCCCAACTAAAAAACACAAAAACAAACAAAAACTATGGAGCCGAACTACGGCGCTCTGATTCCTGAAAAGGATACGTAGGCATCAAGTCGCGGGGCTTGAACGAGCACACTTGTAAATAACCTTTCTTTTCCCCGTATTTCTTTTTGCATGCATTTCTCATATAGGTAGACATAGTACACACCCTTTAGATAGAAACAAACATAGGTGGATACCATCGAGTACGATGGGCGCGAGGGGTGCTAATACCTTCCCCTCGCGTAACCGACTCCCGTTCCCGGATTCTCTGGTCGCAAGACCTTGTTCCTTCCTTTGTTAGGTTTTCTGATATTCCTTTCCCTTATGGGATAAATATATTGGTGGCGACTCTGTTCATTTTTCGCGAGCGTGCGACAACCAATAAAAATCATTTGCATTGCATTTCATGCATCATTCTGCATTTTGGTCTTGCTTCCGAGAGTATTCCCGAGGTCTTATTCAGTGTTCTTCATACAGAATCAAGCTGTCTCACCGGTATAACACTCGAGCTAACTGCAAGAAGAAGATGTAAGGTCTTGAACAAGAGAATCGTGAGCTACGTGAAGAGGTTGTTACTTTGAGATCTGGTGTTGATCGTCTCACTGCTCTGGTTGAGACATTGATGGCTGCTCAAAATCAGAATCAGAATCAGAATCAAGTTCCTCCTCCCAATGCCCAAGCTCAGGGTCAGACCACTGTGGTTTCTGAAATTGCTGCTACAACCATTCCTGCTGTTCCTGTTGGTGCTACTCAGCAACGTATGCCTAATGGATATCCCTGGGGTATGCCTGAAGGTTATCTGTCTGTTCCTGAGATGACTCGTCCGTTGAATCCTATTATGGTCAACACATCTCCTATTGTTCATACTGGTCCTTTTGTCCCAGAGCCCATTTATGATGCCGCTCCAAGTGAAATTCAAGACAGAATGGATGGTTTCCAAGATTAGTTTGAAGAACTGCAGAAAGAAATGAAAGCCTTGCGTGGGAAAGAACTGTTTGGAAAGAACGTGCATGATCTTTGCCTTGTTCCCAACTTGAAAGTACCTGCTAATTTCAAGTTACCTGAATTTGAGAAGTATAAAGGAAATTCCTGTCCTCAGGCACATCTGGTGATGTATGTAAGGAAGATGTCCACTCACACTGATGATCAACGTCTGTTGATCCATTATTTCCAAGACAGTTTGACTGGAGCTGCTTCAAAGTGGTATATGGGCCTTGATAGCACCCATATTCGCACTTTTAATGACTTGGCTGAAGCGTTTGTGAAGCAATATAAGTATAATGTGGACATGGCTCCTGATAGGGATCAATTGCGAGCTATGATGCAGAAAGAGAAAGAATCCTTCAAGGAATATGCTCAGAGATGGCGTGAGGTTGCCGCCCAAGTGATTCCTCCGATGGAAGAAAAAGAGATGACTAAGATTTTTCTGAAGACTCTTGGTCCGTTTTACTATGAGAAAATGATTGCGAGTGCTCCTGTAGACTTCACAGAAATGGTGGGTATGGGTGTCAGGTTGGAAGAAGCTGTGCGAGAAGGTCGGCTGGTTCGGAATGACAATTCGTCTGGTGGTGCGAAGAAGTATGGTTCTTCATTCCAGAAGAAGAAGGAATCAGATGCTAACGCTATTTCTCATGGGAGGAATAGTCGATTCTGAAATCAATCTCAACAAGTGGCGTCAGTGACTCCTGTTGTGAATTCAGTGCCTGTAGCTCCTGATAATCAACAACCAGCAAGGCGGAATCCGTATCCTCGGGTTAATATTGATCCTATCCCCATGACATATACTGAACTGTATCCTGCACTAATTTATAAAAAGTTGGTTCAACCAAGGTCACCACCTCCTGTTCCAGAGAAACTCCCTTGGTGGTACAAGGCTGATGCCACTTGCGCTTTTCATCAGAATGCTCCTGGGCATGATTTGGAAAACTGTTGGTCCCTGAAGAATGAAGTTCAGAGATTGGTCCGTTCGGGTATGCTTTCCTTCCGTGATATTGGCCCAAATGTGCAGAACAATCCGTTGCCAACTCATGAAGCGTCTGCTGTGAATATGGTGCATGGATGCCCTGGGAAGTATAAGATTTATCGTGTGGAACACATCAGAGGATCATTGGTAGAGATGCATGCCACTCTGTGTGAATACAGTCATTATGAGCATAATCATGCTGCTTGTAGGATCTGTTCAGTTAATCCTCGAGGATGTTATATTGTGAGAAGAGATTTACAAGAGATGATAGATCAAAGGCTCATTGAGATTCTGAGGGATAGAGATGAAGATGATGTCAATGTGATTGAACCATGCTTTGAAATCCCGGAATGTGTAGAGATTGGTTATTATGGCAAAGCTGCTGTAGAACCTCTTGTGATATGTTTGCCTGGATCTGTATCTTATATTTCTGACTGACAAAGATGTACCCTACAGATACAATGCCACCATGTTGGAAGCTGGAAAAGAAGTTGAGATTAAGCCTCTGTCTCCTGTTCAGAATATAGCAGATGTTAGTAGAGTGACTAGAAGCGGACGAGTTTTTACTCAACCCCAAACAGTTGTGGATGTCCAGAGGAATCCTACTCAAGTACCTGTGAACAATAATGATGCGACAAAAGTGAATGCTGGATCATCTTCAGGAAAGGAGATGGATGAGATTTTGAAGCTTATCAAGTGAGTGATTATAAGATTGTGGATCAGTTGCATCGCACTCCGTACAAGATCTCTATAATGGAGCTGCTGACGAGTTCTCCTGCTCATAGGGATTCTTTGATGAAAATACTTTATCAAGCCTTTGTGGATCATGATGTGACGCTGGATCAGTTTAATGGGGTTGTGAGTAATATCACTGCATGTAACAATCTGAGCTTCAGTGATGAAGATTTTCCTGAGGAAGGGAGAAATCATAATTTGGCTTTGCACATCTCTGTCAGTTGCAAAGAGGACTCAATGTCCAATGTGTTGATCGATACTGGTTCATCGTTGAATGTCATGCCAAAATCTACTCTTGCTAAGCTGTCTTATGGTGGCACACCAATGAGATTTAGTAATGTGATTGTCAAGGCTTTTGATGGATCGAAGAAATCAGTGGTTGGAGAGGTTGATTTGCCTATTGGTATTGGACCATTTGTCTTCAAGATTACTTTTCAAGTGATGGACATTTTCCCTGCATACAGTTTCTTATTGGGACGCCCATGGATTCATGAGGCTGGGGCAGTCACTTCGACTCTTCACCAAAAGTTGAAATTTGTGAAAGATGGAAAGATGGTTGTTGTGAATGGAGAACAAGCTTTGCTGATTAGTCATCTCTCTTCGTTCCGTACCATAGAGGCTGATGAAGTGGTCATTGGAACTGCATTCCAAGCCCTGTCTGTTAATGATGAATTCAAAAAGGATGAAGCTTCCATTGCCTCCTTCAAAGATGCTCAACTGGTGGTTCGGAATGGACATTCAAGAGTCTGGGGACAAGTGGCGAGTTTGCAAGAGAACAAGAATAGAGCTGGTCTGGGATTTTCTGCCTCAGACAAGTCTGTGATGAAGCCTGAATCTGCTTTTCGTCCTTATCAAGAGATGTTCCATAGTGCTGGGTTTCAACATCCGACTCTTCCAGAGGTGGACGCTATTGTTGAAGATGAACCAGAGCCAGAAGTGCCAAACTTTGTGACCCATGGAAAGATGATTAAGAATTGGATCACCATTGACATTCCTGAGTGTACTCATGCTTCAAAGTAATTTGCTTTTATGTTTTTCAAAATCCTTTCATTCTGCCCAAGATGAAAGTGAAGTTTGTGGGGGCTTTTTTTTTCTGTTTGTTTTAAACATTAAAATCATCAATAAAAGTCATTTTGTTTCTGCATATACATGCTTTTTTATCTTTTTGCTTTTTCTGGAAAGTGGTAACACAAAAAACCTTAAAAAATGTTTTCATTTTGCTATAATCTGCACGATTACATTTTTGCATATATCTTTCCTTTTCCTGAAATAATAATCATTTGTGCAGATTAATCAATAAAACCGTTGAATGTAATGACCCTGCACCCTCTCCTAACTTCGAGTGTCCTGTGTATGAGGCGGAAGAAGAGAGTGATGAATGTATTCCTGATGAGATTTCCCGACTGCTTGAGCATGAGGAAGACACCATTCAGCCATATAAAGAGCCGTTAGAAATCATCAACTTGGGTTCTGAAGAAGATAAGAAGGAAGTCAAGATTGGGGCACTGCTTGGTCAAGATGTTAAGAAGAGGATGGTAGAGCTTCTTAAAGAGTATGTTGACATTTTTGCGTGGTCCTACCAAGACATGCCTGGGTTGGACGCAGATATTGTGGGGCATCGTTTGCCGTTGAAACCTGAATGTCCTCCTGTCAAGCAAAAGCTAAGAAGGAGTCATCCCGATATGGCGGAAAAGATTAAGAATGAGGTCTTGAAG
This sequence comes from Vicia villosa, assembly GCF_029867415.1. Taxonomy (NCBI): domain Eukaryota; kingdom Viridiplantae; phylum Streptophyta; class Magnoliopsida; order Fabales; family Fabaceae; genus Vicia; species Vicia villosa. Next base: position 63,281 of record NW_026706007.1, on the reverse strand, counting down.
TAGATTGACGCAGGTTTCCTTGTCACTTCTGTGTATCCTCAATGGATTGCCAATATTGTGCCTGTTCCGAAGAAAGACAAAAAAGTTCGCATGTGCGTTGATTATAGAGATTTGAACAAAGCCAGTCCAAAAGATGATTTTCCTCTACCTCACATTGATATGTTGGTAGATAGCACGGCAAAATTTGAGGTCTTCTCCTTCATGGATGGTTTTTCAGGATATAATCAGATTAAGATGGCACCTGAAGACATGGAAAAGACAACCTTTATTACGCCATGGGGGACATTCTGTTACAAAGTGATGCCTTTTGGGTTGAAAAATGCTGGCGCGACATATCAGAGGGCCATGACCACTCTTTTCCATGATATGATGCACAAAGAAATTGAGGTTTATGTGGATGACATGATTGCCAAGTCCCAGTCAGAGGAAGGGCACATGGAGGATCTTTTGAAGTTGTTTCAGCGTTTGAGAAAGTTTCGTCTCTGCCTAAATCCAAACAAATGTACTTTTGGTGTCCGTTCTGGAAAATTATTGGGTTTCATTGTCAGTCAGAGAGGAATTGAAGTAGATCCTGATAAAGTCAAAGCAATTCAGGAAATGCCAGCACCAAAGACTGAGAAACAAGTGAAAGGTTTCCTCGGATGTTTGAATTATATCTCCAGGTTCATTTCCAATATGACTGCTACTTGTGAGCCAATCTTCAAGTTGTTAAAGAAAAATTAGGGATGTGTGTGGAATGAAGATTGTCAGAAAGCTTTTGACAACATCAAAGAATATTTGCTTGAACCTCCCATTTTGCTTCCTCCAGTTGAGGGAAGGCCTTTGATTATGTACCTCACAGTGCTTGAAAATTCAATGGGATGTGTGTTGGGACAGCATGACGAGTCTGGTCGAAAAGAGTATGCAATATACTACCTTAGCAAAAAGTTTACCGAGTGCGAAACAAGATACTCGTTGCTTGAGAAAACATGTTGTGCTTTGGTGTGGGCTGCTCGCCGACTGAGACAGTATATGTTGAACCACACCACCCTATTGATTTCTAAAATGGATCCAATTAAGTACATATTTGAAAAACCTGCATTAACTGGAAGGATCGCTCGCTGGCAAATGTTGTTATTAGAATATGATATTGAATACCGAGCTCAGAAAGCTGTAAAAGGAAGTGTGTTGGCAGAGTACCTCGCTCACCAACCAGTTGATGATCATCAATCTATCATAATGGACTTCCCAGATGAAGATATAATGTATTTGAGATCTCAAGATTGGGATTAACCGTTGCCAGAAGAAGGGCCGGAGCCAAGATCCAAATGGGGTTTAATTTTTGATGGAGCTTCTAATGTTCATGGCCATGGTATTGGTGCTATTATTATCACTCCGCAAGGTTCACATGTTCCTTTCACTGCAAGGATATGTTTTGACTGTACAAACAATATTGCTGAGTATGAAGCTTGTATCATGGGACTTGAAGAAGCCATTAATCTGAGAATTAAGATTCTTAATGTTTATGGAGATTCTGCGCTTGTGATTAATCAGATTAAAGGAGAATGGGAAACTCGTCATCCTGGTTTGATCCCTTACAAAGATTACGCCAGAAGGCTGTTGACGTTCTTTAACAAAGATGAATTCCACCACATCCCTCGAGATGAGAATCAGATGGCTGATGCATTAGCCACATTGTCCTCCATGTACAAAGTGAACTTCCATAATGAGGAACCTCAGATTACAATCAGGCGTCTTGATAGACCTGCTCATGTATTTGCAGTTGAGGAATCAACAGATGAGAAGCCTTGGTACTTCGATATTAAGCATTTTCTTCAGACCCAAGAGTACCCACTTGGGGCATCAAATAAGGATAAGAAAACTTTGAGGAGATTGGCTGGCAGTTTCTTCATCAATGCTGATGTTTTGTATAAAAGGAATTATGACATGGTCTTGCTCAGATGCGTGGATAGACACGAAGCAGACATGTTGATGCATGAAATTCATGAAGGATCTTTTGGTACCCATGCCAATGGACATTCGATGGCTAAAAAGATGCTTAGAGCAGGTTACTATTGGCTTACAATGGAATCTGATTGCTACAAGTTTGTAAAGAAGTGTCACAAGTGTCAAGTGTATGCTGACAAGATTCATGTGCCTCCGACACTTCTCAATGATATTTCTTCTCCATGGCCTTTCTCTATGTGGGGTATTGATATGATTGGCATGATTGAACCCAAGGCTTCGAATGGTCATCGATTCATCCTGGTAGCAATTGATTACTTTACCAAGTGGGTAGAAGCTGCTTCATATGCTAATGTGACAAAGCAAGTTGTGGTTAGATTTATCAAGAACAACATCATCTGCAGATATGGTGTACCGAGCAAGATCATTACCGATAATGGCTCGAATTTGAATAATAGCATGATGAGAGAACTGTATGAAAGTTTCAAGATTGAACATCACAACTCTTCGTCTTATAGGCCAAAGATGAATGGAGCTGTTGAAGCAGCAAATAAGAATATTAAAAGGATTGTGCAAAAGATGGTTGTTACGTACAAGGACTGGCATGAGGTACTCCCATTTGCTTTGCATGGGTACCGCACATCTGTTCATACTTCAACAGGGGCAACTCCCTTTTCTTTGGTTTATGGTATGGAAGCAGTGCTCCCTATTGAGGTTGAGATTCCATCGTTGAGAATTTTAATGGAAACCAAGTTATCTGAGGCTGAGTGGTGTCAGAGCAGGTTTGATCAATTGAATTTGATAGAAGAGAAGAGAATGACGGCTTTATGCCATGGTCAGTTGTACCAGAAAAGAATGAAGAAAGCTTTTGATAGGAAGGTTCGACCTCGTGTATTCAGAGAAGGCGACCTCGTGGTCAAAAGGATCTTGTCTTTCACCTCCGATTCAAGGGGCAAGTGGACTCCTAATTTCGAAGGACCCTACGTTGTTAAGAAAGCCTTCTCTGGCGGTGCATTAATTCTTGCAACTATGGATGGAGAGGAGCTCCCACGTCCCGTGAATGCTGATGTAGTCAAGAAATACTTCGCCTAAAAATAATAAAAGAACAGCTCGCTAAGTTGAAAACCCGAAAGGGCGGCTTAGGCAAAAAAGAGCGTCTCGGTGGATTGAAAACCCGAAAGGGCGGTCCAGGCAAAAATTAGAGACATAAACAGAATAAAATACCCGGTGGACTGAAAACCCGAAAGGGCGGTCTAGGCAAAAGTTAGGGATTCATGGCAAGTAACTACATCAGACAAGACTTGATCATCAGCAGTCATCTGTTTATCATGAAGAAGTTCAACACATTTCAACGGAAGCCTTTGCTTAGGAATTCCAAGTTGAGAGAGAGGACGGGGTCATTACATTTCAATGTAACTTTTCCACAAAATTACCACTTTCCAAACTTTGTAATCATCTATGGGGTCTTGCCTTTTGCAAGCTACCATTCTATTAAAAAAGTTTGAGCCTTTACCCTTTATTGGCAATCTTATTTCTTTCATATCTCTCAAAATGTCATTTATTGTTGATAGTAATTTTTGAAACAAAAAGAAAATTGATCTCAACAAAATCTTTTTGAAAAATATAAAAGAAATTTTGTTTTGATTTATGAGTGCATTACAAGGAATGGATATGTTGATGTATTCATAAACAAAAGGGGAAGAATATAGCCCACCTAATGTACTTTTGGCCTGGTTCGAATATGATGAAGAACTCAGTTATTTTTGTTCTCTCAGCACCAATGTTCCCTTAGTGTTGGGTAGCATTTATTCTGAGGCCATCAAAAGACTGTTATAGCAGTTTCTGCTCTAGTGATTCAGCTCGAGACATGCTTGATTGTTATTTTGTACTCTATCTCTTGAGTTACTCCTTGTGCTAAGTTTTGGCAGCATCAGTGAAAAAGTATTATTGGTATTATTGAGATTATGCATGTGTGTTTGCATACTCAAATCTTTGAAAAAGTATTATTGATTGCTCTTCACCATCAGTGATACAAAGATACATCTCTTTCTACCTCCAGTGGGATGTTGGTAGTTCACCTTCAGTGGAACGTTGGTGTATTTTGTTATATCTTCATCGTCAGTGGTACGTCGATGTATTTCTCTTCAATACCTTCAGTGGAACGTTGGTATGTGTTATCGTTAGTGGTACGGCGATACATCTCTTTCTACCTCCAGTGGGACGTTGGTAGTTCACCTTCAGTGGAACGTTGGTGTATTTTGTTATCTTCATCGTTAGTGGTACGTCGATGTATTTCTCTTCAATACCTTCAGTGGAACGTTGGTATGTGTTATCGTTAGTGGTACGGCGATACATCTCTTTCTACCTCCAATGGGACGTTGGTAGTTCACCTTCAGTGGAACGTTGGTGTATTTTGTTATCTTCATCGTCAGTGGTACGTCGATGTATTTCTCTTCAATACCTTCAGTGGAACGTTGGTATGTGTTATCGTTAGTGGTACGGCGATACATCTCTTTCTACCTCCAGTGGGACGTTGGTAGTTCATCTTCAGTGGAACGTTGGTGTATTTTGTTATCTTCATCGTCAGTGGTACGTCGATGTATTTCTCTTCAATACCTTCAGTGGAATGTTGGTATGTGTTATCGTTAATGGCACGGTGATACATCTCTTTCTACTTCCAGTGGGACGTTGGTAGTTCACCTTCAGTGGAATGTTGGTGTATTTTGTTATCTTCATCGTCAGTGGTACGTCGATGTATTTCTCTTCAATACCTTCAGTGGAACGTTGGTATGTGTTATCGTTAGTGGTACGGCGATACATCTCTTTCTACCTCCAGTGGGACGTTGGTAGTTCACCTTCAGTGGAACGTTGGTGTATTTTGTTATATCTTCATCGTCAGTGATACGTCGATGTATTTCTCTTCAATACCTTCAGTGGAACGTTGGTATGTGTTATCGTTAGTGGTACGGCGATACATCTCTTTCTACCTCCAGTGGGACGTTGGTAGTTCACCTTCAGCGGAACGTGGGTGTATTTTGTGATATCTTCATCGTCAGTGGTACGTCGATGCATTTCTATTCATATCATCACTGGAACGATGGTGTGTTCTCTGTTAATGAAGGATAGGTATTCTGATTCACCAGTGAAAGAGGATGCATATTTTCTCATCCCTAGTGAAAGAGGATGTCCCCTTTTCTCATCCCTAGTGAAAGATGATGCTTTGACCTCTCTGGTGCGAAATGCTTTCCTCAGTGAAGTTCCTTTCCTCAGCAGAGTTTCGTCTCTCCAACAGATTCTTATCTTCCCCAGTCGAATTCTTCCCACAAAGACATTTTGTGTTCCCAGTGGATTTCCTTTACATCCCCAGTGTTGCCATGTTTCATCATCATCATATGCATTCATTAAACATTGCATTGCATCTTAGGATCAAAAATTGTGTGTTTTATATATTTAAGTCTCTTCAATCTCGTCAAAACGAAGATTTGCAATCATCGTACCTCCGGATCGAAGAAACTTAAATAGGGGCATCTGTCATACCCCAATTTTTGACCCTAAGATCATATATCATTCATATCCCAATCATTAATCAAGAGCTTCACTTGGAAGTTTTGTTTGTGGTGTTCCACTCACCTCATCAATAAGAGGGACCATCAAGCACCAATGATTGTTCATCTTGTATGCATATTGTACTAACCCAAATACCAAAAATATTGCTTTGTTTCTTTGTAGGCTTTTGTTTTGTAGGTACCAAGCCAAGACATGCAATAAACAAGGCATTTTCCACATTTTGGACTGATGAAATCGATTTCCCTCTTGGGTAAATCGATTTCCCTACAGCAATTTTCAACAAAATCACATTCTGGACAGCATGAAATCGATTTCCCTCCTGGGTAAATCGATTTCCCTAGTGTATTTTGCGCTAAATTCTCTTCTGGAACATAGTGAAATCGATTTCACTCCTGGGAGAAATCGATTTCCTTAAGGTGAAATTCAAAAAAAATAGAGAGGGAAGCTTGATTTGATTTTGGCACCTATTTTCTTTGACCATTTTTGTCATTTTACCAATTTTCCACCTCACCAAAATAATTCCCTTCATTAATTCCATTTTAACCTCATTTTACCATTTTTACCATTTAAATGCCACTTTAATCACCAATTAAACACAAGTTAATTAACCAAGAGCAAATGACTAAATTGCCACTACTCTTGCTCTCATCCTATAAATAGAGGCCACTACTCTCTCATTTCTCAAGCTTGGAGAGCCAAAAAATTGCTTGCAAATTCATTTCTCACCCTTTCCAAAACCCTCACCCAAAGTTCATTTTCATAAGATTAGTGAGATTCACATTGAATCTTGCTAATTTTGAACTAAACCTCCTACATTTCTCTCTTTTCTTTGATTGTTCATCTCCAAATTTGAAGGATCTATACACTTTGTGCTTGCTCTTGAAGCTACTCCAAGATTTTTGTTCAAGAAGTGGTAATTTGCTAGATCCATGATGTAGATCTTTATTGCTTGTGTTCAATGCATCTTTGATGCTATATTGATGATATTTGCTGGTTTTATGATGGAAATTTCGTGCTCAAGTTGATGTGTGATCATAAGGTGTTTGTATATTTGTTCAAATCAAGTTTCATGCCTTTAAATGATGTTTTTGCTGAAATTTACACTGATGAAATCGATTTCCTTAAGGCTGAAATCGATTTCCTGCTGAACGTAACTTGTTTTTTTTTGAAAACTGCACTATGGAAATCGATTTCCCCCTGCATGAAATCGATTTCCCCCTGCATGAAATCGATTTCCTGCTGGCAGAATGTGGTTTTTTGCCTTTTTTATGCTTGTTTTGGCTTCCTTCTTCCTCCACTTCATTAATATCATTGGATCTAGGATGTTGATAGGTTTGAAATGACCTAATCCATAATATTAGATGAATGATATTAATGATAGTGCGAGTTGATTATCTTTTGTGAATTTTATTCTTCTTCCTCCACTTCATTAATATCATTGGATCTAGGATGTTGATAGGTTTGAAAGGACCAAATCCATAATATTAGATGAATGATATTAATGATAGTATGAGTTGATTTTACTTTATGCATTTTATCTTCTTCCTCTCTTTTTTTCTTTTGATCGTTGAAAGTCTTAACACTTTGAGAATTCTTATGGATTCTTAGTAAAGACTAGATCGTTACCTATTTTCTTTTCGTGCGGTATTGCTTTCGGAGAATGATCTACATATCATTTCTCTCGCATGCATTAGCACATAAAGTTTTGACCGGCCTCGTTGTAGGGTGATTTCTATATAAATCACTTGGCGATCTGCTTAACATAGCGCAATATTTCGTGTCCCGAATAAAAAAAATCAAATATGGAAGAGAATTGTATGCGGTTGATTTAAGACTTATGGAGGTTTAGCGTGTAGTCGCTATGATTTTATCAAGCTTCTGATAAATGTCCATTGAATTTAAATCCGAGAACATCCTTCACTCACCATCGATCTTTACTACTAACTTTGATAACATACTTGACAAGTTTCAAGATGGTTATCTTTAACATCTAACAACTAACTTTAATTTCCGCACTTTATTATACCGCTCTTTATATTTCTCGCTTTATCGCTTTATTTTATCATTTCATCATATTTACATTCCGCTATTTTTCCTTTGTCCATTTGGACGTTTATATTCCGCTATTTTCTCTTTGTCCATTTGGACATATGTTTATGTTTCCGCCATTTTCTCTTTGTCCACTTGGACCATACTTTATTTTTATGCTAAAACACTAATAAACAACAAAAATCTAAAAAAAACACTTAAGGTTCTCTCTTGGACTATTGGTTACTATCCCTAGCATTCTGGAGATTCAGACTTATGGACTTAGTGCCTCTGGACCCTTATTCTGTTGTTACTCTGCTGTTATTCTGTCTGTCTGGCATTGGATTGTTGTCTGTTTGTGTGTGCAGGTATTTCCTTGAAAGCCCTTGATGGTTAATTCCAAGGCATTGATATAAGGATTTTACCCGAAAACAACCGTTACTCTGCCCGATTTTCGTCAGAATTTTAATGTGCTTAATGCAAAATGGTGCTAAGATAATAAGTTCATCTGGATCCCAAGTGGTAATGTGATGGTTTAGTATTGATATTCCAAAGGATGGGAAATCTACCTTGACCCACAATGTCAAGTGTTGGCTTCTTCTTCGGTTAGACCGTTTCTTTCCTTAGCTTTTATTTTACGCAATAGGATAGCCTCTTCATCTCCTCCCATTCTTAAATTTTCAAAATCTTCTCTCTTTTTCCAAAACATTCTTATGTTTGCAACCTTTTCAAAACCTTTTCTTTTAAAATATCTTTTGCCTTCAATGGCCTTTTCTTCAAAAATTTTAGACACTATTAATTGTCGAAACGAGTGGTTATACCCCACGATTTTGAAATTGATTGATATAATGAGATCTTTTCCGCGTGAGAGAGCTAGTGGCATACTCTTAGATTTTATCCGAGTTGGAGCCCTTCTTTCATTTGCGAAGCAAAGAACTCGTTTGTTCTCATGCTCAAAATCAATGGCTGAGTATTTCTCTCCGACGACGATAAAGTGTTTATTCGTTTTTAAAAAATGTTTTCCCTTTAAGCGGAACTACATTAGCTCTGACTTCTCCATTGCACCGAGGAGGTATGTAGGCACAAGGCTTAACGCTTTGTCGAGCTTATTTTAAAAATAAAACAAACTCTTTTTTAGCACACACACGACACAGATTTTCAAAAAGGTTCCTGTGGAGTACCACAAATATGAGGGGTGCTTAAAACCTTCCCCTTGTATAATCAACACCCGAACCTGAGTTCTCTTTTTATTTTAAAAACAAACTTTGGGTTTTACGTTCTTTTCCCTTTTCCTTTGAAAAAATAAAGCGCGGTGGCGATTTCAAACGAAATGTTGATTCGAGTCAATCTCATGGCTTCGATATCAGATTTTCCCCGCTACACGGTCGACTTTTGTTTTTCACGTACCCTTTTAATATTTTCATATAACGTTCAGCAGGGTACATCCATCTCATATAAGCTGGTCCGCACAACTGTGTCTCTTTCACAAGATGAACGACTAGATGAACCATTATGTCAAAAAACGAAGGAGGAAAATACATTTCAAGATCACATAAAGTAATAACTATCTCTTTTTGCAATGTTGGTAAGATCGCGGGATCGATCACCTTACTGCAAATTGACCTGAAGAAAAAACACAGTTTAGTTATTGCGCTTCTTACTTTTTCTGGTAGAATAGAACGTATACCTATTGGTAGAAAATGTTCCAGTATAACATGGCAATCATGCGTCTTTAAACTCTTTAACTTGAGGTCTTTCATGGACACAAGTCTTCTAATATCTGATGAGTAGCCTTCTGGAACTTTAACTTCACTGAGGAACTTACACAATGGTTTCTTCTCCTTTCTAGATAGAGTGTAAACAGTAGGTGTCAGATATGTTCGTCTTCCTTTGGTCACGGGTCCCAATTCAGTTCTCATTCCCATGTTTACCATGTCCTTCCTTATGTTAAGGCCATCCTTAGACTTTCCTTGTATATTGAGTAACGTACCTATAACACTATCAAATTCATTTTTTTCAATGTGCATAACATCGAGGAAATGTCTTACGTACAACGACTTCCAATATGGAAGTTCAAAAAAAAATGACCTCTTCTTCCACGCACCCTTGACAAGTAACTGTGCAAAAGGCTTGCCAAACTGAGTGCTCACATCTTTCACCTTTTCAAAAATTTGATCACCTGTCAAAAAAGTCGGGGTTGTACGTTGTTCGGCCTTTCCATTGAATGCTTTTCTCCACCTACGGTAGTGATGATTAGAATTTAAGAATCTACGATGACCGAGAAAGACATTCTTCTGACAAAGATCCAATCGTGTCGTATCGGTTTCATCTTCACAAACAGGACACGCCTTTTGACCTTTATTGCTGTACCCTTATAGATTTCCGTATGCTGGAAAATCATTAATTGTTCCAAACAACATCGCCCTCAAGTTGAAACTTTCTTTCCTATACCCATCGTAAACCTCCACACCGTTCTCCCACAAAAACTTTAAATCTTCGATTAAGGGTGCCAAGTATACGTCTATGTCATTCCCTGGTTGTTTAGGCCCAGAAATTAACATAGATAACATCATGTTCTTACGCTTCATACATAGCCACGGAGGTAGGTTATAGATCATAAGAATCACAGGCCAGGTGCTACGCGAGATACTTTGAATACCATGCAGGTTCATTCCCTCGGTAGACAATGACAAGCGAAGGTTTCTTGCTTCTTTTCCAAATTTAGGATAATCATTATCAACTTTCATCCACTGTGGTGAGTCTGACGGATGTCGCAACTTTCCATCAATAATTCTTTCATCTGCATGCCAAGTCAAGTGTCTTGAATCGGTTTCACTGCGATACATGCGTTTAAATCTCGGAATTATAGGAAAATACCATAAAACTTTTGCCGGAGACAACTTTTTCTTATATCGAGGGGCACCGCATTTAGGACACTCATTCAACATTGCATACTCGTTTCGAAATAAAATACAATTGTTTGGACATGCATGTATCTTATCATAGCTCATGCCAATAGAGGACAACATCTTTTTGGCCTCATACGTTCGATTGGGAAGAACATTATCCTCTGGTAGCATATCTTTCATAAGGGCTAATAACTCTGTGAAACTTTTATCCGACCATCCATTGTCCGCCTTTAAGTTTTACAACTTTAACACCGCAGACAATCTTGTGAATTTTGTACAACCATCATTCAACGGTTTCTCTGCATCGCTTACCAACCTCTCGAACATTTTGGGACAATCCTCAAGATCTTCTTCAAGCGCTTCTGCAATCTCTTTGACTCGATCATAATCGTATGTGTCTGTGCAATCGTCGTTTGAAGCATACGTCGTATTACACCTTGACTCAACATTCCCGTTACTTTTCTCACCATGAAAATTCCAACATGTATAACTTCTATCAATTCCAAACCGTAGTAAATGCGATGCCAACTGATTCCCGTCAACCTGACCCCCATAACAGCAACCCAAGCAAGGACACGTCATTCGAATCGGGTCTTCGGCGTGCGCAACCGCAAACTTAACGAATTCCCATACCCCTTTCTCGTACTCTTTCGAAAATCGGTTTGAATTCATCCATGTCTTATCCATGTCTTAATTAAGCTAAACAAAAACAACTAATTAAGGCACAACACAGTATATACAGAATGAATCCGGAGCAATAAAATGCAACATATATACTCATGAAATTTCAGACAAATTCATCACAATTCCAGTAATTTGAGAAAGAAATTTACCTCGAATTTTACCGAACTCAAGAAAATGTAGAGATTGAGCGCTGTACGTCGAACTAGGTCGGGAAACGCTGCTAATTCAAAGGAAAGAAAACTTCTATTATAAAAAATTTCATACAATAAAAACCGACTCAACCACTAATTAGTTTATATACAAATGATGCTAGAACTATCTGTAATAGCATAAGTAGTGCATTAATGTGAGTATACATAAAAATGAGGCCATACTCCATAGCTTAAAAAATATGTCAATCTTAAGAAAACTTGTGAAGAAGTAATTTATTCAAGGGGGAGAGAAATGAAAAGAAATTCATTTCAATACTTGAAATATGATTGGAGGAAATCTTAAATGAATAGAAAGAAGTCCTTAAAAATGTGTAAGTATATATATTCATGATATTTTCTGGTAATAATTTGTTGGTACATTTTTCTTTAAACTATTATTAACATTTTTTTTCTTGTTTCATATTCATCCCAGAAAATGCCAACAATTCAGGTGTGATCCCTTATTCCCCTTATCAACTTAATCATACACATTTTTCACTTTACTTTACAAAAAAAAAACTATAGCAACTTCATCATAACACAATGAGTCGTAATATCAATCAACAACAACAATCTCCTGGTATGTTTTATTCTATGATTTATAATAATATTCACGTTATATTAATTTAATGTTTAGTAGAAAGAATTTTTATTGAATTAATCTAACTATTATTATTGTTAATTTTCACTAAATAACAAAATCTGAATTCAGCAGTGACTAACCTTTTTGTTGACAAAAATCTTCAATCGTTAACATTACTATGCGGTTGAAAGGATATTCACAAACTCTGTTTCATTAACTCTGAATACATAACACGTGCAATGTCAGCATAAAAAACCAAAAAGAATCCTACTTGATATCAACCACAACAGAACTACAAGTCAAGAGCTGCACTGCTAACAACTACTGATAGCCTACAAATTCAGACTCCTAACCTAATACAAAACTCCAATAAAAGGTAAAATACAGCAAAACCACACAAATTGTTTTAGTCCAAAAGAATACTCAGTAACACAAAACCACACAAATTCTCAGTAACACAAAAGAATACAAGGATAAATGAACATGAACACTCAAACAAACAAACAACCGCGGATTGTCTCGAGTAACTTACCAGAAGCAGCAAACGAGGGAAGAAGACGGTGGTTCTAGGTTTTGAACAGTGATAAGTGATGAATGAACGATGCTAATGAGGGAAGAAGACGGTGGCGAGAGACGATGGCGAGGTGCTGTAGTGAAACAGCGAGAGACGGTGGTTCTAGGTTTGAACAGTGAAAACGAGGGCGAGAGATGCTTCTGTGGTTAGCATGAATGTTCTCTTAATTTTTGTTTTTAATTTCTAAACGCAAAAAGACATCGTTTAGTATAATTATGTTTTTAAATTTTAAAAAAAATGTTATGCCAGCGCTTTTGAAAAGCGCCTTCGTAGCCTAAGCCTATACCAGTGCTTTTTAGGAAAAAGCGCTTTCGTAGCCTTACCTTATACCAGCGCTTTTTAAAGCGCTTTCGTAGAGACACCTTTAGCAGCGCTTTTTGAAAAGCGCTTTCATATATTCCCCTTTAGCAGCGCTTTTTAAAAGCGCCTTGTAGAGTCCCCTTTAACAGCGTTTTTTCCCTTGATTTTTGTTTTATCTTTAGCGAAACCTATAGCAGCGTTTTTTCTTAAAAGCGCTCTCGTAGTTGTGCTGCTAAAAATCATATTTGGCGGAGTGACCACTGGACTCTTAATGGTAGTCGTATAAGCCTTCTTATAGCGATATCTCTCTTCTTCATTAGAGGAAATATGTAAAATATTTGATGCATTCTCAACTTCACAAAATCACATATTATCACCTTTGTTCTGTAAAACGTCCGCAAACGTACGATTCTTTAAAGAGAAGCTTTCACTTGTGCTTCCAAAAAATACATCGCCTTGACCTTTCTTCCATCCTCCCTTCTCCCCTAAGACTCTCGCCTCTGAAACCACACCTCCATTGCGATTCAAACCATCTTCTTCCTTTTTAGCTCTCTGAAACCTTGGCAAGTTTGCAAAGAGTCTCCTCCCTTCAAGAACTAAACTATTCAACTTGATAGTCAATAGTTTCACATCCTCAACATTGATAAAGCGCGCAAAGCCATATCTTCTCCCACGCCTATCCTTTTTTGGTGGAATCACCACTTCATCTATCTCACCCAACTCCTTGAATTCGAAGAACAAGTCCTTCGCCTTCTAGTTATTGCCAAACTCTGTGGTGAAAAAAGTTGTTGAAGATTTGAACTCACCCTCCTCCTGTTTTCTTCTACCTCTCTCTCCTCTCGCCACATCCCACTTTGCTGTCTGATACCTTCTGCCATGGCTGCCATCACCCTTGTCCATCATCCTTCCCTTGCGGTGTGCTGTGCTACTTGAGAAACCATAATAAGGAACCACCCTCTAACCCCTTTTAGAGAGAGGTTAGAGAGAAATATTTATAGAGTTGGATGATTTTATCAAAATAGGTTAAAAATAAAATTAAAGGCCATTACTATATGTAAAATATCAATTAAAAAATAAATAAAAGTAGTAATTAGAGTTTTTGTTTATTATTTATTAAGTATTAATGACTATTACTTATTACTATATTAATTAATTAATTATTTTAACTATACCAAATGTTAAACTACCAGTTCTCTGTAGAAACTTGTTCCTTCATTCAAGAGAAATTGTATTGGCTATATAAAGGCATGAAGAATCAAAGAAGAAGCTGTGAATTCACGATCATATTCATTCTGTATAGACTGTTAATAAGCTTCATATTATTTTAGTCTTAGATTTGAAAAATAAAGTTTACATCCATCTCGTGTAGAAGCATTTTATTGTAAACAAACCCTGATCAAAGGTTGTTTGATTGTTCCTTGAGAAACTGAGTGAAGGTTGTCTCGAGAAGTCTAGGGCTAAAGAGTCTTAGAGATTGTTAGTGACAGGGGTGCCTGTGCAAGGTTGTTAGTCACCGACTGTTGCGCGTGCATTGTAGTTAGTCACATGGGTGCCTGTGCAAGGTTAGCCACCAGTGGTTGTCCGTGCGATTGTAATCGATTTTGGTATAATGGATTAAGTCCTCGATGGAGAGAGGTGAAATCACATCGGAAGGATGGACTGGACTAGCTTGATATTTGTCAAGTGAACCTGTATAAAATTACTTTGTTCTTTCCTTCTCGCATATTTTTGTTATTATCAATAATAGAGAGTTTGCGGTTTCAAGAAAAGAGAAGTGTTTTATTAAAAAGTATTATGTTTTAAAAACTCTATTAAAATCCTCCTTTCTAGTGTTTTTCACACCTTCACACGTTCTATTAAAATCCCCCTTACTAAATTTCACTTTACTAATTAATGGGCTTAACCACACACCCGCACTATTTCTAACGCTAACACCATAAAAGCCCAATTACTAATTAATCAATATCCTATTATTAACATTGTTATTTAACTTCTAATAAAAATAGCATAAATTAACAAATAATCATAATTCTACCAAATAATTCACAACCGAATAATTAAATAATTGAATAAAATAAACGGGCGTTACAACTCTCCCCCACTTAGAATATTTTGATATTAAAAAATTCACTTGATGCTAACTACTCCGAACACGAATCTCGCATCCTACTCTCTGACCCCCAAGTCATGTTTAGCAACACTTTGATTACTACTCATTCAGACATAACGATAACACAACACGATCCAACCAAATACACATGCTAATCATTCAACATCTTTGCGACATAACAGTTAACAAACTTAACAACTACTTAAAAACATTTCAACAAAACAACATTTTCAAAGAAGCACCAAAAACAATAACACGCATAGATTCGTCCTCGGCTTGTAAGGTGTGTTCTCAACAACATAATAATCATCAACATAGAACGTTTATAATTAACCATGCAACTTCATTAATACATCCTCACCATATCATCATAATAACATCTTCAACAACAAAAACACATAAACAATTGTACTCCTAGATCTATGTATGTCAATCATTAATAAAACAACAACAACATCATTCACAACATCATGTCATCTTCATAGTGACATCAACATAATCAAATTTCGTCATAATTATAGTATTACTCCTTATTCCTAATAATCATCAACCAACAACAGCAACAAACCAAATATTCTAACATCACGTAACATCAATCTAATATCAACATATATTATACAATCACAATACTTCACATCGAACACACTCAAAGTTAGAGATCACACCACATAGCAATTATGTCACATCATGCTTCAGTTGCACCACTCTGATCATCCACTTCAAATCAATGTCCTCATTTAATTTCCGTCACTATCAAATATACAAGTTCCACATCCAGCTTTTGGCTCTCTTTACTATCTGGCAGAAATCAATAAGTTCCAACTCTTTCATAGCCACTTTCTTCTTAGGTTCACACGAAATGGTGAACGACTATCCCCTTGATAGGACATCAATCACTTTCCCACTATCAATCTAATTTCGCATTGAAACTAACATCGCTCAATATCTCAAACCAATTCACCATTTCTACACACGTCTTGCGAGTTTTTTTTACCAAAATATTACAACTATTGCGATACGTACTTTAATAATCATTTGCAGGATTGGATTGATTTCTAGTTGGAGAACAACCTATGTAGGAGAGACCATTAAAATTGGCAAGCTATTTGGGAAACTCTGTATCATAATATTTGGTTTGGGAGGAATCAAAGGAGCATGGTGAAGACATAAGGGTGAAAATGAGAAATTATCATATGAGTTAAAGCTTGTATGATAAGATCACTTATCATACAAGCTACACCTCTAAACAATGAATAGGTTAGACTAAACACACACGAGGAAATTGAAGGAGAGGGTCAAGCAGAATAGAGAGGATGAATTTGGAGAGGGAGCTTCTCAAAATATATAAGAAATCACAAAGTTGTAGTTGCAGAGTTTTGGAGAGTTTATTAAAAATTGAACCATGACTTTGATATATGTTAGAAGAAAATGAAGCTGCACATATATAGTAAAGAGGTTGTCTCGACAATTACTACAACCTCCTGCAAGATGAGAATTGACCAGGATCTCTTTCAGAGGAATAAAAGCTTAATTATGTGTGATTGAGAGACTATCATTTCTCACATATATTGTGAAGAGAATAAGAACGCGAAAGAGCTTCCAACTTAGGAGTAATACATAGTTAAAGAATTAAATTTCATGAAGATTATATCGAAGAATTAATATCTATATTCTTTTTTTTTTAATAAGCAATGATATTAATCAATGGAGTATTATGGATACTCCAACCGGAACAAGGAAAAACAAACGGAAAGCTCTAACTACTCGAAGCAAACGAGCGGTAAGATATTCCAATAGTAAAAATTACAAAGCTCTCCTAAATTAAAGAAAGCTAACATAAATCTCCAAGATGAAAGAATAATATTCGAAAAGCATTCCGCAAAGCTAAAAACCTCCTTCTTGAAAATAATAGCATTCCGCTTCAACCAAATGCACCAAATAGTTGTTAGCCAAATCACACCAACGGTAGCTCTCTTAGTCGGACACTTAACCATATCGCAATATAAGAAAAACGATACAAACTTCTCCAAAGACATGCCAAGAGAAGAACCAATCCAACAATACACTCTCTTCCAAATATTATGAACAATGTCACAATCACCGAATAAATGGTCTAAAGATTCCTCCTCCTTCATACACATAACACACATTAAATCATTAGCCTCCAACAAAATCCCTCTTTTGAACAAATGATCTTTTGTAGCTATTCTATTGTGCAAAAAATTCCATCCGAAAAAGAGAATTTTTGAAGGAATTCTAACCTTCCACATATAATTCAAAGCCTTTACCAAACTAGCTTGCAAAGGAGGTCCCGATAAAAAAGGCTTAAACTGGTCATAGCAAGACCGCACGGTGAAGCCACCCGAAGAAACCTCCGTCCACGTTAAAGTAACACGCACATGCTGTTGAAGAGAGAGCTGTTGTAGCAATGCTGCCAGCTCCTGCAGCAAAGAAAAAACAGGATTAGTGTTGTCCACTGGCAGCAAGGCCGAAACGTCCTATTCCCAACCATCTTCCCCATACTTCCCAACTTCAACCATTGCAATTAAATGATCCTTTGCAACCTGAAAAATCTTTGGAAAAGCTTCCAAATTAGGTTGATTATCAAGCCAAAAAGCATACCAAAACGGTATATCTTCTCCGTTTCCCACACTACACTTAACCGCCCTCGAAAAATGATTGACAATAGGTCTCTCATAATTATCCGATACCAAAACATCTCTCCACCAAATAGAATCCTTCGAACTCACTACCTCCACATCACCTACAAGAATCTTAAGCTTTGGTTTACCATAGCGAGCTCTAAGAATACCACTCCACACCGCTTCATTCTCATCTAAAATCCTCCATTTCCATTTACTTATAAGAGCCACATTCATGATTTCCACATTTTTAATTCCTAGACCACCTTCCTCTTTAGTTTTGCAAACCGTATCCCAACAAACCCAATGGATAGATTTTCTCACATCACCACCACTCCAAAGAAAATTACTTTGAATCGCCCGGATCTCATTTAACACCTTCGACGGAGCTTTGTAAAAGGACAAAGAATAAATAGGAATAGCATTAATCACCGCATTAATCAATGTCACGCGGTCCGCTAAAGAAAGATTTTTACCTCTCCAAACGGCTAATCTTTTCCTAATGTACACAATAAGATCCTTCCACATTGAAGTACTTCTAGGATTACCACCCACTTTAACACCTAAGTACTTAAACGGGAGATTACCCGCCTTACACGAGAGAAAACTAGAAGCCGCCTCAAGAAACCAATCACCTACATTAACACCGTAAATGTTGCTCTTTAGGAAATTAATCCCCAAACCCGACATTAGATCAAAACCTCTAAGAATTTCTTTCATGCTCCATAAATTCGCCGTATCGCCCTCCGCAATAAAGATAGTGTCATCCGCGAATTAGAGTAAATCTACTTCCTCGGTATCACCTATTATGAAACTCCGGAATTATCCTATTTCCTTTGCCTTTCTTACGAGCGCCGTGAGCACTTTCCTTTACCAAGACAAATAAAAAAGGAGACAACAGATCCCCTTGCCGAAAACCCTTCTCCACCTTGAACTCCTTTGTAGTACTCCCATTAATTAGGACGGACATATTAGTAGAGAAAATACAACATTCCATCCTCCTCATCCATCTTGCACCAAATCCCATTCTTACTAACACAAATCTCACAAAATTCCAACTCACCCGATCGTATTCCTTTTCAAAGTCAACCTTAAAAACCGCACAACTTCTTTTTGCCCTCTTAGCATAATCCAACACCTCATTCACAACAAGCACACCATCCAAAATACTTCTACCGGGAACAAAGGCCGTTTGGTTACTAGACACAAGATTACCGATAACACATTTTAATCTTGCCGCCAAAAGTTTAGAGATCATCTTATACAAGCTTCCAACAAGACAAATAGGTCTAAACTCGGCTAGAGATTGAGGATTTTTTATTTTAGGAATTAAAGTTAAAAAAGACGAAGTACACCCTTTCGTAAGCCTTGCCTTATCATAGAAATCCGAAACAAATCTACCAACATCCCCTTTAACCACCTTCCAATTGCCTTTGAAGAATTCTAACGAAAATCCATCCGGCCGCGGGCTCCTATTTCCATCACAATCCCAAACGGCTTCCTTAATCTCTTCCTCCAAAAAAGGTCTCTCAAGCCACTAAGCATCCACTTCACTCAAAGACTTAAAAAACAAATCCTCCGGGATCGGTCTCTTAAAGTTTTCTTCTTTGAAAAAGTCTTCAAAATAGCTAAAAATCTCATTCTTGATGTTTAAAACACCCTCCACCGATCCATACTTCCCTTCCAACAATGTGATCGAATTTCTTCTTTGTCTATCTTTGACGGAATTATGGAAAAAACTTGTATTTCTATACCCCTCTTGCATCCACAATTGCCTAGATTTTAATCTAAGCATACTCTCTTTCACTTGCAAATTGTTCCAAACCTCCTTTGTCGCCTCCCTCCTGTTGCACCCCAAAATTTGCCCATCTAATTTTGCATCTATCTGGCTTATAATCCTCAACCATCTGCATACCATCTGTAACACCCGTATAATTTTAATATTAATTTAATTGGAACGTTGAATTAATAATTAGAACTATTAAGAATTTTGTGGAAAATAATGGAAATAATGGTTTATGGCATTTGGGCCATATGAGGGAATAGTAAAAGAAGGGGGAGTGATTTTGTAATCCTTTTTACTAAATTATTATTATTTTTCATAAAACAATTGGGATTGGGAAGGAAGAAAGAACGTGAAAGAACAGAGGTTTGGAACGAAGAACGTGAAGGAGAACTGTAGAGGGAGAGATCAAGGATCAAGAACAATTGTCTAAGGTAAGGGGAGACTCTCCATTTAATCTCTATTATCGTGTTATAGGTAATAGTATAGATTGGTAGTATTGTTTTGATCAATGGTTTCCATGTTCTGTGTTGTGTTCATCTTTTGGATTGAAATTTTGGACTGATAAATCCCTAATAACTGAGTAGATCTAGAGTATGATGAACGAAATTGATTATTGGATCATATACTGTAGTTTCTGGGTGAATTCGTATGCTGTTATGAGATGAATTTTCTGGTTTTTAGACCCAAATCGCAGACTGTGCAGGTGAAATCGCGAGGAAGATGAATGGTAAGTCGCAGGTTTCTGTGAACTGCTGTCCATTCACGTATGGTACGCGTATGATACGCGTATGGGGGGTGTGGTACGCGTATGGTACGCTCCCTATGGTGTATCAGAATGTGCCCTTCTGCTGGTACGCGTATGATACGCGTATGATGTTGTTTTGTGTGGAAATATGGTTCTGTCCATACGCGTATGATACGCGTATGGTGTGTATGTTTTGTCTGAAGTTGTGCTTCTGCCTGTACGCGTATGATACGCGTATGGGGCGTGTTTTTGGGAAGTTCTGGCCCTGTTGGTACGCGTATGGTACGCGTATGGCCAACGTGATTGACAGATTTTGCTGTTTTGTGATTTTTGGAAGGTTAATGGCGTGTAACTTTCGAGCTGGTATATCTGTATGATTTATTATGATATGATTATTTGAATGATGCAATCTAATTTATATATATATGAACATACTTGTTGATGATGATGATGATGATGAATGATGATATATGAGTATAGACGAGGCTACTCATTGTGTGATGATGATGATGGTATGTTATATATATGTTGCATGCATTCATAGTCATAGTATGAGGGCTGTATCCTAAAGATGAGAGGATGCAGTGAAGGGCAGGATTCCCATTGTGTGGAATTTGTGCTGGCAGGGCCGTATCTGGATGATGATAGATCGGTCGGTGGATGATGTCCACTGGTGATGTTTGGTACCACATGCATAGTGTCAGTTTCATACATGTGCATGATTTGTTTATAACATGATGGTGTATGTTTTAAGATGACTTGTCTGTCTATCTGTGGATGTGTGAATGATGATTTGTCTGAATATGAAACAGTTGGTGAATGATATCACTATGACATGTTATTATTTATGATGCAATAACATTGGTTAACTGTGATGAGACTCACCCTTACTTGTTGTCATTTTCAGATTGAGGATAGCGGCGCAACTTGGTGAGGACTAGCTCATAAGTCGGTTTTTAGTATTGTGTCGGTGTCATGCTCTGGTAGATGTAACACTGGGGACGCGTTGTTTTTAGAGTTCGATTATAACTCTATTTGTTTTTGTTGATAAAGTCTGATACATTAATGATGGATGTTGACTTGATGATTTTAATTCCGCTGTGTAGACATGGTTTGTTTATTGAGTTATAATTACAGACGTTTTCAGTGAATGCATGACATGTACCGAACGTGTATTTTTCTTTATTTATGAATTGTGACACCTCTTGCATGTTGACTCTGATTAATATTTATTCTATTGCCGCGGGTTATTAGAGGGGTGTTACAATAGTGGTATCAGAGCATAGTCGATCGTTGTGATCAGAGTCTTAGTGTCAGTCTTTCCGTGTATGCGACTAATACGAGTTATTTGTCGATACTTTTGTTCTGACTGGATTGTTTGTGTTAAGCAGAACAATGGCTGGAAGAGGAGGAAGAAACGATGATGCTATCGCTGAGGCTCTGGGCATGATTGCTGGTGTGCTGGGAGGGAATGCCAATGGAGCTGCGATTGGTGCTGACAGACAACTGAACAGTTTTCAGAGGAACAATCCTCCATTGTTCAAGGGCACGCATAATCCTGAAGGTGCTCAGAAATGGCTTAAGGAGATCGAGAGGATTTTTCAGAGTCATTGACTGTGCGGAGGATCTCAAGGTGAGGTATGGTACTCATATGTTATCGGAGGAGGCTGATGACTGGTGGATGTCAACCAGAGCTGAACTGGATGCTAATGGTACAGCAATTACTTGGACTGTATTTAGAAGGGAATTTCTGAGGAGGTATTTTCCTGAAGATGTCAGGGGAAGAAAGGAAGTTGAATTTTTGGCACTGGTTCAAGGCAATATGTCGGTACCAGAGTATGCGGCCAAGTTTGTGGAACTGGCAAGGTATTATGTGCACTATAATGAGGATGAAGCCAGTGAGTTCTCAAAATGTGTCAAATTTGAGAATGGTCTTCGTGATGAGATCAAGCAGGGTATCAGGTACCAGAGAATCCGGAGGTTTGTCGATCTGGTAGATTGTAGCAGGATTTTTGAGGAAGATAACATCAAGCTGAGGTCATCTCACTCTCGCGAGTTGGTTGACAGAAAAGGGAAGAAACATATGGATAGAGGTAAGCCATATGGTAGAGGTAAACCTGCTGATTGGAAGAAACCCAGTGGGGGAGATTCCAGTGCTCGTATCAGATGTTACAGTTGTGGTGAGATGGGACATCGTAGGAACGAGTGTAAGCTTGATCAGAAGAAGTGTTACAAGTGTGACCAAGTGGGTCATATTGCTGCTGACTGCAAGAAGAGGGTTGTGACTTGTTACAACTGCGGTGAAGAGGGTCACATCAGTCCTAATTGTCCTAAGCCAAAGAAGAACCAATCGGGAGGAAAGGTTTTTGCTTTGACCGGGTCAGAGACTACTCCAGAGGACAGGTTGATTAAAGGTACGTGTTTCATTCATGGCACACCTTTGGTTGCAATTATTGATACTGGAGCAACTCACTCTTTTATTTCTTTGGATTGTGCTACGAGGTTAAATCTTGAGATATCTGACATAAATGGAAGTATGGTTATTGACACTCCTGCATCGGGTTCAGTAACTACTTCGTCTGCATGCTTGAACTGTCCGGTTGATATTTTTGGTAGAGAATTTGGGATGGACTTAGTGTGCCTTCCGTTGAAACAACTCGATGTAATCCTGGGAATGAACTGGTTGGAATTCAACCGTGTTCATATCAACTGTTTTGCGAAGACGGTGATTTTTCCTGAAGAGGTTAGTTCTGATAGTCTGGAAATGACAGCTAGACAGGTGGATGAGGCTATCGGAGATGGTGCAACAGTGTTTATGTTGTTTGCATTGATGAATGTGAAGGAGAAAGTGGCGAGTAGCGAATTGCCTGTTGTGTGTGAATTCCCAGAAGTTTTTCCAGAAGATGTGAATGAATTGCCACCGGAAAGAGAAGTGGAGTTTTCTATTGATTTGGTTCCGGGAACTAGTCCAGTATCGATGGCACCGTATCGTATGTCGCCGTCTGAATTGGCTGAACTGAAGAAGCAGTTAGAGGAATTGTTTGAGAAGAAATTTATTCGTCCTACTGTTTCGCCGTGGGGTGCGCCTGTGTTGTTGGTAAAGAAGAAAGAGGGTTCAATGAGGCTGTGTGTAGATTACAGACAATTGAACAAGGTTACTATCAAGAATCGGTATCCACTGCCGAGGATTGATGATTTGATGGATCAGTTGGTTGGGGCATGTGTATTTAGTAAAATTGATCTGAGGTCTGGGTATCATCAGATTCGTGTGAAAGACGACGATATTCAGAAGACTGCCTTTAGAACGAGGTATGGACATTATGAGTATTCTGTAATGCCGTTTGGAGTTACTAATGCACCTGGTGTTTTTATGGAATATATGAACAGGATTTTTCATCCGTATCTCGACAAGTTTGTGGTGGTATTTATATATGATATCCTGATATATTCTAAGAGTGAGAAAGAACATGCGGAACATCTCAGAACTGTGTTGGAGCTGTTGAAAGAGAAGCAACTTTTTGCCAAACTGTCGAAGTGTGAATTCTGGTTGGAAGAAGTCAGTTTTCTTGGACATGTGATTTCTAAGAATGGTATTGCTGTTGATCCTACAAAGATAGAAGCTGTGTCTCAGTGGGAAGCTCCGAAGTCAGTGTCAGAGATTCGTAGTTTTCTTGGTCTTGCAGGTTACTACCGGAAGTTCATTGAAGGGTTTTCAAAGTTAGCATTACCGTTAACCAAATTAACCAGGAAGGGACAAGCTTTTATTTGGGATGCAAAGTGTGAAGAAGGATTCCAAGAGCTGAAGAGGAGGTTGACTAGTGCTCCTATTTTGATTTTGCCGAATCCGACAGAATCATTTGTGGTTTATTGTGATGCGTCACTGATGGGTTTAGGTGGTGTATTGATGCAGAATCAACAAGTGGTCGCTTATGCGTCGAGACAACTCAAAGTGCATGAAAGGAATTATCCGACTCATGATTTGGAGTTGGCAGCTGTGGTTTTTATGTTGAAGTTGTGGCGACACTATTTGTATGGTTCGAGATTTGAGGTGTTCAGTGATCATAAGAGCCTGAAGTACCTCTTTGACCAGAAAGAGTTGAACATGAGGCAGAGGAGGTGGTTAGAATTTCTGAAGGATTATGATTTTGGTTTGAATTACCATCCGGGTAAGGCAAACGTGGTTGCTGATGCTTTGAGTAGGAAGACCTTGCATATGTCTATGCTAATGGTGAAGGAATTGGATTTGATTGAACAATTCAGAGACTTGAGTCTAGTGTGTGAAGGTACTCCTATTAGTGTCAAATTGGGTATACTGAAGCTGACTAGTGGTATTCTTGAAGAAATTAGAGAAGGTCAGAAAGCTGATGTGGAATTGATTGATAAGTTGACTTTGGTTAATCAAGGCAAGAGTGGTGAATTCAGAGTCGACGAGAATGGTATACTGAGGTTTGGTGACCGAGTTTGTATTCCTGATATTGATGAACTCCGAAAGCGTATTTTAAAAGAAGGACACCGTAGTGCATTGAGTATTCATCCTGGTGCTACCAAGATGTACCATGACTTGAAAAAGTTGTTTTGGTGACCGAGAATGAAGAAGGAAATTGCTGAGTTTGTGTATTCTTGTTTGACTTGCCAGAAGTCAAAGATTGAGCATCAGAAACCGTCTGGGTTGATGCAACCGATGTTTATTCCTGAGTGGAAGTGGGATAGCATCTCAATGGATTTTATGTCGGGTTTGCCGAGAACTGTCAGAAATTGTGAAGCTATCTGGGTCGTGGTAGACAGGTTGACGAAGTCTGCACATTTTATACCGGTGAGAATGGATTATCCGATGGAAAAGCTGGCTCAATTGTATATTGAGAAGATAGTGAGTCTGCATGGTATTCCTTCAAGTATCGTGTCAGACAGAGATCTGCGGTTTACGTCTAAGTTCTGGGAAGGTTTGCAGAAAGCTTTGGCTACTAAGCTAAGATTGAGTTCTGCTTATCATCCGCAGACTGATGGACAGACTGAGAGGACAATTCAGTCATTAGAGGATTTGTTGCGGGCTTGTGTGTTGGAAAAAGGAGGTACTTGGGATAGTTATCTGCCTTTAATTGAGTTTACCTACAACAACAGTTATCATTCGAGTATCGGTATGGCTCCGTTTGAGGCTTTGTATGGTAGGAGGTGTAGGACGCCGTTGTGTTGGTACGAATCTGGTGAGAGTGCTGTGATTGGTCCAGAAATTGTACAACAGACTACAGAGAAGATTAAAATGATTCAGGAGAAGATGAAGGCTTCTCAGAGTCGTCAGAAGAGTTATCACGACAAAAGGAGGAAAACACTTGAGTTTCAAGAGGGAGATCATGTGTTTATGAGAGTTACTCCTATGACGGGGATTGGTCGAGCATTGAAGTCAAAGAAGTTGACTCCGCGTTTTATTGGACCATTCCAAATTTCTGAAAGAGTGGGGGAAGTGGCTTATCGTATCGCTCTACCGCCGATGCTTGCAAATTTACATGATGTATTTCATGTGTCTCAGTTGAGGAAATACATTTCGGATCCGTCCCATGTGATCCAAGTAGATGATGTACAGGTGAAAGATAACTTGACGGTTGAGACTTTACCTGTGAGGATTGAAGATAGAAGACTGAAGCAATTGCGAGGCAAGGAAATAGCTTTGGTCAGAGTAGCTTGGGGAGGACCAGCTGAAGGCAATGTTACCTGGGAGCTAGAGAGTCAGATGAAGGACTCTTATCCAGAACTTTTTACCTGAGGTATGTTTTCGAGGACAAAAACTCTTTTAGTGGGGGAGAGTTGTAACACCCGTATAATTTTAATATTAATTTAATTGGAACGTTGAATTAATAATTAGAATTATTAAGAATTTTGTGGAAAATAATGGAAATAAAGGTTTATGGCATTTGGGCCATATGAGGGAATAGTAAAAGAAGGGGGAGTGATTTTGTAATCCTTTTTACTAAATTATTATTATTTTTCATAAAACAATTGGGATTGGGAAGGAAGAAAGAACGTGAAAGAACAGAGGTTTGGAACGAAGAACGTGAAGGAGAACTGTAGAGGGAGAGATCATGGATCAAGAACAATTGTCTAAGGTAAGGGGAGACTCTCCATTTAATCTCTATTATCGTGTTATAGGTAATAGTATAGATTGGTAGTATTGTTTTGATCAATGGTTTCCATGTTCTGTGTTGTGTTCATCTTTTGGATTGAAATTTTGGACTGATAAATCCCTAATAACTGAGTAGATCTAGAGTATGATGAACGAAATTGATTATTGGATCATATACTGTAGTTTCTGGGTGAATTCGTATGCTGTTATGAGATGAATTTTCTGGTTTTTAGACCCAAATCGCAGACTGTGCAGGTGAAATCGCGAGGAAGATGAATGGTAAGTTGCAGGTTTCTGTGAACTGCTGTCCATTCACGTATGGTACGCGTATGATACGCGTATGGGGGGTGTGGTACGTGTATGGTACGCTCCCCATGGTGCATCAGAATGTGCCCTTCTGCTGGTACGCGTATGATACGCGTATGATGTTGTTTTGTGTGGAAATATGGTTCTGTCCATACGCGTATGATACGCGTATGGTGTGTATGTTTTGTCTGAAGTTGTGCTTCTGCCTGTACGCGTATGATACGCGTATGGGGCGTGTTTTTGTGAAGTTCTGGCCCTGTTGGTACGCGTATGGTACGCGTATGGCCAGCGTGATTGACAGATTTTGCTGTTTTGTGATTTTTGGAAGGTTAATGGCGTGTAACTTTCGAGCTGGTATATCTGTATGATTTATTATGATATGATTATTTGAATGATGCAATCTAATTTATATATATATGAACATACTTGTTGATGATGATGATGATGATGATGAATGATGATATATGAGTATAAACGAGGCTACTCATTGTGTGATGATGATGATGGTATGTTATATATATGTTGCATGCATTCATAGTCATAGTATGAGGGCTGTATCCTAAAGATGAGAGGATGCAGTGAAGGGCAGGATTCCCATTGTGTGGAATCTGTGCTGGCAGGGCCGTATCTGGATGATGATAGATCGGTCGGTGGATGATGTCCACTGGTGATGTTTGGTACCACATGCATAGTGTCAGTTTCATACATGTGCATGATTTGTTTATAACATGATGGTGTATGTTTTAAGATGACTTGTCTGTCTATCTGTGGATGTGTGAATGATGATTTGTCTGAATATGAAACAGTTGGTGAATGATATCTCTATGACATGTTATTATTTATGATGCAATAACATTGGTTAACTGTGATGAGACTCACCCTTACTTGTTGTCATTTTCAGATTGAGGATAGCGGCGCGACTTGGTGAGGACTAGCTCATAAGTCGGTTTTTAGTATTGTGTCGGTGTCATGCTCTGGTAGATGTAACACTGGGGACGCGTTGTTTTTAGAGTTCGATTATAACTCTATTTGTTTTTGTTGATAAAGTCTGATACATTAATGATGGATGTAGACTTGATGATTTTAATTCCGCTGTGTAGACATGGTTTGTTTATTGAGTTATAATTACAGACGTTTTCAGTGAATGCATGACATGTACCGAACGTGTATTTTTCTTTATTTATGAATTGTAACACCTCTTGCATGTTGACTCTGATTAATATTTATTCTATTGCCGCGGGTTATTAGAGGGGTGTTACACCATCCACTAGATCATCTAACTCATGCATCATTAATCAATAGCTTGGCACAGAGATTAAGGATATCAGTGAGTAGGGTTTCTTTATTCAAGCGTTATTCAAAGCGTTTCATCATTTGGGCTATTAAAACAAGATGTTTTTCTTTTGATTAAAGTATGGATCAACAAGGCATTAGGTGTCTAAGGTTCAATTTGGAATTAAGGTTTATTTAAGACGCAAATATAATTTATCCATTAGTTTGGAAGCATTCTCTTATGAAAATAGAAGAATGGTCAAGAGATATTTCAAAAGGGTATTTATCAAGATTTTTATGACCTTACTCAAGTGTTATGCATGTTTGCCCATAAGGAAGATATTCCCATCAAAAGTTCATTACAAAGGCCAACATTGTCCAAAGAAACCCAACATACATTACAATTGAAGATTACAAAAATTACACATTATTTACAAGTTCAAGAGTTCATCACATTATATTTCACAAAAATCAAATACTTCACAAAATCCATTCATTTAAAATTGCCAAACTTCATTACAAAATTCTTATATCACATTTATCACAGGCCCACAGTTTCAAGCCTAAAGATCATTATATTCATTATTACAAAGAGAAGAATCCACATCCAGAGGTCCAAAAATCAGGCTGTTACATTATCTAAACATGAGACCTAATGGTGCCAGACCAATAAACTTCAAGCTCCCAGGGCCTTTTCATCTTCACATCCTTGTACTCAACCAAACCGCAACTGCCTCATACATTTTCCAAAGCTCACAGCCAACCATACTTGCCCTGCAACATTCATGAACCACAAAACACATCAGTTCAGTATATACACACATACTACTTCAAATATGCAAAACATTTTCAATCGAAAGCTAAATCATACTACAGTCTAGCCTTTCAAACAATCCCGCATACGTACAAGTGCAAAACAATCAGCTCAAGACAACAATGTCACAAAGCATCATCGCCAGGAGCTTTCCACCACGTCAATTCAAACCGGCGATTCCAACCCGGCATATATTCTGTTTCAACATCATATCAGTTCACAAATGCCAGCATGCACCAATAAAAAGAAAAGAACATATCAAAATCAGTTTTCAAAACCTACTCACATTCAAGTGCAACATACATAACCTGTTCAAAATACAAAAAAAAAATGGAAGCTATTGTAAATACAACAAAGTTCATAGCAGCCCTACATTCATCGACATCATACACATGCCATCAATTCAAATGAAACCAATCCCTTACACAAATAAACCACAACATTCAATACCAAATAAAAGCTAACAATAGCACCAAAAGGCCCTGCCATACACAATCTTGCTACCATCAGTTTCCAAACCAGAATTCCCCTGCACAAAAACAGAATGTTCAGAACCGGTTCAGCACCATTAAACCATATGTTATCATACAACAAAGAAACCAACAACATCATGCATAAATTTATTTTTCACATCTAAATTTGACCACATGATCCATACTACCATACCATTTAAGCAAATAGACCCGCCCTGCAGTTCATAAAAACCATATACAAAAATCATACCAGCTCATATAGTTTCAAACTAACAGTCCTACATTCACATTCGTTTCTAGCTATGCTATCAATAACTAATATTCATACCAGTTCAGTATTTGCATTAACACAAAAACAATTATTAACAGCCAATCCCTAACAGATTCCATAACAGTTATCAACTAACTTCCCTAACTAACCTCCAAACTAACTTTAACTGTCCAAACAGAATCCTAACCAACCTAGCAGCTTCTAACTAACTTCAAACATCAATAACCGTCCCCTAACAGAATTATAACAACCTAGAAAATCTCTAACAGATTTATAACCGATTTCTAAACTACAATAACCAACTCGATCTCTCACCCTTAATATCATAACAGAAACCTCTCAATCCAAGGGCTCACAATGACTCTCCTTTAACTGAATCCTCTCACTCTCATTCTATATAAACTCAACCTCTCCTTCATTTAAGCTCTTCTCCACGCCATTTCACACAATCACCCTTTCTCAATCTTCACATATCACAGTTCTCTCCACTCTCCACCATTTTCAATCCTCCGCCATTCTTTTTCTCTGCCTCTATATCATTCCTCACACCACCTGCAATTCATCACCAACCTCACATTCTCTGCAATTCACCACTCTCCTGTTGGCGATGTACATGCATTGCTTCAATTCCTAAACACTGGAGTTATAAGGGAGTGAAACCTTCGTCAACCCCTTTGAGCCTAAGATGTAGTAGTTTCTTTTCAAAAAATACAAAACCCTCAATATTAACCAGGGGCAGGGTAGTCTTCAGTTAGTGCGACCGAGCGCTCAACTTTCAGATATTCCATCAGAGGATCGATTACATCTCATGTCTCGCAATAAAGAAGAAGAGCGCAATCCACAATGGATGTCTCTCATCCACTGAGAAGAATGCAGTCACAACCTTTTCTTCAAGTCAATCACAAAAGTCATACAACTTGTTCCCGAATGAGACAAAAAAGAATGAAAAGAAAGTTATGAATAGAAAAAAAAAACAATGGCCCGCTAAGTCAAAAAGAAAGGAAAGGAAAAACTTTAAAGCAAATGACTTAAGCAAAAATAAGGGCATATCCCGCTGGACAACGAAAACCAAAATCAAAAGAAACTTTTTGTCCAGGCAAAAATTAGGGAAAGCAAAATACAAAGCAAAAGAAAAAAACCTCCAAGGGACAAGTTGTTGTGATCATCAACAAAAGCACCAAAAGGTGACTGCCACCTCCATCAAAGCCACAAAAGATCCTCATCCATCATAATCCTTCCTGAAAGGTGAACACTCGTGTTAAACTAACTGATCGTAGGACTAGAGAACATCACGAAGAAGGGGTGGGTTAAGTAGAACTTGGGCCTTTATCATTTGTTTCTCAAACCGTGAACCCGGCCATGTTACAACCCTAAAAAGTCCTAATTGAAGCAGGGTTCGTTCCGAAAGCATACAAACTGTAAAATCATGTCAAACTGACTCCCAATGTTGCTGTGTCACTTGTGTTAGTATTAGTACAACATTTTGACAAATAAAAACCATTCTTTTGAGATTAACATGTGCATTGCATTCTCATTATCGTTTTTCAAAACAGAATTGTCTCTAACCTGAAAGTAAGTACTTGATACCAAGGAAAATTCAACATTGAAATTTCGCCGAGTAGACTTACAAGGGCAAAGGTTGGTCACCCACCGAGCAAATATCTAAAGAATCCATTAAGTGGAAGAGTTCCTTTCAATCCGGGGCATTCATCCCATGATCAACACTGGGGCAGACCATTGCAAATCTCCATGATTCAAGCATTATCAAAATCCTACATCAAAAGATCATACAAGCTGGGGCAAGCTAGTAACAATTCACCTCTTCATCTTCAATCAAGTGTCAGATATCGATATATGTGTCGAGGAGTCAATCCATCTCACCTTCACAAATTCTATCCTTCAAGCAACAACCTTCCTGCAAGGAACCCTCCATTCACTCCTAGTATCATGGAAACAATCATCCATTCATAATCACACATGCATCATGCATATCATTGCATTCTCATTGGAATTTGTCCCTTATAAAACAGGGGCATCCACCCTATCTTGAATCAAGCAGAGTTTCAGAATCCCTCAAAGCAGAAACCCTAACCAATCAGCACACTGCATATAGAAATAATTGCATTGCATCTCCAGAAGTGCATAAAACAAATCAAACATTGCATATGAAGCATAAGCCAAGTTACTCATCAGATGAGATCCCTACAAAGCATCAATTAATAATCCACCTGGATCACTCAGAGTTACCATTGTGGTGTCATCTCCCATAGTCAATCATGTTCGTCTTTCTTCAACCCAGAGTTGATATTTTTGTGTTCAACCCAGAGTTGACTTTCCTTTCATCTTTTAACCCCGAGTTAATTACATCTTCCCACTCAACCCAGAGTTGACGGTTATCTTTTCTTATTTCCCACTTAACCTAGAGTTGACGGTCACCTGTTGTTCAATCCAGAACTGACTCCTCTTTTCTCACTCAACCCAGAGTTCACGGTCACCTTTTATCCTTTCCCACTCGACCCAGAGTTGACGGTTATCCTTTCTTATTTTTTTTTCAACCCAGAGTTGACGGTTATCTTCTTTCTTTCCCACCCAACCCAGAGTTGACGGTTATCTTTTCTCATTTCCCACTCAACCCAGAGTTGACGGTTATCTCTTATCTTTTCCCACTCAACCCAGAGTTGACGGTTATCTCGTCTGTTCCCATTCAACCCAGAGTTGACGGTCACCTTTTATCCTTTCCCACTCAACCCAGAGTTGACGGTTATCTTTTCCTTTTCCCACTCAACCCAGAGTTGACGTCGTCTCTTGGCTTTCCCTCAACCCAGAGTTGACGGCTATTTCTAATTGTTCATCCTTCCTTGACTCAACCCAGAGTTGATGTCTATCTCTTGTTTTCAACCCAGAGTTGATTTTCTTTCCTTCTTTCTCAACCCAGAGTTGATGCCTATATCTTGTCCCACTAATATTGATTTCCCTTTTCTTTCTCAATCCAGAGTTGATGCTGACCTCTTATTCAACCCCGAGTTTACTTCCCTTTATTCTTCAACCCAGAGTTGACCCACTTTTCTTTTTTCAACCCAGAGTTGATGTTCATTTCATTTCCAACTCAGAGTTAATTTGATCAATCCAGAATTAATACATTCTTCCTCAGTGGAGTTGACACCATCTTTTCCCCAGTCGATCCTATCTCTCATCAGGCAAATTGTTCAGGTTCCTTTGATATTTAATCTTCTTCTACCTTGAATGTTCGAAAGGCTAGCGCCAATCTCACCTTCAGTTTTAAGACGATTAAATAGGGGAAGCTGTTGCACCCCAAAATTTGCCCATCTAATTTTGCATCTATCTGCCTATAATCCTCAACCATCTGCATACCATCCACTAGATCATCTAACTCATGCATCATAAATCAATAGCTTGGCACAGAGATCAAGGATATCAGTGAGTAGGGTTTCTTTATTCAAGCGTTATTCAAAGAGTTTCATCATTTGGGCTACTTAAAACAAGATGTTTTTCTTTTGATTAAAGTATGGATCAACAAGGCATTAGGTGTCTAAGGTTCAATTTGGAATTAAGGTTTCTTTAAGACGCAAATATAATTTATCCATTAGTTTGGAAGCATTCTCTTATGAAAATAGAAGAATGGTCAAGAGATATTTCAAAAGGGTATTTATCAAGATTTTTATGACCGTACTCAAGTGTTATGCATGTTTGCCCATATGGAAGATATTCCCATCAAAAGTTCATTACAAAGGCCAACATTGTCCAAAGAAACCCAACATACATTACAACTGAAGATTACAAAAAATACACATTATTTACAAGTTCAAGAGTTCATCACATTATATTTCACAAAATTCAAATACTTCAAAAAATCCATTCATTTCAAATTGCCAAACTTCATTACAAAATTCTTATATCACATTTATCACAGGCCCACAATTTCAAGCCTAAAGATCATTATATTCATTATTACAAAGAGAAGAATCCACATCCAGAGGTCCAAAAATCAGGCTGTTACATTATCTAAACATGAGACCTAATGGTGCCAGACCTATAAACTTCAAGCTCCCAGGGCCTTTTCATCTTCACATCCTTGTACTCAACCAAACCGCAACTGCCTCATACATTTTCCAAAGCTCACAGCCAACCATACTTTCCCTGCAACATTCATGAACCACAAAACACATCAGTTCAGTATATACACACATACTACTTCAAATATGCAAAACATTTTCAATCGAAAGCTAAACAATCCCGCATACGTACAAGTGCAAAACAATCAGCTCAAGACAGCAATGTCACAAAGCATCATCGCCATGAGCTTACCACCACGTCAATTCAAACCGGCGATTCCAGCCCGGCATATATTCTGTTTCAACATCATATCAGTTCACAAATGCCAGCCTGCACCAATAAAAAGAAAAGAACATATCAAAATCAGTTTTCAAAACCTACTCACATTCAAGGGCAACATACATAACCTATTCAAAATACAAAAAAAAAGGGGAAGCTATTGTAAATACAACAGAGTTCATAGCAGCCCTACATTCATCGACATCATACACATGCCATCAGTTCAAATGAAACCAATCCCTTACACAAATAAACCACAACATTCAATACCAAATAAAAGCTAACAATAGCACCAAAAGGCCCTGCCATACACAATCTTGCTACCACCAGTTTCCAAACCAGAATTCCCCTGCACAAAAACAGAATGTTCAGAACCGGTTCAGCACCATTAAACCATATGGTATCATACAACAAAGAAACCAACAACATCATGCATAAATTTATTTTTCACATCTAAATTTGACCACATGATCCATACTACCATACCATTTAAGCAAATAGACCCTCCCTGCAGTTCATAAAAACCATATACAAAAATCATACCAGCTCATATAGTTTCAAACTAACAGTCCAACATTCACATTCGTTTCTAGCTATGCTATCAATAACTAATATTCATACCAGTTCAGTATTTGCATTAAATGAAAAACAATTATTAACAGCCAATCCCTAACAGATTCCATAACAGTTATCAACTAACTTCCCTAACTAACCTCCAAACCAACTTTAACTGTCCAAACAGAATCCTAACCAACCTAGCAGCTTCTAACTAACTTCAAACATCAATAACCGTCCCCTAACAGAATTATAACAACCTAGAAAATCTCTAACAGATTTATAACCGATTTCTAAACTACAATAACCAACTCGATCTCTCACCCTTAATATCATAACAGAAACCTCTCAATCCAAGGGCTCACAATGACTCTCCTCTAACTGAATCCTCTCACTCTCATTCTATATAAACTCAACCTCTCCTTCATTCAAGCTCTTCTCCACGCCATTTCACACAATCACCCTTTCTCAATCTTCACATATCACAGTTCTCTCCACTCTCCACCATTTTCAATCCTCCGCCATTCTTTTTCTCCGCCTCTATATCATTCCTCACACCGCCTGCAATTCATCACCAACCTCACATTCTCTGCAATTCACCACTCTCACCCTCTCACTAAAGCTCAACATTGTCGCACGCTCGCGAAAAATGAACAGAGTCGCCACTAATATATTTATCCCATAAGGGAAAGGAATATCAGAAAACCTAGCAAAGGAAGGAACAGGGTCTCGCGACCAGAGAATCTAGGTACGGGAGTCGGTTACGCGAGGGGAAGGTGCTAGAACCCCTCACGCCCATCGTACTCGATGGTATCCACCTATGTTTGTTTCTATCTAAAGGGTGTGTACTATGTATAAGCCTATATGCGAAATGAATGCAAAATGTAGGGAAAATAAAGAATTGCACTCGCACGGGCCCTACCCCGCTGCCTACGTATCCTTTTCAGGAATCAGAGTTACCGTAGCTCGACTCACGATTTTCTGTTTGTTTTTGTGTTTTTTAGTTGGGCGGAGTTAACGTTCGCGCTCTTGCATAAGGGATCGCCTACGATGCGTTCGAGCGGAAATAACATTGCCCTTAGAAAGAAGAAAAAGAAATGATTGGTTTGTGTCTTTTAGGGTAGATGAGTCATGAACAGTTCCCAATACCGGGCCACTCACCACTTTCTCTACTTTGTTTTGAATTTGAACCATTGTTAGGTGTTTTGAGTGTTTTTGTTTGGGTGTTTTTTAAGGGGAATTTGTTTGCGAGTTGAATCACATAAAAGTGTATAATGGTAGAGAAACAGATTAGGGAATGAATCCCACTCATCTCTCTTCTATATGTAGCGATCGAGAAACAGATTAGGGAAGGAATCCCACTCATTTCTCTCCCACTAGATGATTAAGAAACAAATTAGGGAATAAATCCCACTCATTTCTTATAGCGATCGAGAAACAGATTAGGGAATGAATCCCACTCATTTCTCTCCCACTAAGTTATTAAGAAACAGATTAGGGAATAAATCCCACTCATTTCTCTCACTGTAAGTAACGTGTGATTCGCGTCTTCCGTTTATTAAGTATTTAAAAGTTGAAAAGAAAAGGAATGCAATAGGGAACTAATCCTAAATTCTAATCTAAGTTGTTCTAATTCCTATTTATGTACAAAAGGAATCTAAAATGGTACTAACGAAATAGGCCTAAAATAAGGCCAAAAATACAAGCAATAAAATCACATAAGCGTCATACAAAAATAACATGGAACTAGCACAAAAACAATTCAAGCATCAATGCAAAATTAAACTAGAAAACTACTATTTTTTATGACCTTTTCATGAAGGAAATTAAATGTCAAAATTAACCTAAAAAATTCTACTATTTTTATGAGTTTTCTAAGGTCAATGATCACCTAAAAATCTAACAAAATGTTAAAGGTTTTATCATGTTTTTATCAACTAAAAGTAATAGGAAAAACTACGTGAAGAAAACTAAGATCTAACATTTTAATGGAGTCAGGGGGGTGTACCAGCAGTTTTATTATGCACTGAAACTACTTACAAGCAAAACAGGGCCCAAAATAGGGGGGGGGGGCGAATAGTATGGGCGCGTAGAGGCCCAGCCCAGAGTATGGTGGTGCATTAGCTGTGAGGGAGTGCAGTTTGAGAAACGTTCCAGGCCCAGGATTTTCGTGGCCCAACTACTCTTCTATTCCACTCACTTCTATTTTTTATTTCACTTTTGTTTTTAGTCAGCATTTATTTATCATTGTTTTTATTATGTGATACGTGATTATTATGGTCTTCAAACGTACACATGATATCAATTGGTCAAGGCACATTTAAAGTTACTACATGACAAAACCCGTTTTAGCCAATTCCTGCCTTCCACCTCACATTCTAATCATTATAATAAAACAAAAAACAAAAAATATGGAAAAGGAACCAGCGCATGGATGCCACGTATCCAAACGACAAGGGCAAAGAGAATTAGAACTCAGACGCCGGAGATACTACTCCGGTCGTCTTCTCCGGCGAGTCAAACAACCGGACCACCACTACGCACCCAGAAACGTATGAGACCGGTCCCTCCCCACTCGTTTTTGTCCCCTGATCTCAAATCCACCGCCAGTTTTCTTTGATTCTACCTCTAGAGCCTAACCCGAAGCAGATTTGCAAACCCTTAAAATCTATAACTTTGATTAAAATGAAATCTACACGTATCAGCCTGTTCATAATTGTCCATAGATTCTAAAAACATGATGCAAACCTCCACACAGTCAGCATCCATATAGAACAACACAAATTTCCAAGAACTTCAAATAATCCAGATCTAAGCAATACAAAACATCACACCTAGCTTTATTTTATGCATTATCTCATTTGCTAATATGATGAGAGGATTTGAGAATCTTACTTGTACAAGCTTTGACTCAAAAGATGATGGAGAACTCCATATATCTTGAAGCTTCTCACTGAAGATATAGCTTGCGAAACTAGTGTAATTCTTTGAAAAATTGCTGAGATGGATCTTGTTTCCACTAGTGGTGATGGTGGCTATGCGATGAAGGTGATGCCACGGGGAAAGAGAGCCATGGTGATGATGAACTATAGATTACTTGAAGGTCTTAGATTCGGAGCAATGATAGATACGGGAGCTTGATGATGGTGGATCAGAGAAGACGATGAAGCTCTGAATCGTGACATTAATGGTGGTGATGATTTCAGGTGGCGCACAGTCGAGAGAAGGACGACAGATGATGATAACGATGGTGCGAAGTCAAAACGAAGATGGTGTTCTTGATCAAAGCTTCATTGATAATGGTGGTTATTGATGATTATAGAGGCTATGAGTTTGCTGAAGATGATGAAAGAGAACAGAGTGATGGTTGTTGAAGTTGGTAGGGTTGATTAGAGATGGTGAAGGTGAAGTTAGTTATGGTTGTTGAAGGTTTGTTGGAGGTTGTTAGAGTGTGGGTGAAGGTGAGAAAGAAGGAGAGAACCGAGAGAGAAGGGGAAGAATGAAGAGAGAGTTTTTGAGAAAAAATGAAAGAGTGGGAGAGTATATCTGATTTTATGAAGGAGCTGAGTTTATATAGTGAGCTCATGGTGGTGTATGGTGCAAGAGAGTTAGGGTGTGGGTGTTGTAGAGGATACTCCCTTGAACCCTTAAGGTGCAAGTTTGGTCATCTAAGGCACATTCTCACGTGCCCTTTTTGTATCAGTACTGCTGCATGGTTTAATATAGAAATATGATGGTGACTGGCCTTTGTGTTGCAGCAAGGAACACATACATACCACATTTGACTCAATTATATGCCTTTAATTCTTTAAAACTGGACGCCAAGATAGCCCACCACGTGTTTGTAGAAATGCTGCGCGCGTGACTTATTTCTTGGCCTGGCCAGATGTTCAACATGGGCTTAGTGAGGAGGTGACTTTGGAGCTTTGTAATCTGTTCAATACTCACCCAATTAAGTTGCTTATTGGCTTATTGAATAGAAGGCGTGGACGGGAATAGATGGATTTCAAGTTTGCACCTTATGGATCCTCATGGGCCCCTAGAATTACTCTCAAAGTTAGCATGCCAAGTGTTCGATGAATTGTGTCACGCATGCCCAGAATTTTGCCTACCTGCATGACTTGAACAAATGTGTTTCCTCTAACTTCAAACCACCACATCTTTTCAACCAAGCTTCAAATGAAAGAGTGTCCAACTACAAAGTTGTTGTCCTCCATGAGAGGAACAACCTTGATGCTGGAATTTTCTCCAAAAAATGTCCTTTGCCACGTGTAAATCAGGACTGAAGTGGACTGCTCATCAAACGTTTTAAGGGCCAAAATTTTTCTAAGTGTAAAAACTTTCCCTTTTTGATTTTTTTCTATTTTTGGCAACTTTTGTCAAACTCCTGATTTTGTTCATTCTTTGACTTTCTTTGACCGATTTTCCACCAAAAGTCAATATTTGAATGGTTGACCTGATTTTGACCCAAAAGTCAATATTTGAATGGTTGACCTGTTTTTGACCCAAAAGTCAACTGTTCTGATTTTTCTTCGATCTTGACGAAATTCCCGATTAATCAGTTTCCGACCAATGGAAATCAACTGAACGCCTCTACACAATCATCATACTATTTCCTTTCATAGAATCAGCTCTTGATCAGTGTGTTGACCAAAAAGTTAACCCGTTGACTTTGGTCAGGAAACCCTAACTCAGGATAATCAGATGAACAGCAAGCTTGTATTTTCTAACCAATGCTATGAGTTGAGGGTGAGAAAACCCTGATTCAAGAAAATCCTCAGAAGGATAATGCCACAGGACCAGACCTTGAATCTTTATATTTAATCAAAAATTCTTTGTACCAGGAGCCTCTTCCTTTTTGGAACAGTAACCAAGAT
Organism: Vicia villosa; assembly: GCF_029867415.1. Taxonomy (NCBI): domain Eukaryota; kingdom Viridiplantae; phylum Streptophyta; class Magnoliopsida; order Fabales; family Fabaceae; genus Vicia; species Vicia villosa. The sequence goes on along the minus strand of NW_026706007.1, from coordinate 24,182 downwards.
ATGAATGCATGAATTGGGCCATGACTTAAATGATGTGTGTATATGAATTATAAGCCAGATAAATAAGGGTAGGACAAATTTGGGGTATGACAGTTGCCCCTATTTAATCGTCTTTAACCTGAAGGTGAGATTGGCGCTAGCCTTTCGAACATTCGAGGTAAAAGAAGATTAAATATCCAAAAACCTGAAATTTGTCCTGAAATGATGGCGTAAATGTTATCTTTATTTTTCTGATATCTGCTGGGGAAAGAGAATATTTTTTTTTTGGTGAAAATGTTATAGTAAGTAATGGTTGAATGGTGATAGCATGTAACGTGGTAACGGTGCCAATACAAGGTTTTTACAAGAAGCGGTTGTATGAAACAATGACTGAAAGGAAAAGATCTCGTACGATCTATGACTCAACAACGACTCGACACCAGGAGAAGATCTAAGGGCGGTCTTCAGGACTGAAAGGAAAAGATCTCGTACGATCTATGACTCAACATCAACTCGACACCAGGAGAAGACCTAAGGATGATCTTCAGGGCTGAAAGGAAAAGATCTCATACGATCTATGACTCATAATCGACTCGACACCAGGATAAGACCTAAGGATGATCTTTAGGACTGAAAGAATAAGATCTCGTACGATCTATGACTCAACATCGACTCGACACCAGGAGAAGACCTAAGGATGATCTTCAGGACTGAAAGAATAAGATCTCGTACGATCTATGACTCAACATCGACTCGACACCAGGAGAAGACCTAAGGATGATCTTCACGACTGAAAGAATAAGATCTCGTACGATCTATGACTCAACACCAGGAGAAGACCTATGGATGATCTTCAGGACCCACAAGAATTGAAAAAAGGGTAAACATCAGCAATGAGGCTGGAGAAGGAGAAGATTATCAACAACACTGAAGCTGGGGATTGGGAATTGGTTTTGAAATGGTTTGCCAGGACGGAAACTGGGCTTTGAAAGGGTTTGCTAGGACGGAAGGCAAAGGACTCACAACACGGGGCTTGGACCTGAAAATTTTGTCCGCATGGGGAAAGGGACTACAGAGACTAGTGACGACTAGACTTGATCATAAGACATCGGTAAACACTGAAGAATCACGAAGATATTGATGCTTGCGAAGCCTAAGAATTACATTAATCCCTCAGGCCAAAGGCGGGGTGTAACTCTTCAAGAGCAGTAATTATTCGAATTACCACACACCAAGTATGGTTATTCAAACGATTGAAAAATGAGATGGGTTGAATGCCCACCCTCATTCACACTCTAATCTGCACGCAGCGTACGGGAAATAACCTCGGAGACAACGATTCTGACGAAGAAAGACATTGCATCCGATCCATACTGGAGAGAGAAGATGAGGCTTCTTCTGGGGATATATATCACTTAGTGCCTTCTGGGCACATGCAAACTGGCTTATGCATTGATGCATGTTTGAAATTTTTGTATGGCGTAATGCTCCATTTTGATGGACATGCTACGCTTTTGAGGATGCAATGCTATATGCAATGAATACTATATGCAGAGTGCCAAATAAAGGCGTTAGTGAGGTAAACACCAGGGAGAATCCCCTTAGTGTTAAGGACTATGTAGAGATGCCAATAGGTATTGGACTTTGACTTGTAAGATGCACATTCTTGTGGTTGCCTTCTAGGACGTAGAATAAATTCAGACTTCTCATCATGTGCCACTGCTTGGAGGATTTTCAACTTGAGGAGATTCCCTCGATTCACCATGTTGAAATGAGAACAACAGATAAGGAGACCGGGTTGAGGAAGTGGAGCCACTCTTAGGAGAAATAAACTCCTATGCTTGAGGGGTGGAACAAACTCTTAGGAGAAATAAGCTCCTGTGCTTGGAGGGAGAATAAGTTTCTAGGAAGAATCCTATGGTCGAGGAGAGACAAGATGACTCAAAAGATTGTGCCCCAAGCTTCGTGACCTACGGAGGAAATCCCCTTAAAGGATTTTGGCACCGCAAATACTCGAGATAATTTGCCCCAGTATGTTCAAGCGTTTGAAGTAGTCCATCCATATCAACGGATCCTTGAAGAGATTTGTTGAATCTCGACGTAACTGCCCCAGATTGACTGAACTTGAGAGAGGATCCTCCACTTGATTGCCCCAGATTGATGGAAGCTTGAAGAGATTTCTCGACTTGATTGCCCTAGATTGATGGAACTCAAGAGATTTATCAACATGATTGCCCCAGATATGCTGAACTTGAGAGGTCAAACCTCGATGCAATTGCCCCTGATTAGGTACATCTTACTAGAATCCTCAAGCTTTATTTGTTTTGAAGTCAAACAACCATGGAAACAACTTTACCACGCTCAACAAAGTCTTCAAACTCTTCCCCTCAGAGTAATCAAAGAATGCATCAACTGTTCATGCCCAACGGAGTTCTTTAAAGAACCTGCCCCTTGATGGTCAACATTTGAGATGATTAGCTTTTACTCCTCGGAGTTCTCAAGTCTCTTGTACTTTGACATGATCAAGTTACTCACTGATTCTCATCATGGTAATTTCCTTGATGTTAAGAACATATTTTGTATGCAAAAGAATGTTAATTCTAAGAATGATAATTCTAATGCAAAGCCTATGTTAGTCTTGAAGTTGTAAAACTTTTTTACGAAATGAGGTTGCGACCTCTTGTGACCGAATCACTAGTTGACACAACCTCGATTTTTGCATATGGAAGATAAAGCAAACGTACGATACCAACATGGATATGAGTCTCGCTTCATTGGGAGTCAGTTAAATACTATCTCATCGGAGTGCGCTTTCAAAATAAACCCTACTTCAATTAGGACTTTTAAGGGTTGTAATTTGGCCGGGTTCACGTTTTTTTAGAAAACAAAGGATTTTTAGGCTCAAAATTATTTGTACCCACCCCCTTCCTGATGTTCTCCATTCCTATGTTCAGTTAACTCGACACGAGTGTTCATCCCTCACAAGGAATTTGAAATGGTTGAGGAATCAATGAGGTTCTTTGGACATGGCGGTCGCCCACCTTTTATTCTTCTAATTAGTTGTCACACGACTTTGTTCTTGCTTTGCAATTTCATCGTCTTTTTTTTTGCTTCTTTTGTCATTTTTCTTTTCATCCTTTTCTTCTTATATCTTTTTTTTGCCATTTCTCTTTTTTTTTTTGCTATATATATTTTTTTTGAACAAGTCGTGTGACCTTGCATTATCTTTGATTCGTTGGAGGTGATTGCGACCGCCTCACTCCTTTGATTTGATGAAGGATTACCATTGTGGTATCGTCATCTCTTGATCTCTTGATGAAATAAGGATAATCATTACGGTTTTGATATTCCTTAACCTTTTGAAGGATAACCATTGTTGTATCCTTGGATGCATACCCTTTTGGTGAGTTTTGAACACTCGATCAAGTTAAATGAACACTACCCTGCCCCAAGGTTAGAATAAGGGTTTTTATGATTAGAAACGAAACTCCTACTTCAAGGCTCAAAGGGGTTGACGGTGGTCTATCTCCCTTATATCTCCGGTGTTTGGGGATTTGAAATAATTCCTGTACATCCTCAGTAGGGTTTTATTCAAAAACACACGATTAGAGATTTTGCATTTTTATCTTTCATCATTCTCCCTCCGCTCTTTGCCTAAGCAAGCGATTAGTAAAATTGGTATCGTATGCAAGCGAATCATTTTATGAGTGATAACGAAAGGATTACTTCAAGACGAACATAAACAATGTATTATGATTTTCATTCAGAAATTAACAAGTTTTTACATGCTATCAATGCTTAAACAAACAAAGGAAAAATTACAAATGAGAATGCAGTAAAGAAACTAAATGAATGTCCTTGTTGAGGAGACTTGGCTCCGTCTGGACTTATTGCTCTTGAATACTTCCTACAATTTTGAGACCTCATAGGGACTTCAATTGATGCATGAACCTATTGGGGTGAACGACACACAGTCCTTAGTTGAATGGCTTTGTGCTCCAACATGGTAGTCACTTAGCATTATCACGTGTTCCTTCCAAACACTTCAGATTACTTCAAAAGAGAACTCTAACAAAGTCAACAAAGATTTGTAAACTTTTGCCTCACTTTAGGGATTCGAGCAATGCGAGTGATGCAATTCTCAAGATAAGAGTACGTCTTGCTTATCCCTCAATCGGGAGCCCCAAGCATGGCTTTTGGAGAAGTATTTGCCATCGATCATGGCCGAACCTTGCATGATCATCAAACTTAGAAAATCTATCTGTTGTAAGGAAGACCCAAAACACCAACTGAAACACCAACCCTCAGGGATACAACTGAGCACAAGAACCTTGAGAACGAGAGATGCTTCTACATGACACTCTTGATTATCACTTGGAAAAAGATTTCAACGAAGTTGCACAAGGATTTATGGTGCTTTTATTATTATCATACCAACGAGTTCAAACAAGGAAGTAGCCTTCAAAAAAACAGAAAATATTGAAATGAGAATGCAGAAGTGAAATGATGATTGCCATTGTCGAGGAGGCTTGACTCTGTCTGGGCTTTTTGTTCTTTGGTGATGCTTTATGGAATACGGACATTCATTTGGGCATGAACTCTTCAATTTATGTGTAAGCCATTTGGATTGAATGATATCGCTTTGGAGTCAATGAGATCCTGGACTTTGCATTTCAGAATATTACAATCCTCAATTGCATGTCCAGATGCCCCAGAATGGTACTCACACTTGGCGTTTAAGTCATATCCCTGAGGAATTGGTGTTGGAGGGGGCTTAGATTCCCTTAGTTGGACCAAAGAATCCTTGAGTAAATGAGAGAGCAGTTGACTATAGGTCATAGGAATCAGGTCAATTCTTCTTGGTGGTCTCCTTGGCCTTTATGGACCCTGTTGTTGGTGATGATTCAAATACCCAATCTGTTCAGGTGTCTTCCCCTTTTGATTTGGATGTGAAACAATCAAAGACTGATAAAGTGGAGGATCCGGAATCCAAGACAGTGTATTGTGCCTCTGACCTGAAGTAGACCCGACATAGAAGTATAAATCTACCTTTTCTTCCATCACAGTTGGAGCCCTATTGCTTTGAACACTCATACCTTCGGGGGTGAACAAAATCACTTTTGAGTCAATGAGATCTTGAATTTGGTATTCCAGCGCCCTACAATTCTTAATATCATGACCAGGTGCTCCAGAATGGAACTCGCAGCGAGCATTGGCATCATAACCAGGGGGAAGCTTTATAGGCATGGACAAATCTCGTAGCTCAACCAACTGAAGTTCCAGCAAGCGAGGAAGTAACTGAGCATAAGGCATCGGGATCGGATCGAGAACCCTCTGGGGCATCTTAAGTTTTTGCTCACACATTTGGCCCTCTTGATTCATTGTAGGAACATGAACTAGTTGACGAGGATGTTTTAACACTTGAAGTTGTGGAGGGACTCCATAAAGCATCCCATGAATTGGAGGAGATCCCATTAGAGAGGAGAGATCAATGACCTCTGTTGCAGCAGTAGAAATAACATCACCTTCCTTTCTTAGTACCTTTTTCAGAACTTCCATGACCAGACTCACTTGAGTCTTCAATTGACTATTTTCCTCCTCTAATGCACCCTGATTATGGATCAATTCTTGCATTTCCAACATAAGATGACCCATTTGTTCCCGCATCTCATCCATTTCCTCACGGAGTTGTTCCATAGTTGATCTCGGAGCTCGTGGCGGTGAGAAGTCAAATCTGTTGTTGATCTTGAAATCTGAGTATAAAGGGTCCCATAAGTCTTTGAAAGAACCATGAAATGCATGATAATATGAATGTATGTTTCATTTATGAGAGATCCTAAAGTCTTTTCACTAACTTATTGTTTCTCTTTTTCTTTTGGAATCAAAGCTTTTTTGTATAGAATATCTTCTTTTTTTTTCTCTTTTTCTATTTCCTTTTTCTCTTTTTTTTTGGAAATAGACTTTAGGATCCCCCACAAATTAAGTGGATAAAGCAATGATGTTATGCAATGCAAAAACATGGGATCAAGGTCCAAATAATCTTAGAAACCACTCTACAATCCTCTGAATAACTGATATAGGTCAGATGTCGTGAGATCAAATGTCCGGCATAGGTACCACACCGCCATAGGAATAATAGTCACCAACAGAACAGAATAGTCACCAACGGTACCTTTCATGTATATCCCTCCCCACTCACAGGTGAATCTAGGTCAGGGTAGGTCAAAAAGGTCTCCAGCGTTAACAACTCTCCTGAAACACCATCATCGTTGCAAATACATGCCAACAATGGTATCCCATTTGAGTCTCGACTGGTCGTGGGTCTCATGATCGCAATCAACAGAACATGACATTCTGCTGGCGTCATGACTATCCACTCTATCCTAGGTATCCTATGTGTCAACTCTGGCCTGGGTATTGGGCCTTTTACCTCATAGAACATCCCACCCAACCTGCAAACAGAGAAAATATATGGTCCCCACGGGGACCCATAATATAGTCCAGATGCATGCGGAAAGTAAACATGATATTCAAGCAGGAAATAAACATGATATGCAAGCATATATACAGGATGAAAACATATAAGCAAATAAACACCCAATAAAAGAAACAAACAAAGGCTAGGATCGACTCGCTAAGAATGGACCAGCACAGGTCTATCCCATCCCCAGCAGAGTCACCAGCTGTCGCACGCTCGCGAAAAATGAACAGAGTCGCCACTAATATATTTATTCCATAAGGGAAAGGAATATCAGAAAACCTAGCAAAGGAAGGAACAGGGCCTCGCGACCAGAGAATCTAGGTACGGGAGTCGGTTACGCGAGGGGAAGGTGCTAGCACCCCTCACGCCCATCGTACTCGATGGTATCCACCTATGTTTGTTTCTATCTAAAGGGTGTGTACTATGTCTAAGCCTATATGCGAAATGAATGCAAAATGTAGGGAAAATAAAGAATTGCACTCGCACGGGCCTTACCCCGCTGCCTACGTATCCTTTTCAGGAATCAGAGTTACCGTAGCTCAGCTCACGATTTTCTGTTTGTTTTTGTGTTTTTTAGTTGGGCGGAGTTAACGTTCGCGCTCTTGCATAAGGGATCGCCTACGATGCGTTCGAGCGGAAATAACATTGCCCTTAGAAAGAAGAAAAATAAATGATTGGTTTGTGTCTTTTAGGGTAGATGAGTGATGAACAGTTCCCAATACCGGGCCATTCACCACTTTCTCTACTTTGTTTTGAATTTGAACCATTGTTAGGTGTTTTAAGTGTTTTTGGTTGGGTGTTTTTTAAGGGGAATTTGTTTGCGAGTTGATTCACATAAAAGTGTATAATGGTAGAGAAACAGATTAGGGAATGAATCCCACTCATCTCTCTTCCATTATGTAGCGATCGAGAAACAGATTAGGGAATGAATCCCACTCATTTCTCTCCCACTAGGTGATTAAGAAACAGATTAGGGAATAAATCCCACTCATTTCTTATAGCGATCGAGAAACAGATTAGGGAATGAATCCCACTCATTTCTCTCCCATTAAGTGATTAAGAAACAGATTAGGGAATAAATCTCACTCATTTCTCTCACTGTAAGTAACGTGTGATTCGCGTCTTCCGTTTATTAAGTATTTTAAAAGTTGAAAAGAAAAGGAATACAATAGGGAACTAATCCTAAATTCTAATCTAAGTTGTTCTAATTCCTATTTATGTACAAAAGGAATCTAAAATGGTACTAATGAAATAGGCCTAAAATAAGGCCAAAAATACAAGCAATAAAATCACACAAGCGTCATACAAAAATAACATGGAACTAGCACAAAAACAATTCAAGCATCAATGCAAAATTAAACTAGAAAACTACTATTTTTTATGACCTTTTCATGAAGGAAATTAAATGTCAAAATTAACCTAAAAAAATCTACTATTTTATGAGTTTTCTAAGGTCAATGATCACCTAAAAATCTAACAAAATATTAAAGGTTTTATCATGTTTTTATCAACTAAAAGTAATAGGAAAAACTACGTGAAGAAAACTAAGATCTAACATTTTAATGGAGTCAGGGGGGTGTACCAGCAGTTTTATTATGCACTGAAACTACTTACAAGCAAAACAGGGCCCAAAATAGGGGGGGCGAATAGTATGGGCGCGCAGAGGCCCAGCCCAGAGTATGGTGGTGCATTAGCTGTGAGGGAGTGCAGTTTGAGAAACGTTCCAGGCCCAGGATTTTCGTGGCCCAACTACTCTTCTATTCCACTCACTTCTATTTTTTATTTCACTTTTGTTTTTAGTCACCATTTATTTATCATTGTTTTTATTATGTGATACGTGATTATTATGGTCTTCATGGAATAACGTACACATGATATCAATTGGTCAAGGCACATTTAAAGTCACTACATGGCAAAACCCGTTTCAGCCAATTCCTGCCTTCCACCTCACATTCTAATCATTATAATAAAACAAAAAACAAATAATATGGAAAAGGAACCAGCGCATGGATGCCACGTATGCAAAAGACAAGGGCAAAGAGAATTAGAACTCAGACACCAGAGATACTACTTTGGTCGTCTTCTCCGGCGAGTCAAACAACCGGACCACCACTACGCACCCAGAAACGTATGAGACCGGTGCCTCCCCACTCATTTTTGTCCCCTGATCTCAAATCCACCGTCAGTTTTCTTTGATTCTACCTCTAGAGCCTAACCCGAAGCAGATTTGCAAACCCTAAAATCTATAACTTTTCTTAAAATGAAATCTACACGTATCAGCCTGTTCATAATTGTCCATAGATTCTAAAAACATGATGCAAACCTCCACACAGTCAGCATCCATACAGAACAACACGAATTTCCAAGAACTTCAAATAATCCAGATCTAAGCAATACAAAACATCACACCTACCTTTATTTTATGCATTATCTCATTTGCTAATATGATGAGAGGATTTGAGAATCTTACTTGTACAAGCTATGACTCAAAAGATGATGGAGAACTCCATAAATCTTGAATCTTACTAGTGTAGTTCTTTGAAAAATTGCTGAGATGGATCTTGTTTCCACTAGTGGTGATGGTGGCTATGCGATGAAGGTGATGCCACAGGGAAAGAGAGCCCTGGTGATGATGAACTAGAGATTACTTGAAGGTCTTAGATTCGGAGCAACGATGGATACGGGAGCTTGATGATGGTGGATCGGAGAAGACGATGAAGCTCTGAATCGTGACCTTAATGGTGGTGATGATTTCAGGTGGCGCACAGTCGAGAGAAGGACGATAGGTGATGATAACGATGGTGCGAAGTCAAAACAAAGATGGTGTTCTTGATCAAAGCTTCATTGATAATGGTGGTTATTGATGATTATAGAGGCTATGAGTTTGCTGAAGATGATGAAAGAGAACAGAGTGATGGTTGTTGAAGTTGGTAGGGTTGATTAGAGATGGTGAAGGTGAAGTTAGTTATGGTTGTTGAAGGTTTGTTGGAGGTTGTTAGAGTGTGGGTGAAGGTGAGAAAGAAGGAGAGAACCGAGAGAGAAGGGGAAGAATGAAGAGAGAGTTTTTGAGAAAAAATGAAAGAGTGGGAGAGTGTATCTGATTTTGTGAAGGAGCTGAGTTTATATAGTGAGCTCATGGTGGTGTATGGTGCAAGAGAGTTAGGGTGTGGGTGTTGTAGAGGATACTCCCTTGAACCCTTAAGGTGCAAGTTTGGTCATCTAAGGCACATTCTCACGTGCCCTTTTTGTATCGGTACTGCTGCATGGTTTAATATAGAAATATGATGGTGACTGGCCTTTGTGTTGCAGCAAGAGGTTGTGCTGATGCTTGATGCCAAGAGTGTTCATGCAACTCACTTTGTGTACACATGGCTTTCACTATGGCTCATCAATTGCTTCACTTTCAAGTGCGATGGGAAGAGGGGATGGGAATAAAGAATTCTGATGTTGGAGAGTTCTAGAGATGTGGCTTGGAAGTATGAACAAATTGGCCATAAACTTGTTGTGTCACCCTTGCGAAGGACCCGTGTGCGTGACCTAACTTGGCTTATATTCTTTGGCCAAAACGTGACTTAGTCAGGGCATGGCTTCAAGGTTCTATAACTTACTCATTACATGTTTAATTGGCTTGATCCATGGCTCATTAGAAAGAGGACGTGGCAAGGAACACATACATACCACATTTGACTCAATTATATGCCTTTAATTCTTTAAAACTGGACGCCAAGATAGCCCACCATGTGTTTGTAGAAATGCTGCGCGTGTGACTTATTTCTTAGCCTGGCCAGATGTACAACATGGGCTTAGTGAGGAGGTGACTTTGGAGCTTTGTAATTTGTTTAATACTAACCCAATTAAGCTGCTTCTTGGCTTAGTGAATAGAGGGCGTGGACGGGAATAGATGGATGACAAGTTTGCACCTTATGGATCCTCGTGGGCCCCTAGAATTACTCTCAAAGTTAGCATGCCAAGTGTTCGATGAGTTGTGTCACGCATGCCCAGAATTTTGCCTACCTGCATGACTTGAAAAATGTGTTTCCTCTAACTTCAAACCACCACATCTTTTCAACCAAGCTTCAAATGAAAGAGTGTCCAACTACAAAGTTGTTGTCCTCCATGAGAGGAATAACCTTGATGTTGGAATTTTCACCAAAAAATGTCCTTTGCCACGTGTAAATCAGGACTGAAGTGGACTGCTCATCAAACGTTTTAAGGGCCAAAATTTTTCTAAGTGTAAAAACTTTCCCTTTTTGATATTTTCTATTTTTGGCAACTTTTGTCAAACTCCTGATTTTATTCATTCTTTGACTTTCTTTGACCGATTTTCCACCAAAAGTCAATATTTGAATGGTTGACCTGATTTTGACCCAAAAGTCAATATTTGAATGGTTGACCTGTTTTTGACCCAAAAGTCAACTGTTCTGATTTTTCTTCGATCTTGACAAAATTCCCGATTAATCAGTTTCCGACCAATGGAAATCAACTGAACGCCTCCACACAATCATCATACTATTTCCTTTCATAGAATCAGCTCTTGATCAGTGTGTTGACCAAAAAGTTAACCCGTTGACTTTGGTCAGGAAACCCTAACTCAGGATAATCAGATGAACAGCAAGCTTGTATTTTCTAACCAATGCTATGAGTTGAGGGTGAGAAAACCCTGATTCAAGAAAATCCTTAGAAGGATAACGCCACAGGACCAGACCTTGAATCTTTATATTTAATCAGAAATTCTTTGTACCAGGAGCCTCTTCCTTTTTGGAACAGTAACCATGATATGAATGCATGAATTGGGCCATGACTTAAATGATGTATGTATATGAATTATAAGCCAGATAAATAAGGGTAGGACAAATTTGGGGTATGACAGCTGCCCCTATTTAATCGTCTTTAACTTGAAGGTGAGATTGGCGCTAGCCTTTCGAACATTCGAGGTAAAAGAAGATTAAATATCCAAAAACCTGAAATTTGTCCTGAAATGATGGCGTAAATGTTATCTTTATTTTTCTGATATCTGCTGGGGAAAGAGAATATATTTTTTTTTTGGTGAAAATGTTATAGTAAGTAATGGTTGAATGGTGATAGCTTGTAACGTGGTAACGGTGCCAATACAAGGTTTTTACAAGAAGCGGTTGTATGAAACAATGACTGAAAGGAAAAGATCTCGTACGATCTATGACTCAACAACGACTCGACACCAGGAGAAGATCTAAGGGCGGTCTTCAGGACTGAAAGGAAAAGATCTCGTACGATCTATGACTCAACATCAACTCAACACCAGGAGAAGACCTAAGGATGATCTTCAGGGCTGAAAGGAAAAGATCTCGTACGATCTATGACTCAACATCGACTCTACACCAGGAGAAGACCTAAGGATGATCTTTAGGACTGAAAGAATAAGATCTCGTACGATCTATGACTCAACATCGACTCGACACCAGGAGAAGACCTAAGGATGATCTTCAGGATTGAAAGAATAAGATCTCGTACGATCTATGACTCAACATCGACTCGACACCAGGAGAAGACCTAAGGATGATCTTCAGGACTGAAAGAATAAGATCTAGTACGATCTATGACTCAACATCGACTCGACACCAGGAGAAGACCTAAGGATAATCTTCAGGACTGAAAGAATAAGATCTCGTACGATCTATGACTCAACATCGACTCGACACCAAGAGAAGACCTAAGGATGATCTTCAGGACTGAAAGAATAAGATCTCGTACGATCTATGACTCAACATCGACTCGACACCAGGAGAAGACCTAAGGATGATCTTCAGGACTGAAAGAATAAGATCTCGTACGATCTATGACTCAACATCGACTCGACACCCGGAGAAGACCTAAGGATGATCTTCAGGACTGAAAGAATAAGATCTCATACGATCTATGACTCAACATCGACTCGACACCAGGAGAAGACCTATGGAGGATCTTCAGGACCCACAAGAATTGAAAAAAGGGTAAACATCAGCAATGAGGCTAGAGAAGGAGAAGATTATCAAGAACACTGAGGCTGGGGATTGGGAATTGGTTTTGAAATGGTTTTCCAGGACGGAAACTGGGCTTTGAAAGGGTTTGCTAGGACGGAAGGCAAAGGACTCACAACACGGGGGTTGGGCCTGAAAATTTTGTCCGCATGGGGAAAGGGACCACAGGACTGAAGTGGACTGCTCATCAAACGTTTTAAGGGCCAAAATTTTTCTAAGTGTAAAAACTTTCCCTTTTTGATATTTTCTATTTTTGGCAACTTTTGTCAAACTCCTGATTTTATTCATTTTTTGACTTTCTTTGACCGATTTTCCACCAAAAGTCAATATTTGAATGGTTGACCTGATTTTGACCCAAAAGTCAATATTTGAATGGTTGACCTGTTTTTGACCCAAAAGTCAACTGTTCTGATTTTTCTTTGATCTTGACGAAATTCCCGATTAATCAGTTTCCGACCAATGGAAATCAACTGAACGCCTCCACACAATCATCATACTATTTCCTTTTATAGAATCAGCTCTTGATCAGTGTGTTGACCAAAAAGTTAACCCGTTGACTTTGGTCAGGAAACCCTAACTCAGGATAATCAGATGAACAGCAAGCTTGTATTTTCTAACCAATGCTATGAGTCGAGGGTGAGAAAACCTTGATTCAAGAAAATCCTCAGAAGGATAATGCCACAGGACCAGACCTCGGATCTTTATATTTGATCAGAAATTCTTTGTACCAGGAGCCTCTTCCTTTTTGGAACAGTAACCATGATATGAATGCATGAATTGGGCCATGACTTAAATGATGTATGTATATGAATTATAAGCTAGATAAATAAGGGTAGGACAAATTTGGGGTATGACAAACATCCATTGTTGATAGAGTCTCAATCTCTGAGACTCTAATCTACAGAGCTAAACCTCCTCCTCAACCCTCAAATCTCTCAATCACTCCCTGAATCTACCGCAACAAAATTCTCAATAATCGCTCACAGCAACGAATTTCAGAAATAAAAGTAAAGAATAGAAGAAGAAGGGGAAAGAACGAGAAGTACGCAATTGATTAATTACCTGAAGATCGCGTTTATTTCGCCAAGTTAGCTGGAGCCTCACCTCTGGTATTCTCGCCGTCACACACATATCTTCCGATCCAGGTAAGTTTTCGAATCACCTTCTCCACCTCCATATTTTTCTGTTTTCTTGATGATATGGTGTAGTACTAGCATTCCTGAGCGCTTCCCCCATGATCTTGATCTATGATTCGTAGTCATTAGCCTTTGATTTGATTTCTCTCTAGATCTAGGGTTTACTGGTTGGTCTGATTAAAGGAGTGTGAGCGTGAATCGGTGAAAGAGAGTTAAAGATTCGAAGAGAGGAAGGGAAATAGGTGTGGTTGAGTGTTTTAATTTCACATTTGGTCAAGCTCCGCCGCCCCCGACGCGGCGGAGACGATTTCCGATGACGTAAAAGAAAGAGGGAAGTCTGAGAACGAGAGGTTGAGAGAAGGAGTTGAAACGGCGCAATACGAATCCTAATTTCCTCTTTTATTCTTCTTTAACTTTTTTTAATTAATTGTTTTTATTTTTGAATGATAACAAAAAATGATAATAATTAAAATCTGAATAACAAATGGATCAATAATCAATTTGCTGGGCCTCACCGAATTGCCATGAATACCTCTTAGGTCCAGTTCACGTTTTAGTTGAGAATAAACAAAACCTTTGGGCCAATTACTCAGCGCACCACCCAAGCCCATGTTTCTTTCTAAAAAAAATGTTGTCAAACAAAAACGCCTCAGTGGGCTTTCTCTGATGGGCCCGGCGTCTGGGTTTCTATTGGCACTACCTTTTAATTTTACACCCCCCTGTCTCCTTCTTAATTAATTAACAAATTTAGATTTTAATTAGTTTTTTTTGTTATTTCTTTTAGTAATAAAAATGCTGACTTTTCCTATTGTTTTTAGACTTTAACACAATTTTGACATATAAAAATAATCATAAAAAAATATTAGCTTTTAGGCTATTTGTTTTTTAGTCTTTTACTTGACTTGTAATTCAATTTCTCTCATAAAAATCAACATAAAAATAATAGTACTTTTAATTCACTTTTGTGCTATATTTTGACTTGTTCTATTTCATGCTCTTGTACTATTTTCATGTATCCTACTTGTTGACTTCTAATTTTGATCTTTATTTTCATATTCTTTTATTCCTAACCTTAGGTAGCAACCATGATAACATTAGGTAGAAATTCCCTTCATACTTAGGCTAGTTTCTTTTCCTTTTCAACTTTAAAACACCTAACAATATCCAAATTAAATCCCCATAAAAAATACCAAGAAAATACTAAAAAAGCATTAATAAAAAAGTGAAAATCATTAAATAGGGAATGGAAGCTTGAATCTCCCTTGCTTAAGGGAATCATTCGAGTGCTTGGATCTCCCTTGCTTAAGGGAACCATTCGAGCGTAAGTTCCCAATTTCTAAAAAACACAAACCATAGAGCAACTCGAGTCTCCCTTGCTTTAGGGTTCGACTTGAAACGCTCAAAATCTCTTCTTCATCTCGCCTCCGAGGCCTTCTTTCCCTTAATCGGAGATGTTGCTTCCTTTTGATCGCAGACTGGTAACGTATAAGACTCCACTCAACGAGCTGCTATCCTGACGCTAGATTGCGAACGTAACTCCGTCCACTAAAAAACACAAAAACAAACAAAAAACTAAAGAGCCGAACTACGACGCTCTGATTCTTGAAAAGGATACGTAGGCATTAGGTTGCGGGGCCTAAGCGAGCACAATTATTTATAAACCTTTTTTCCCCGTGTTTCTTTTTCTTTCATTTGCATGCATTCCCTTAGCATTGAGCTTTAGATTTATAGTACACACCCTTTAGATAGCAACAAACATAGGTGAATACCATCGAGTACGATGGGCTTGAGGGGTGCTAGTACCTTCCCCTTGCGTAACCGACTCCCGTACCCTATCTCTTGTCGAAAGACCTCGTTCTTATTCATCTTAGGTTTTCTGATATTCCTTTCCCTCTTTGGGATAAATATATTGGTGGCGACTTTGTTGTTCATCATTTCGCGAGCGTGCGACACCTCCTCCTATACACCAAGTCCTCCACATCATCCCCCATATGCTCAACCAATAAATTATCCATAGCATTAATATTATCCACCTCCTCTTTGACTTTCAAGTCTATCCATCCAAACACTTCCTTATTCCATTCACGAAGACGCACTTTGAAACTCTTAAGTTTCTCAAACAAAATAAAATCTCCCCTTCCTCTAACACACAACTTCCCCCATTCCTCCCTCACAAAAGACTTAAAATCCGCATGCTTGAACCACACATTATTGAATCTAAAAGGTTTAGGCCCCCAATCCACCATCCCTAAATTCAAACGAATCGGAGCATGGTCCGAAATATCCCTCTTCTCAATCCTTTGATCCATTACTCCTCACAAATCTTAATATTTGTTTCTTTTTTTTTTTGTTGCTTTTGCCCCCTTATTTAAAATAAATAAATAAAAACATGAATATGTTTTACTTTCATCCAACAAAAATTTGATTTAAAAAAAATTGTTTTATTTAACAAAAAACGTTATCTTTTATTATATAAATCATTTTACTCTTTTTTATTAAAAATAAAATTAAAGGCCATTACTATATGTAAAATATCAATTAAAAACTAAATAAAAGTAGTAATTAGAGTTTTTTTATTATTTATTAAGTATTAATGACTATTAGTTATTACTATATTAATTAATTAATTATTTTAACTATACCAAATGTTAAACTACCAGTTCTCTGTAGAAACTTGTTCCTTCACTCAAGAGAAATTGTATTGGCTATATAAAGGCATGAAGAATCAAAGAAGAAGTTGTGAATTCATGATCATATTCATTCTGTATAGACTGTTAATAAGCTTCATATTATTTTAGTCTTAGATTTGAAAAATAAAGTTTACATCCATCTCGTGTAGAAGCATTTTATTGTAAACAAACCCTGATCAAAGGTTCTTTGATTGTTCCTTGAGAAACTGAGTGAAGGTTGTCTCGAGAAGTCTAGGGCTAAAGAGTCTTAGAGATTGTTAGTGACAGGGGTGCCTGTGCAAGGTTGTTAGTCTCCGACTGTTGCGCGTGCATTATAGTTAGTCACATGGGTGCCTGTGCAAGGTTAGCCACTGGTGGTTGTCCGTGCGATTGTAATCGATTTTGGTATAATGGATTAAGTCCTCGATGGAGAGAGGCGAAATCACATCGGAAGGATGGAATGGACTAGCTTGATATTTGTCAAGTGAACCTGTATAAAATTACCGTGTTCTTTCCTTCTCGCATATTCTTGTTAATATCAATAATAGAGAGTTTGCGGTTTCAAGAAAAGGGAAGTGTTTTATTAAAAAGTATTATGTTTTAAAAACTCTATTAAATTCCCCCTTTCTAGTGTTTTTCACACCTTCACACGTTCTTTAACAATTTTTCCCAAGTCTCTCCTTTTCTTATTTTATTAATCCCTTACTAACTTTCACTTTACTAATTACGCTTAACCACACACCCGCACTATTTCTAATGCTAACACCATAAAAGCCCAATTACTAATTAATCAATGTGGTGGTCGTTTTCTTTACCTCCCCGTTTCACTTGGGAGGACGGCACGCTAGACCCTTCACGCGAAATTTGGAAGGAGAATGCGCCCGTGGCGGGATGAATTTTGTTTCAGTTCTTCCTACGATATCACACGAACTTTCTTATTTGTCCTACGAGTAGGAAAGGGGAAAAAAGATCTCAACTAAACCCTAGGAGTTTGCTAAGTGTGGGGATTTCACCTAGACTAGAAATTCTGGAGTCCGGGAGGTCGGTTATACATAGGGAAGTGTTTAAGCACCCTACATATCTGTAGTACTCTACAGGAACCTTCTCTGTGTCATTGTGTTTGTGTTTATTGCTAATGATTGGGAAAGTTTCTCCTTTGTGTTAGGAGAAGGAATTGAATTGATTTGAAAAGACAGACAGACAGACAAACTGACTATTTTTGGTATTTTATTAGCTCGCTGAGATTCCTTGTGAACCTCATGCCTACATATCCCTAGTGGAAGTCAGAGCTTAATGTAGTTCGGGGAACTAACTAGGGAAATTAATTATTTTTGGTGCCTTGCTTGAAGCTCAAGGTTGAAGCTTGGAATTAAATCTCTGTTTACAGTAAAGAGACATGAAATTATCTCTACAGAGAGGTATTTATACTATTCTACCACAAACATTTAAAGGAGTGACAGAATAACTGAATTCATTTCATTCAAGAGGGGGACCTTACTTGTGTATGTGCAAGTATACCAGTCAAATGCCTCTTAAATGAAAGAAAGATGCTCATCCAAATTAGGGAAAGTTACCACATGTCTGGGTTTTACTGCCAGCTCATGCCTTTCAAAATCCTAAATGGGAGACTTGATTAAAATTGAAATTGAAATGGAAATGTTTGTTTGAATGTGGTAGAGTAGTAAAAATATCTCTCTATAGAGATAAGCTATGTCTATCTACTGTATAAAAGATTTGACTTTAGCTGGCTTGTATGAGGCCCAAGCTTGAGGCTTTTTGATTGATTAATTATTATTATTGACTCTGGGAGATGGCTCCACTGGGGGTTAATTACAGGGTATTTTTGTGTTCTGTACAAAGCCCAGAATTGAGGCTGACTCTACTTAGGGAGACTCTATTTGTGTGCCTTGTACAAAGCCCAAGGTTGTGGCTAACTGTTAAGGATAATTGAATTTTTAAGACTAAGAATGACTCTATTTTATGTGCCTTGTACAAAGCCCAAGGTTGTGGCTGACTGTTGCTAGGGAAAACATTATTTTCTGCCTTGTACAAAGCCCAAGGTTGTGGCGGACTCTTAAATGAATTAAGTATGGATGACTATATGGGGAAAGATCCTAAGTGTTAGGAATCTTTGACACATGAAAAATATGGTTTATCTGCCTTGTACAAAGCCCAAGGTTGTGGCTACTGAATGATGAAGAACTCACTGGGGAGACTCTATTATCTGCCTTGTACAATGCCCAAGGTTGAGGCTGACTCTTGACAGGGGAGTTTTATTGTTTGGGTGCCTTGTATGAAGCCCAAGGTTGAGGCTAACTGTTTTTGTTGGTTTTGACTCTCCTGAGGAGATTTTATTTATTAAAAGACTGTTTTTCTTTGGAAGCTAACCCTTTCCAGGGATTTTGACTCAGCTGGTGAATTTGTCTGTTAAAAGACTGACTTTATCATGTTTTTTGGAGGCTGACCCTTTTCAGGGATTTTGACTCTTTTGGGGAAATTATCTCCTAAGAGAATGAAATTATTTATTAATTAATTTTGGAGGCTATCCCTTTCCAGGGGTTTTGACATTTTAGACAGATGTTGGAGGCTAACCCTTTCCAGGGGTTTTTGACATTTTAGACAGATGTTGGAGGCTAACCCTTTCCAGGGGTTTTTGTTAATATGAATGACAGAAAGATTATCTAATGGAGACTTCTTGTTTAAAGCCCAAGATGAAGGCTGACTCAATGCTGAGGATGACCAAACATGGATCCTAGACTCTGCTAAGGAAGATTGATGAAGATAAGGGTGACAGAGACTGTCCATGTCTCTCATTCCAAAAGGTGTACTCAATGCAAAATTGAGACAAACTTAGCTTGTTTAAGGTCTGGTTTAAATTGGAAGAAACTCACCAGGGTAGGCTAAAAGGTGACTAAAGACCTGTTCCTATGTTTATAAGAAACCTGATGGGTCCTTGTATACAAGCTCAAGAGGAAGCTGGAAATGCTTTTAAGAAGCCTGTGGGTCCTTGTACAAAGCCCAAGAGGAGGCTAATCGAGGGTCCTTGTTATAGCACAAGAGAAAGCTATGTAGTTTTGAACTTATTTTGGCTCTAAGCAAATGGGTAAGAGGTTTCACCGGGAATAATTCCTCTTTGGGTGGATGTGTCCTATTTATTTGGATTCTAAGGTTTTTGCCAAGATGTTTCACCGGGAATAATTCATCTTGGGGGGTTTGAACTACAGATCTCTAATTAGGAAAGAGCCTTCACCGGGAAGACATTCTCAATCCTAGGTCATATTCCTATAATATATATATAGTTTAACTGTCCTAGGGTTTACACTCAAACGCAGTTCTAAACTAATATATGCACAGTTTATATTTGACAGTAATTTAAATAAAGACTGTAAATTGAAAGCTTGTAAAGCCTAACCTGGATGGAGTGGAGGCCATTGAAGAAGTATGTACAGAGCCTCAACAGTAATTTTTGTTGTTTTGTTGATAACAGGTGAATATATATATGATAAACAGTTAATGGTTTTTGAAAACAGAAGAAGTGAAGATGGACAAAGGTCACATAGGTATCTGAAGAGTTTCACCGGGAATAATGCCCTTCAAATACCAGAAGAATGTTTTTTTTGAAAACAGAAAGAAGATTTTGAAAATACAGTTTTGAAAACAAGCTAAGAAGAGAAGGTTTTTGGGACTTACACTCTATTAGAGGCCCAGTACTTTGCAGTACTGGTGATAAAAACAGTTGGAAATGATTTGAAATGATATAAGGTTTTGTTGTTTGAAAACCTTAATCATTTGATTTAATCAGAGATTGAAAACAGTTTTGAGAATTGACAAAAGTCAACTTAATTAAAGTAAAAATAAAGATTTTACTTAATTAAGACCTAAACAATTAGGGTTTTATCATAAAATTATTTACAAAGTGATTAGGTTAAAATAAAGTGATAATATATATTTAAAGTATTTAAGAAAACACTTAAAAAACATACTATTTTAAACCTAATTAAAATTCAAGAAATAAATAATATTTTTATGATTTTTTTGACTATTCACAAAATAGATATATTAAATAATAGGTGTATGAAAAATGAAGTGAAAATGATTTATTTTGATAGGTGAATTAATTGTGTGAAGTTGTGAAGAAATTTAGTGTGAAAAGTGATAAAAAAAATGGTTTTGTCACCTAGAGGGGTTGAACTCACGCCCTCCAAGTCATTGGCCAAAACACCCACCATCTGGGCTACGCGCGCAGTTTGTTTAAGATGCACATCCAACTTATTATATTTTCAAACAAGTGGCAAAACATTGAAAAATAAATGAAGCAAAAAGTCTGGGGCGAGGGGGATTCGAACCCCAGACCTTGGGCATGAGGAGACTAAGAGCGCATGTGTGGCCACTAGGGCAAGTTGTTCAGTCGTTAATAAAACGCACACCATTCAAAATAAAATAAACTCTCCCCTGAGAATTCAAATTTTGCGCGCCACCACCATCTTCGTCTTCAACCTCAAGCTCTCCATTTTTGAATTTCTGAACTTACTCGTTTCTCAACCATTTGCAACGATGTAAACATGAAACTTGCTCTAAATTCACTCACGATTCTAAATATGTAACTAACATGAACTATTATTAACTACATCTAACTAATTTACCAGAAATCGTGAAGAACCCTAAAATTTCAAAATTAAATTAAATGACTATACTGAAAGATAAATGGATGATGATAGAGGGTTTTCAATCCTCTGATGATGCTGAACAAGATAGAATCGAGCTATTTCACAAAGAGTACTTAAATTAAAGAGAGGGAGTTCAGAAACTTACCTCTGAAAATGGAGATCGTGAGGATGATAGAGAGCAACTGGGCTTGTATGAATGATCCCAAAAGCTTCCTTGTGGCTCAGTGATGCTAATTGAATGCTTGTAATGACCTCAAACCTCCTGAATTGTTCTATGGACCTCCCTCGATTTCAGCTTCAAGTGAACATGGAGGGTGTTGATTCTCGAGTTACAGATGAGCTGCAACCATCTGGTTAGCTTCACTATGACCTGAGGAGTGTGTCTGGATGATTGGCTTGCCTTGAAACCTTCTGAATCACTCCATGGACCTCCAACTGCAGATGCTCCAAAGTGAGAGCAACAATGGTGTTCCTCCACCTACAGAAGTGATCCAGGTGCTTGGATCACCTCAAATGACCTCCCTTGAGATGTTAGAATGCTCACTTCCCAAAGATAAGCTCTGGTTTGAAGAAATCGATTCTTCTTGCCAAAGAACTTTGAAAAACAATGAACAAGAGAAGAGAAAGAGAAAGCAAGTAATAGGGTTGCTTTGGTGTGTTTTTCTACTGAATTGTGCTCTCCTATTTATAGGCAAATGTCTCAGTACTGAGTGAGAGAGTGAGCTTGCTTAGTGAAGCAAGTTTGGTTTCTTAGCCATGAAGAAATTTCAAAGAATATCCAAGTGTGATCATTGCATTTTCGAGCCACCTCCCCTATCCATTGATTCTATCTGATCTTAGGGGACAATTCAGATGCAAAGTAAGCTCTAATTGGTTGGTGAGAAGATTCCTTGGGTGATTCATCAATTTGCCATAAATTCTCAAATGTAATCATTACATAATCACATGTTCTTGTTTTAGGAATCTTCTTCAATTATCATGGCATGGTGAAAATGAATGCATGGCATGTTTGCAGATGTATTATGGGTCATGTAGCATCTGTATTTGAGGTCATGTGCACAAAACTTCAAAGTTCCAAAATGATGCATGACCTATAATTTCACTTCATGAGGCCAACTTTGAACAAGCATAACTCTTAGCTCAAATTGAATTTTGAGAAGGTTGAACACAATTTGGAAAGCCCTAAACATCTACTTTAAATCATTAGTTTATGTCTTCTTCAGAATCCTTTGGGAAATTTGTGAAAAATGAGGCCAAAGTTGGAAGAAAACTAGGTTAAAACACTTAGAAAAATTTCTAAGTGTTTATGACCTACACTTCAAAATTTCCAAAACTTCATAAATGGTTGATCTTTTGAAAAAAGTTCCCTTGTAAGATGTTGTTTTATTTGGCAAGATCTACAACTTTCATGTTGGAAGTTTTTTGAGTTGTGTAGGTGAAATTTTGAGATCTCACCATGCCTTCAAAAACCCTAATTCCCGACTTTTTGCTCCTTGATGAATTTCTTTGAATTTCTTTGGCCAAATGACTTTGACATCCATATATTGATGATATTGATCTTTGAAAGTCATTTTTTGACCAAAAACCTTAAAAGTCAATGATGATCCTTCACAGTTGACTTTTTCCTAACAAAGTGAATTTTTGGGCTTTTGTGTAGAAATAAGATCTTCTCCCCAAATGGATGATATAAATGGATTATATGGAGGTAGTAGAGATCCTTGAATCATGTCTTGAGTTTTGGATTCATGCCCTGATCAAAAGTCAACTATCTTGGTGAATTAGGTCAAAACCCTAATTTGTCGACCATGTGAAAATAATGACTGTAGACTTTGAATTGAAGTGTGATGTCTAGTAGATCTTGTCATATGAGTTATTTGAAGATGATTGATGTCTTTGAATGACCCTCTGAGGTTTTTTAGGGTTTCCCAAATGTGATCCCTGATTTTAGTCCTTGATAGGCTCAAAACCCTAGTCTGGTGACCTGAGTAAACCTGTACTCATATGACTGGATGTCTAATCAATCATAGATGAGAAAAGTGAAGTTTTTGAGCCCCATGATTGTATTAGAGACTAATCTTTGTATTGATTGATCCTTTGCCTGAGCTTTCTTGTCTTTGAGCATCCTCGATTAGGTACCAGATGGAGAAATGACTGCTCTGGGTACTTGTCTTGACCTGATGAAAAATCCTGAAGATATGCCATCTCAGGGGGGTCAAAAATTAGGGTATGACAGATGCCCCTATTTAAGTTTCTTTTATCTGGAGGGAGAGAGATTGATATCTCGATCTCTCCTGCGTAAAAGAGACTTAAATATCAAAGAATGCCCGAATTTTGGGCGCTCCTGAGATGTTGTAATTGATAAAATCTTTACATGACTTGATCCCATTGTCGCGCTTGGCGGGGGATGATGGGACAAACTCCTGCAGAAATACTTGATGTGGATTCTGGTGAATGGATGGCAATGTAGGATGCGCAATCCATCTTCTTTAACTAAGTGTTGATACTTAGAAAAAGGTAAACAACCTCCCCCTTGTTTCGGATGTCCATATCTCAAAACTAGTCTTAGTTGTGTTTGGACAATATCTCAGATAAAGAGAAAATTTCCAATGGTCTGTTTCCTCGTCAAACTTCTTACCAGCACTTGGAGGTAAGATACCATTTGACGGTAATAAAGAAACTTCAAAGGTTTGTTTCCTCATCAAACTTCTCATCAGCACTTGGAGATGAGATACCATTTGATGGTAATAAAGAAACTTCATAGGTTTGTTTCCTCATCAAACTTCTTACCAGCACTTGGAGGTAAGATACCATTTGACGGTAATAAAGAAACTTCAAGGTTTGTTTCCTCATCAAACTTCTCATCAGCACTTGGAGATGAGATACCATTTGACGGTAATAAAGAAACTTCAAGGTTGTTTCCTCATCAAACTTCTCATCAGCACTTGGAGATGAGATACCATTTGATGGTAATAAAGAAACTTTAAGGGGTTGTTTCCTCATCAAACTTCTCATCAGCACTTGGAGATGAGATACCATTTGATGGTAATAAAGAAACTTCACCATCTTCCCTTTTGACCTGGCATCTTTGAAAGATTGTCATATGGGCCCATGCTCTTTTGAGGGGCTAATGACTTTGTTTGAAGGCGGACGAACTGTTTTCGGGGTGAAAACTGCCATTCGTCGATTGGTGCCTGGGGAATCAACAAACTGTTTTCCTAAGGGGAAAACTACCATTTATTGACTCTGTGGGGAAC